>NC_063345.1:16152512-16291254 GCF_021869965.1 Rhincodon typus | reverse complement strand
GCCTCGTGCTCCCACGAGGAGCTCGAACAGTTCATACACTTCACTAACACCTTCCACCCCAACCTTAAGTTTACCTGGACCATCTCTAACACCTCTCTCCCCTTCCTGGACCTCTCTGTCTCCATATCGGGCAACCACCTAGAAACCGATATTCATTTCAAGCCCACCGACTCCCACAGCTACCTAGAATACTCCTCCTCCCACCCACCTTCCTGCAAAAATGCTATCCCCTATTCCCAATTCCTTCGCCTCCGCCGCATCTGCTCCCAGGATGAGGCATTCCACTCCCGTACATCTCAGTTGTCCTCGTTTTTCAAGGACCGTAACTTCCCCTCCTCGGTGGTCGAGAACGCCCTCAACCGTGTCTCCCACATCTCCCGCACCTCATCCCTCACACCCCGTCCACGCAATAAAAACCAAAAAAGAATCCCCCTCGTCCTCACGTACCACCCCACCAACCTCCGGATCCAACGCATCATCCTCCGACACTTCCGCCATCTGCAATCCGACCCCACCACCAAAGACATCTTTCCCTCCCCACCCTTATCTGCTTTCCGGAGGGACCACTCTCTCCGTGACTCCCTTGTCCGCTCCACACTCCCCTCCAGCTCCACCACACCCGGTACTTTTCCCTGCAACCGCAGGAAGTGCTACACCTGCCCCCATACCTCCTCCCTCACTCCCATCCCAGGCCCCAAGAAGACTTTCCACATCAAGCAGATGTTCACCTGCACATCTGCCAATGTGGTATACTGCATCCGCTGTACCCGGTGTGGCTTCCTCTACATTGGGGAAACCAAGCAGAGGATTGGGGACCGCTTTGCAGAACACCTACGCTCGGTTCGCAATAAACAACTGCACCTCTCAGTCGCGAACCATTTCAACTCCCCCTCCCATTCCTCAGACGACATGTCCATCCTGGGCCTCCTGCAGTGCCACCTGAAGGTTGCAGGAACAGCAACTCATATTCCGCTTGGGAACCCTGCAGCCCAATGGTATCAATGTGGATTTCACAAGTTTCAAAATCTCCCCTCCCCCTACCGCATCCCAAAACCAGTCCAGCTCGTCCCTGCCTCCCTAACCTGTTCTTCGTCCCACCTATCCCCTCCTCCCACCTCAAGCCGCACCTCCATCTCCTACTGACCAACCTCATCCTGCCCCCTTGACCTGTCCGTCCTCCCTGGACTGACCTATCCCCTTCCTAACTCCCCACCTACACTCACCTTTACTGGCTCCATCCCCGCCTCTTCGACTTGTTTGTTTCCTCTCCACCTATCCTCTCCTCTATCCCTCTTCTATCTGCCTTCCACTCTCTCCCTATTTATTTCAGAACCCCCTTCCCCTCCCCCTTTTCTGATGAAGGGTCTAGGCCCGAAACGTCAGCCTCTCTGCTCCTATGATGCTGCTTGGCCTGCTGTGTTCATCCAGCCCTGCACCTTGTTGTCTCGGATTCTCCAGCATCTGCAGTTCCTACTATCTCTTACAAATTCTGTTAAGTTTATATTTACAAAATAGTGGAACCCAATATGCCACATGAGATGTTTAGCCTGCGTAGCATTCTCATCTGAACTGAAACATTAGACCATTTTGTAACCTTTCCTGCCTTCACCAGCTGTTCCAGAAATCACAATTTACAAATTTCATTAAGCATAAATTGCTTCTTTGCCCATCAAATATTGAACATTTCTGACAAAAAAAAACTGTCCGAAATTGAATCGAAACTTCGAAAGTTGTAACTTTGAACAGAATGGTATGTATCACACTGCAACACATGATGGATCTATGAACTGTAGAGGCAAGTTCAAAATATTCTGGGCAGAGCTTTCACTTCAGCATAATCAGGAAACTGTGCTTGAAATGTACACAAAATTGCATTGGTTAGTTCACAGTTCAGGTTACAGATAAAATGCAATTGTGGGTATAACTCACTTAGACTGTAGATTCCCTGTTCACTTTATTAGTTCAGCTAATTCCATCAGGAGTGCACTGGAATTTTAATATGAATGACAGGAAATTCTTTTCCTTTATGTTTATCTGCTGATTTGTACTAGCTAAAAAAATGAGCATCACTTAAGCAGGGTCATTCTGGAATACACTGTCCAGCTCTAGTCACCCATTTATAGGAAGGATATCATTAAGCTGGAGAGGGTTTAGAAGAGATTTACCAGGATGTTGTTGGGCATGGAAAATTTGAATTATAAAGAAAGGTTGGAGAGGCTGGGACTCTTTTTCACTGGAGCACAGGAGGTTGAGAAGCAACCTGATAGAAGTTTATAAAATAATCAGAGGTATAGATAGAATTGATGGTTTTTCCTAAGATGGGAGATTTCAAGGGTTGGGGGCATATTTTTAAGGTGAGAGGAGAGAGATTTAAAAAAGACATGAGGGGCAAACGTTTTACACAGAGAGTGATTCGCATGTGGAATGAACTTCCTGAGGAAGTGGTGGATGTAGGCACAGTTATAACTTTTAAAAGACATTTGGATAAATACATGAATAGGAAAGGTTTGGAAGAATATGGGCCAGGAGCAGGCAGGGTTTAGTTTGGGATTCTGTTCAGCATGAATTGGTTGGACCAAAAGGTTTGTTTCCATGCTGTATGACTCTATGACCCTGTGACATGTTGAGCACATTTAGCAAGATAGGAAACTGAATATTAATGAGGGGAGTGGTGGCATTGATCAGGTGCTTAACAAGTAATAATATCCCTTAATTAGCAACTCAGATGTCTCACAAGAAATTCACCTCATTGCTCGACAAAAAGACAAAAGATGCAACAAGGTGCTCCCAACATTGAGATAGGCTTGGTAGGGTGTTATGTTCAATTCTGCAACAAATATCACCATTGCCCACTTCACCAGACCTCAAAAGGATTCCATATTTTATCTTATTAAGACAAGAGCCAGAAAGTGAACAACAGCAAAACAACTTCACTTGCGTAGCACATTAATTTTGTTTTCCAGATTTATCATGCAGTGGATTGCTCAGAAATGTTCCATTTACTTTACGTAATGTTGTCCTGTATACAGCCCTCACTGCTTATAGTGCTGCTTTAATTGTGTTTTAATGTCAAAACAATTTGCCTGTTGTACTCAATGACCAGTGTAACATGACAGATTTAATGAAACTAAAAAAAAATTCAATTTGTTTAAGTTCACATTCACTTCCTACATCTTCCATCTGTCTTTACTGGATACAAGGTACAAGTAAGCTAATTGAGGCTTACAGCAAAAATATTTGTGGCAGAAATAAATGTGCTCATTAATTTTCCATTCCTGAGCAAAGCAATTAATTTTGTCCTTGACTTACGTAAGATCGATCCTGAACAATAAATTATTAATGATGTGTTCAAAAGATTTCTCATGGAAGGTTTGAAGCAGAAATAACCAAATGAACAACTCTTAAATAATGTACTGATTTCATACTGAGTCTTTGCGGTTTTCACCCACCCTGTTCCGAAACTTAACCCGAATCTTAACAATAATCCACCCAGCAAAGCCCAGTCAAGTTTGATGCCCTGAGCTTTGAATAATGAGTATGCCCATCATTAGTTTAAAGTTATAAATGCCATTGTTTCAATGGTTTATAAAATCATGAGGGGTATAGGTAAGGTAAATAGATATGGTCATTTCCCTGGGATGGTATAGGTTTAAGGTGAGAGGGGAAAGATTTAAAAGGGATCGAAGGACAAACTTTTTCATGCAGAGGGTGGCATGTGTATGGAATGAGCTGTCAGAGGGAGCTGTGGAGGCTCGTAAAATTATAACACTTAAAAGGCATCTGGATGGGTACATGAATAGGAAGGGTTTAGAGGGATATGGGCCAAATGCTGGCAAATGGGACTAGATTTATCTAGGATATCTGGTCGGCATGGACGAGTTAGACTGAAGGATCTATTTCCAAGCTGTACATCTCCATGACTGTGACTTGAGAGCAAAAAAGAGCTTTCTTTTCAAGAATGCATACTTTTCTTAAGATTGCCAGAGACTTTTCCTGTTCTTAATGCACCATAACAAGGTGCAAACTACTGAGAAAAGACAATTGCTTGGGGCTAAAACAAACTATGCATTTCAACCATTTTGAATAACAACTTTAAAATGATTGCAAACAGCATTAATTAAAAGATATCTCATTGAAGATTATAAGCAAGAATTACCAACTGATCAACTCTTAAAAATCAATGGTTTCATACGTAGTCAATAGACAAGTGCTTGTGCTCAAAATATACATACATTATACAATTATAACTGGCAACTTCTAAATTATTGCAAAGACCAGATGGTGTCCAGATTGTTTCAGTCAGTCCATATTAAACATGAATGTTTGAAGTGTTGGGGTTTCTATGACTTATCGTAACAGCAATCTATCCATTAGATATAATCCAGCTCATATAAATAACAGTTAGATGCATCGTGTGATTATTATAAAACTGGCCTGATTGTGATACATAATATTAATCTATAAATTTATGTGACGTTTCTCTTTATGGAGTTGTACATGACAGGAGAATGTCACCTGGCTCATCATGCCTTTTATAATAGTCACACTTATTACTGCCAAGAAGGGGGGTTGTAGGTGGGCAGTTGGTAATCCTGTCCTGCCCACAATTTCATGACCCCTCCTATAAATGATTGCTGCATGTAAGAGACTAACCCAACCCAACACTCACCCCAGCATTTGAATGAGTTCAACTGTGTTCAAGTTGGAAGCACAGAAATTTGCTCCAACTGTGTTACCCTGAGGCAGAAGAACATTGATGTCCTCTGTTTGAAAACCAGTGAGGAACATTGAAATAGTCCCTTCGTGAAGCACACCACTGGGGGCCACAAGATTGCATTCCAATTTGCACCATAAAATACGGTGATTTCTTGGTTAAACCTGGTGTATAATCTGAATGCATGTTTACCCTGCAAATGGCATTTTGCAGTTCAAAGGGATAGGAATGATAGGAATTTTGCAGTTTCTCTCACAAATAGTATTTGATGGAACATAGGAATGGGGAAAGCCATTTAAACCTGTTCCACCATTTAATGAGATCGCAGGAGATTTGTGATTTAAATTTAAGGCCTGAATACTGGAGGGTGCTGTGATCAGTACCACACACCAGTGAAAATGTCAGCTTCACCAAAAGAAACGAGTGCTGGGAGCTTTAATTGTTTTAAGGTGAGACTCGATCCCTTTCAGGGAAGGGAGATGCTAACCAATTCGATACCCAGGAGCACCAGCAAGGCCACAAGCAGTCTCTGGAATTGAAGAACCCTAACTAACAGCTAAGTCTGGGATTGGGGCCTTGGCGAGCGGTGGAGGGTGAGGTGTCTGTGTTGAAGAGCCCAGGGGGTGGGTCAATTGGAAGGGGAGCGTCGAATGGCCTTGGGGAAAGGTGGCTTTTTTTATTCGCTTGTAGGACATCAGCATAACTGGCTGGCCAGCATTTATTGCCCGCCCCTAACCAATCATTGCTTTGCCATTTCAGAAGGCAGTTGAGAGTTGACCACATTGCCGTGGGTCTGGAGTCACATGTAGGCCAGACTAGGTGACCATGGCAGATTTTCCTTCCCTGAAAGACATTAGTGAGCCAATTATTGACAATGGTCATCAGTAGATTCTTAATTCCAAACATTCTTATTGAATTCAAATTCCACCATCTGCCATTGAAGGATTCGAACCTGGTCCCTAGAATATTAGCTGAGTTTCTAGGTTAATAATTTAGTGATAATACCACCAGGCCAGCGCCTGCCCAGCAAGGTCAGCCCAATTTACCCATATGGCTAAAGCTGCCAGGCTTTCTGTGCAGTTTGGGTCTCCCCACTGCTATGTGTTAAATATTAGCAGCAGCAAGTGACCATTAATTGACCTCAATAGATCTTAATATCTTAACCCCAACATCTCTCCCACACCCCACCCGTGTAATATCGCAGACAGATTGGAGGCAGATGATAGCTGGTGGAAAGGTGATACATCACTAAATTATATGTGCCCCTATCTTCAAGTCCAGTGGCAGGGAAGCTCCTGTATAGTGCATCTATCTTTTCTCTTAAGAGCTTTGTTCTTATGGCCTAAATCTCAAGACACTTAAATTCTTTTCAACAATTTTAACATATGCTTTCATGCTAACCTATTA
This sequence comes from Rhincodon typus, assembly GCF_021869965.1. Lineage (NCBI taxonomy): Eukaryota > Metazoa > Chordata > Chondrichthyes > Orectolobiformes > Rhincodontidae > Rhincodon > Rhincodon typus. Next base: position 16,285,133 of record NC_063345.1, on the reverse strand, counting down.
AAGGTCAAGAATTAAATCAGACTAATCTGACATTACTAATATAGACCTGAAGTGCTGGAAATAATCAGCATGTCTGGCAGCTGAGAGAGAACAGATCTTTTGGAATTTTTGCATTCACAAAAATAAGTATTCACTTTAACTAAAATAAATGAAAGGTGAACTTCGCATGCCTCAAGTTCTGCTTCTCATTCATGTTTCTGTCCTTCCCACTTCAACTTTTTAACGTAGCCGTCTCTCTGTATTTCATTTATTTGCAATCTTTCTCAATTTCTTTTTTTGTAAAGTCTCTTCTCCTGCTTTGTTTTAAACTAGAATGTCGAATATAAATCAGTTCTGGATCAAAGCAAGTCCAGACAATGGGACCTACAATAATCTTCAACCTACTATTAAGCACCAGACATAAGGGTTAATAACCATAAAATTAGATTGTTGGCACATAGGAAACTCTTATTGTATACTATGCAGGCCAGATCCAATGCAATGCAAGATTATACAAGAAAGTGTGTAATGTGAAGTTTTATACTCACCAGCCTGTTTTAAATGGGAACACTACCTTCCAAAAGCACTTCATATGAATGCCATTTACACAGTCTTGGAGTTAAACTTTACTTTCACTCATGTTCTCAACTTTCAACTTGTACAAGAAAGAATGACTCTTTGATGATACACATGACATAAAGTAATTCAATGTGGTGAAATATCAATGCTATCATTTAAGAATTTACTTCATTCATACCTCTAGGTGACTCACCAAAGAAGGAAATTCAAACAAGCTTTCTATTTATACATAATGCTGAGATCCAGGATGAGAGACAATTTGAAAGACTTGTGCTCTTGGCCATGCAAAGTTGGAGCATCAAACACAGAAAAGCAATCCTGCAATGAAGCAACAATGGTTTGGAAAGTAGATCACCAATAATTGTTGATCCCTTTCCAAAGCTTTCATCTCATGGCAAACGTTCACCAATTGAGCTTTAGCAGAGCAATCTGTAGTATTGATTTTAAAACTGTGTGTTCTTTAAAAAACTTGTTTAGCTATTTCAGTAGAAAGCCCTGTTATTTTTGAAACCTGAGCAATGCAATACAGTTACAATTTAGCCCCTGTTCCTTGAGGATCTTTTCTCATGTGCCAATTTAAAACATATTGTGTATTCTTAAAATTTGAACTAATGCAGATCTTACAGTGAACGTTTTTCCTCTAAGCCACTATACAAACAATAATGCAGTATGTTTCTTCAAACCTTATAAAGTCCCACAGCGTAAACATGGCACGATAATCTCAACGTGGAGCAGTTAAGTCTAAAAAGAGTCGAATTCTGTCAACTTAAAACTGGCCATCTAGTGGTGAATCATGTTGAACCAGATTCTGTCTAATAATGAAGTTAACACAATTAACATGCAACAATAATTAATCAAATCACAACACTTTTGGGCCCAGACACCTGTGAAAGAGTAGGGGTGTTATAGGATGAAGGGTAATGCTGTCAGCAGAACCCATTGCTCTGTAGACACCTTGTTTCTTTTGCTTCCAGATGCTGCAGCAGGCTTTCAGCACAGACATCGGTTCATGGTACATTCCATGTGGCCAAGATGTCAGGCATCATGCTGGCAGAGTTACACTTCAGGGCTACCCAGAGAGACAAACAAACAGACGTCAGGTCACAACAGTGTAATTTATTGAAACATCACGAACAATGTATAATGCAATGTCATCCACACCAACAAAATACCCTCCATGGGATTCCTTCTTTCACTTCCTCCCTTCCCCACTACTTCTAAGTGTTGTCTTTGGTTCTGCTGCTGGTTGGAGGGAGCCTGCTCTGCATTGACCGTGGAGGACAGGTCCTGGCTGACAAATGTAAACAGGAGTGTCAGAGGTTCTGAGAACTGGCTCTGAGGAAGATGGACCAGTGTCAAGAACTGTGCACAACACTGGTGACAGGATACTGGCCTCTGTGGAATGACTTCAGCCATTACCCAATGGCATCACACCCCCACGTCAGCCCCATGTACCTGGGTATCTGGCTCAGTGAATGACCTGCATTAGACACTGACTGCAGTTTAAGTGGCGCAGCTAGGGTGAATTAATGACCAACAACTCTCAAAAAGCTGTGATCTTGGCCTGAGCTACATTAAGGCCTGAGAGATATTAAGTTGCCACGGGGCAACCCAGAGGATAGGGGTGGATTCACCCCCAAAAACCTTATTTTGGGCTAGTCCTAGATGCAACCTAGAATTCCATCTCTAGAGAACTTTGTCCATATGAGCCATTGCCTTTAGGAGAGGAAGTTAGAGAAATACGCATTAAAAGTGAGTCTACATGAAGTGTTTTTGTTCAGGGTGCTCTCATTTTAAAGTTTAAAACATTTAAAGTTGTAAACATTAAAGTTTTTAGCTACATGGAAACCTACAGGTCACATTCACTTACCATTGGGTTATTCTAATAACATTATATCAAGAAACACAACACAGCTTTATATTTCAAAAACAACTGGATTTCAGACCAGTACAAGTAACGGCACTCATTCTTTACAAGTTAAACCCCAAACCAGTTTTCATTCTCTTGATGGGCCGAAGGGTCTGTTTCCATGCTGTATGGCTCTATGACTGTACGACGCAACCTTTCCACTCTCAGCTCCAGTTGTGTAAGTATATTTTTCCAAGTTTCATTCTGTCTTTCCAACCAGTCCTGTCATTATTTCTGACCCTGTCTTTTCCATCGTCTTTCAAATCACAAAATGTTAACAGTTTTGATCCAACCCATAGTATAATCCAACGTTAAGAGGTGGTCTGTAGTGCAACTTCAGTTTGGCCCTGTGTTTGCATTATTCACCAGGAGAGGGCACCACAACACTGCAAAAGGAAAATCTGGGCTGAAGTGAGGGTCTGACTTCTGAAGAGCTCAAGATATTTCAACATTGGCGCTTTTAGGACAGGAGGAACAAATCAAAAATGACAAGGAATTAAAGTCCCGGGTGAGTACTTTCTCTTCAATTAATCTGGCAATTTTAATATTGAAGTAGGATATTATATATCAAATTCATCACTTACATGTAGAACCATCACTCCCACTTTCAGATCTCTGATGTTGTTGCTGTTATCAAGTGTCACAGAATGTTGTAACCAATGTGATCTACAACCATACATGTGTGGTCCCAGAGCCATCCGATACCGTCTGATCTCAGCACTGTCTTGGGGTTCCCTGAGAATCAAACTTTGGCCCTATCCTGCTTCTCATCAACATGCTGCCCCTTGGTAAAGAGTAAAACAGCATATAAACTGATAACACTCAGATTCACTTCAGAAACAGTTCCTTCAACCTCTGTGTTATTCATTAGCTACCAGACAGCTCATTTAACATCCACTTTCCTTCAATTACTAATTGCAAAAATTGAAACTGTTTTCACTCAGAATCAGATCCCTCCTCACTGACTCTATCCCTCTCTCTGGCAATGGTTTGGGTCTAATCCAGATGGATTTCATATTAAACTCGCAGATGAACTTCCACACCCATATCCACGTCACCTATTTTTACTTCCAGAACATTGCCCACCTGTGCCTCCGCCACCCCTGTTGAAAACTTCATTCATGTCTCCATTTACTCTCGACTTGTTTATTCAAACCTACTCTGGCCAGCCTTGTACATCCAATCCTCCCTCAACATAAACTCATCTGAAACATTGCTACTCATGCCCTAGCTCACAGCATGTCCCGTTCACCAAAATAATGCTAGTGTTCACACACCTACATTGATTTTAAAATTTAAATCTGTGTTTATGAGTCCCTCCATGGCATTGCTCAACTCAATCTCTGGAATATCCTACAGCCCCAACAATCCTCTGAGATATCCGCAATCCTCTAATTTCCTGAGGAGTCTCAATTTTAATTTCTCCCCCATTGATGAACATTTCTTCAGTTGCTTGGATCCTAAGCTTTGGAATGCCCTCCCTAAACCTCTCCATCTCTCTACTATACTTGCCCCCTTCAGCAATTCCTAAAACGTACCTCTTTGACCTTACTTTTTTCATCTGTCCAATGCCTCCTTATCGATCTTAACATCATGCTTTGTTTTATAAGCCTCTGTGAAGTGTGTTCAAATAGTTTGTTACTGAGACTAGTTCTAAAAATGTAAATCATGTTGAGCACTCTGTACAAGGAGTGTTATATAGGAAAAGGAATCGGGAGCATCCGAGTGGAAATGATACAGACGAGACATAGTCTTAATATACCACAAACAGGTTGGCAATGCAGGGATATACAAAGGATTGAAAATCTGTCATGGCAAGTATGAAAAAGCAGCAGGAGAAACAACAAGCGAAACCGAGAAATGGAGAGTTATTACAGGAACAAACAGGAGAGGGCAGTATTGGCACAGCAATTTTTTTTCTGCCAGAACAGAATTTAACTCAGCCATTACTCAAAGGAAGAGCATTTTGGAACATAGGAACATCAGAAGGGCATTCAGCACAATACGCCTGCTCCACCATTTAATGCGATCACAGCTGATCATAGCAATCTTTTGAGGAGATTATGAACAAGTTAGATAAAGGAGAGCCAATGGTCATGGTGTATTTGGATTTCCAGAAGGCCTTTGACAAGGTGCCGCACAGGAGGCTGTTAAATAAGATAAGAGCCCATGGTGTTGGGGGCAAGGTACTTGCATGGATAGAGGATTGGCTGACTGGCAGAAGGCAGAGAATGGGGCTAAAGTGGTCTTTTATGCAATGGCAGCTGAGATTAGTGGAGTTCCGCAGGGTCTTCTGTTGGGACCACAACTATTCACATTATATATTAATGATCTGGATGAAGGAACTGCAGGTATCGTTGCTACGTTTGCAAAGATACATAGAGGGACAGGTAGTGTTGAGGAAGTGGGAAGGCTGCAGATAGACTTGGACAGGCTGGGAGAGTGGGCAAATAAGTGGCAGATGGAATACAATGTGGAAAAGTGTGAAATTATGCACTTTAGAAAGACTTCAGAAAACTGAAGCACAAAGGAATTTAGGAGATAACACAGTGTGAAGCTGGATGAACACAGCAGGCCAGGCAGCATCAGAGGAGCAGGAATGCTGACATTTCGGTTCGGGACCCTTCTTCAGAAATGTCAACTTTCCTACTCCTCTGATGCTGCCTGGCCTGCTGTGTTCATCCAGCTCCACACTGTGTTATCTCTGACTGCAGCATCGGCAGTTCTTACTATCTCTGAAGGAAATTAGGAGTCCTAGTTCAGAATTCTTTAAGGTTAACATGCAGGTTTAGTTTACAGTTAAGAAGGCAAATGCAGTGTTAGCATTCATTTTGAGAGGGTTAAACTACAAGAGTAGCGATGCACTGCTGAGACTTGTATAAGACTCTGGCCAGGCTTTTGGAATTCTATGAGCAGTTCTGGGCCCCATATCCAAGGAAGGATGTGCTGGCATTAAAGGAGTTCCATAAAGAATGATTCCAGAATGAAGGGCTTGTTATATGAGGAGCGGTTGACATTGGTCTGTACTTGAAGGAGTTTAGAAGGATAAGGGGGAATCTCATTGAAAATGATAGAATACTGATGGGTGGGCTTGGAGAAGATGTTTCCACCGGTAGGAAAGACTAGGACCCAGGGAACAGACTCAGAGTGAAGAGACGACTCTTCAGAAGTGAGATGAGGAGAACATTCCTTCAGCCAGAGGGTAGTGAATCTGTAGAACTCATTACCACAGAGGGCTGCAGAGGAAAAGTCATTGAGCGTATTTGTGACAGAGATAGGTTATTGATTAGTAAAGGGATCAAAGGTTAAAGGGAGAAGACAGGAGAATGGGGTTGAGAAACGTATCAGCCATGATTGAATGGTAGAGCAGTCTCATTGGCCAAATGGCCTAATACTGCTCCATATCTTATGGTCTTATGATCAAATACCTTAATGCCTCTTACCATATTATGCAGGAAGGATGTTCCCGATGATCGGCAGTCTGGAACCTGGGTCACAGTTTATGGATACAGGGTAGGCCAATTAGGACTGAGATGAGGAAAAATCTCTTCACCCAACCAGTGCTAAACGTAAGGAATTGTCTGCTGCAGAAAGCAGTTGAGGCCAAATTATTGACTGTTTTCAAGAAGGAGTTAGACACAGTTCTTAAGGTAAAAGGATCAAAGCATATGGGGAGAAGGTGGGAACAGGGTACTGAGTTGGATGATCAGCCATGATTGTACTGAAGGTAGAACAGGCTTGAAGGGCCAAATGGCCTACTGTTGCTTTTCTTCTTAATGTTTCTCTGTTCCTAATAGATTCTAGCACTTTACCCATTATTGATTCAAGGCTGCTTTTTTTTTTGCCCTTGTTCCCTTTTTAAGTCGCGGTGTGACATTTGCAAGCTTCGAATGTACACAAATTGTTGCAGAATCTCTATAGACACCTCCCTCAACACTCTGGAATGTACATGATCAGAACCCAGGTACTTATCAACTTTCAGATCCATTCACTTCTCCTTCTTAATAAGATATGAGAAAACATAGACAAGGAGTAATTAATTCCCTGAAGGGGTCTCAAGTCTGTTGAGTTCACGACCCCAGAGTGCCGTGGACACTGGGACATTGAGTAAATGCAAGAAAGTGATAGACAAATTTCTAATTAGTAACAGGTTGAAGGGTTCGGGAGAACAGGAAAGAAAGTGGAGTTGAGGCCGGGATGAGATCAGCCATGATCATATTAAACGGCAGAGGAGGGTTTTAGGGGCTGAATTGCTCCTAGTTTTTACAATCTTCTGTTCTTTGCTGTATCTACATGGTCTAGCTCTGCTCCTGGGTCTAATGATCTTACCCCATCCCCAAGAACGATGTCCTGTAGTTGCTCTGTGACATCTTTGACCCTGGTACCATGGAGGCAACATGTCCTGGAGACACATTTCATGCTGCAGAAATGCCTGTCTGATTTCCTGACACATCCCCCATCACCAATGGTTTTCCATTTTTCCTTCTCCTCTCCTGTACAATTGAAACACTCTTGGTGTCATGAATATGTCTGTGGCCGCACTCCCACGAGGAAACATCGCCTTCGGTTGTTTCCGAAATGGCAAACGGATTTGCAATCACAACAAAAACACATGACTCCTGCTCGACCTGCCTGCTCTAAACCCGCTCCTCCACACAATCTCTAACTGTTGTCAACAGGAGGACTGGACTTTTAAGAGTTCTTCACTCAATCTTATGTTTCACATGTGAACCATGGCCACTTGAACAAAGAAATCAGTCATCAGCGAGTCATTCACTTTTAAATGGGAACATGACCTATGGGCATAATTTTTAAGATAAAAATATACTCACAACAAATTCCACAAGACCACTGCAAAGTGTAATAAACTGCTTTCTTCCCCAGAAGGAATGAAACAAAATTTCCCAGAGCTAACAGTATAATAACAATTTTATTAGCAACTAATCAAATGGATGATGGTCTCAGATTATAGGCTTTTAAAATCTAATCTTGGTATCACCTACACATTGCCTTTTGATTTATTCCACACACTTTTCTAATCTTTTTGACATCAATAGCGTTTTGCAATGGCAGACCTTGGCTTAGGTTTGGTAATGAAATGCAATTTGCAATATTCAGCGATGATGTGTTGTGTTCAAGAGTGAGATTGAAAAGAAAGCTGCTAGAATCTCATTTCCACTTCTCAGTAAAAGGGAAGGTCTTGCAATCCCATACAACTCTGGGGGAAAATTAATGCTTTGTATTTTCATATGCACCGAGAATCTCAATGGTATACAGTATAAGAAATAAGTTAGCTGTGATGTAATGACATGTTTAAAAGAAGCCTAGTCAGAAAGCAAATAATTCAGTTACTACACCACAAATATACCTTTGCGTAGTGACACTGCATGTGTACACAGATGGTAAGAAAACATCAAGGGTTTTAACTTAGGGAATATAAAGGAAAATTCAGGCTCAAGACTGAAGATATGGTGACCTCAATGATTTAACTGAAACTACAAAACACTTAAGTGAATGGACAGGGCAGGTGCAGGTAAGATGATCCTCCTGGGTATGGAAACTAGAACCAGGGGAAATAATCACAAGTTTAGGAGGCAGCTACACAGGACTGAGATCAGGAGATTTTTATTTACTCAGATTGTTGTGAGTATTTGGAATTCTGTACTTCATAGATTACATCATTTCAGCTATTGAGTTTATTTAAAGATTGATGGATTGCTAATTCCTAAAGATGTAAGGGGATATGGGGATAATGTGGGAAACAGACATTGAAGTGGATGATCAACATGGTCGACACGGTGGCTCAGTGGTTATCACTGCTGCCTCACTGCGCCAGGGGCCTGGGTTTGATTCCATCCTCAGGCTGTGTGGAGTTTGTGTGGGTTAACTCTGAGTGCACTAGTTTCATCCCGCAATCCAACGATGTGTGGGTTAGGTGGATTGGCCATGCTAAATTGCCCATTGCATCCAGGGATGTGTAGGCTAGGTGGATCAGCCATGGGAAATCCAGGGTTACAGGGATAGGGTAGAAGGGATGGATGGGATACTCTTCAGAGGGTCCAGTGGGCTGAATGGCCTGCTTCCACACTATAGGGATTCAATGGTCATATTGAATGGCAGAGCAGGCTGAATTACCTACTCCTGCTCCCATATTCTTACCAGTGGGGAAGTGAAGTGTGTGTGCAATAATTAGGAGTTAATCCTGATGTTTTGTCGAGTTTTAGAGATGGATACCATGAGAAGCAAGGCCAGACAGGGATTTCAACACAAGGATGTAGAACGTAGAGCATAGAACAGTACAGCACAGTACAGGCCCTTCGGCCCAGGATGTTGCGCCGAACTTTTACCCTAAGGTCTATCTAACCTCCACCCCTATCTTATACTATCATCCATATGCCTATCCAATAGCCGCTTAAATGCCCCTAATGAGGCCGACTCCACTATCCTCTCCGGCAATGCATTCCACTAATTTGCTATGCACTTACCTATTACTGCCCCTAGCATTAAGAAATCTTACTTCAGATGTTGTGGTATACTTAATTTCTCTCCCTCTTTCATTCAAACCTGCTCCATTAAGGAACAGTAGTGAACACATTCATGCCTCAACATGCAGCCATACACCAGGATTCCCAAAATCACAGCCACACCAGTTAAGATGTACTGATCAGAAACTAAGCATCATCCTCCAGCATTTCACAGAGGAATCAAGGAGTAGTGTACTGCTCTTGGCAACTTCCAAACATCAGGTTTCCAGGTATCAATCCTCAGGAGCCTATGTGAATCAGTGAGTATAAAGTGTGACAGGCAAGCAGAACTTAACAGGAGATAGGAAAGGGGCAGAATAATTCTCAATTAGCTGAAGTTAATGGAGGGAAAAGATGGCATGCTGGTCAAGAGAGGGTTATGCCAAGGGATAAGGATGCCAAGCAAGAGGGGTTCCAGACTTGGGTGACCGTCTGTGTGGTGTTTGCACATTCTCCTTGTGTCTACGTGGGTTTTTGCTGGGTGCTCCGTATTTCTCCCACAGCCCGAAGATGGGAAATGCGGCTTTACAGGAATAAGGTAAGGAAGTGGGTCTGGGTGGGATGCTCTTCAGAGGACAGTGTGGACTCGATGGGCCAAATGGCCTCCATCCACACTGTAGGGATTCTTTAATTCTCTGAGTTATCCAACCTCAATTTCATTTCATCTTAGCAGTAGATAGTTATTTTGTAACACAACTGTTAACGAAACTCCAAGAATAATAAGAGGAATCTTGCACCTTCTTCTCAGTAAAACAATCTGAACTTTTACAATTAAACCACCCAAGCTCATGTTTAGGCAGAATCCAAATCAGGTCACAAGCCCTCCTGCTTTCATTTACCATAAATGTAAAATTACAGGCCAATAATACTATTCTAAACCACATGTTACAGTCTTTAAAACATAACCTTATAAACATTACAATTGCAACACAAGTCAAATCAAATTCTCTTGTACTTTAACTGTTCTGTGGTACTGACTGTTTACAGAATGCAATGTATACAGACGGAATTATATTCTAAACTCTCTACACCACACATACTCTCTAATCCTGCTGCTCTTCCTCAAGGCCAGTCAACTAGGAGAATTGTTCAGTGTCCTACTTAGAGTTATAGTGCTACAGCATACAAGACAGAATAGAGTTGGAATGCTGCTTTAGAATATGAAAGTCTACAGGGACCTGAAATAATCACTGAAGTTGCTGCTTGATATGCAAATCCCTAATGCAACTACTAAACAGGCTTTGCTCTAACAAGAAAGGAACCAGCATGACAGAGTGGACCAGTCACATAGTGTTAGTTTTATATGCTTCAGCAGTTCTGTTTTTATGCTGAGACCATCTTGTGATGCTAGAACCTCCTTCACACATTTTTGGAGTTTTGTTTTCTGAATATGACACATGCCTGCATGTCATTATAGAATCCTTACAGTACAAATAGAGGCCTTTCAGCCCATTGAGTCTGCACCAACACTCTGAAGAGCATCCCACCCAGACCTACCCCATATTTGCCATGGCTAACCCATCCAGCCTGCACACTATGGGGGCAACTTAGCCAGTCCACCCAGCCTGCATATCTTTGGACCATGGGAGGAAACTGGAGCACCTGGCTGAAATCCACACAGATAAGGGGAGAATGTGCAAACTCCACTTAGACAATCCCTCAAGGCTGGAATTGAACCTGGGCCTCTGAGGCTGTGAGGCAGCAGTGCTAACCACTGAGCCACACTGCCATCCTTAGTGCCACTAACATTTCCCCATTCTTCCATCCTGCACTATGCACAATGAATACACATTGCCCCTCACTCTCAGCACCTGATAAAACAAGTCACTATCACTTCAGGTGCATCATTGTTCTAAGCTCAAGACATTGCATTCTTGGCCACCATTTATGTTGCTGCTGTTGTTGCTATTTATATTTTTTTAATGCTGCCCCTTTTCCCCCGAAGGTGTTGACTCCTTGCTGGGTTACAGTTTCATAATCACCACTAACTCTTCAGTACTTCAATTAAGTGACCACTGTCAACTGGGAACCTAGATTTAAGGGAATCATTGCTTGTTTGCTTAATAGCCCAGGATATTCCTCCAGTTCATTGCAATAAAGAGAGGGGAAAAAAAAATACTTGCATCTTTAGCAAGCTGCTGACTTCCCAAGGCACTTTACAGCCACTGAAGTGGAAATTGCAGTTTTACCATGTGGAACAGATGGCAGCATGGGCAGCTGCTTTCCTTCATGATACGGGTTATGCCTACCAACTAAAAAGCTGGCAAGAAACCCATTCTGCATCTTAAGGAAGGTTAACTCAATCATCCTTCAATCAGATTGGGCCACCAAAGAATTCTGTCTCCAGGAGCAGAAAACACACCTGACCGGGTCTGCTGGTCAGTCAGAGGTTGCCACCTCACGCGCTGGACAGTGCCACACAAAAATGCCATGGCCATTGCTAGAAAAGCCATCCCTAGGTTCAGGGATCCAGGAGCAAGGTAAGTGTTTAGTGGGGGGGGGGGGGGGGGGGGGGGGGTGTGTTTGCTAGGAGTGGGGACAGGTTTCACAAGTTGTGGGGGCTGTGATTAATGACAAAGGCAGTAGGCTGACATGCTTAAGTGATCCTTAATTAGACAACTCAATACATATTAGGAATCAAATGTTTCTTAACTTATTGACTGGAAAGGAACCATACTATTCATTTCTGAGTCCATTTTTTTTGTGTGCTTTCTATGCTGATACTAAATACTAATGGATTCCATGTTTTTGGGCTGTGATTAAAAATAGCATTCTAAACAAGCGACTAACACTTCATTTACAAATCAGAGATAGCACAGTGTGGAGCTGGAGGAACACAGCAGGCCAGGCAGCATAAGAGGAGCAGGAAAGCTGACGTTTCGGGTCGGGACCCTTCTTCAGAAATGGGGGAGGGGGAAGGGAGCTGGGAAATAAACAGAGAGAGGAGGGGTAGGGCTGGGGAAGGTAGGTGGGATGGTGATAGGTGAGTGCAGGTAGGCAGTGGTGGGGATTGTTCAGTGAGGCAGGAGGAGTGGGGAGGTGGCAGAGAAGATGGACAGGTTGTGTCAGGTCAAGGAGGGGGGGATGAGAGGGTTAGACATGGGATGAGGCCAGGGTGGGGAAATTTTGAAACTGGTAAAGTCCACATTTAGGCCATAAAATCTGCTCACTATTTTGTGTTGCTCTTGTCCTTGAACTCAGCACTGATAAAGAATTGAAGTGAAGACATTTCTATTTTGCATAGTCCAAGCCCACATTAAAATGCACCAACAAATTGAGCAATCAAGAGTTTTATATATATTGCTATGGACCAGATCAAACCCCCTTAAAATATATTAAGATGGTAGCCTAGATGCTCACTTTTTCTTATTTTAAAGGTAAATGTCAGGTGCTGTGTTCCACATGCAATTTGATTGTTCAAACTACTCACCATTAAGCAAAACACAACTTATTCAAACACAATTTAAAATACAATAAAAATAAGAACTTGGAATAACTTAATTCTATTGAAAAACTTAACAGAATACTAGATACAGTAACTATTTCTCATTAATTGTTCCAATATAGTGACCTTCCATAAACACACCCATGGCAAAAGGCAAATGCAGGAAACAGATTTTGTCTCACGTGCAATCCAGCAGCCCAGGAAGAGAACGCCCAGACCCACTCAGGCTGCTTCTATTGTTCTAACTTTTAAAACGAACACCCATGGCTTCACAAGTTGTTTATCTTCTCATAGACGGCTAGTCGCCTGTCCCCCAATCTCTTTATCTGAAGTAAACCAGGACAAAACACACCTCTTAAAGGAACAGCATCGTCACAATATGACCTGAGAGTGTTACAATGATTATTGCATAGAAGGAGGCCTATCAGCCCATCACATCAATGCTGACATGATATGAGAACAAGTCAACTAGTTCTACTGTCCCAACCTTTCACTGTAGCTCTATAAACTTTTTCATCTTCAAGTTCATATCTAATTCCCTTTTGAAAGGTGCAATTAAATCTGCTTCCACACCCTCTGAGGCAGTGTATTCAAGACCCCAAAAACTCACTGCATAAAAGAAGGCTGTTTTCTATGTACCCTTTCACTATTTTGCCCAACAATTTAACGTGCCATCCTTTGGTTCTTGACCTCTTCACCATAGACCAGGTTTTCCCTACATATTCTAAGCTTCTATGATTTTATACTCTAAGACCATAAGAACATAAGAAAGAGGAACCAGAGTAGGGCACATGGCCCCTGAGCCCTCTCATTCCTTTCTCCATAATCCTTAATTCTCCTGATCAAGAATCTATTTATCTATCTCAGCCTTAAATATACACAAGGACTCTGCCCACACAGATGTCTGTGGCAAGGACTTACAAAGACTCACTACCCTTCTGAGAGAAGAAATCCCTCTGTATCTCAGTCTTAAAGCTGCGCCGCTTTATTAAAGACTATGTCCCCTGGTCCTAGATTCTCTCATGAGGGGAAACATCCTCTTAGCATTTACCCTGTCAAGCCATTTAAGAATCCTCAATGTTTTGATGAGATCACCTCTCATTCTTCTCAATTTCATCGCGTAGAGTCCCAACCTGTTTAGACTTTGTTCATTAGACAATCCCTTCATACCAGGGATTATCCCAGTTAACCTTCCCTGAACTGTCTCCATGAAACAATACATGTCCTTACATAAGGGGACCAAAACTGCTCAGAGTACTCCAGATGTGGTCTTCCCAGCACCTTGTACAGTAACAGTAAGACTTCCCTACTCTTAGACTACAACCCCCTTGAAACAAGGGCCAACATTCCATTAGACTTCCTGATTACCTGCTGCACCTGTGTACTAACTTTCTGTGTTTCATACACAAGTACCTCCAAATCCGTTTGTGTTGCAGCTTTCTGTAGTTTCTCTTCATTTAAATAACATTCTGTTCTTTTATTCTCCCGTCCAAATGAACAACTTCGCATTTTCCCATATTATACTCCATTTGCCAACTTTTTGCCTACTTAATTAACCTATTATTATCTCTCCGTAAACCGTTTGTACCCATCTCATAAACTGCCTTGCCACCCATTTTTTGTGTTGTCTTCAAATGTGGCTGACATGGACCTCCAACTTCTCCAATTTATAACAGATGTAAATTTATAATATTATAGATGACATATTTCATTTGACCACAATTTCTTCTGTAAAGATGATTTTCCCTTGAACTGTAGAAATTCACAGGGCATAAACAGTGTTTCTTGTTTAAAGAGACAAATGTATCAAATTATGATTTAAATATTTAAAGCCTAATTTTTTTTTTCTCAATTCCAATTTAAAAAGTTCAAGGACCTATTCTTGCATCTTGAGAAAGGTAGGCATTCACAAATTAATTTATTTGAATGTGATTACTGTACTTCCATTTAAATCATGTATTAATGATCTGGCAGGGAATGTTACAATCACTGAATACATTATCAATTAATCCTGTTATAATCATATTGGACAGAGGTTTAGGGAATACTAATGAGGTGCTAATAATAAACTAAGTAATGATGTGTGAAAAAAATAATATCTCGAGCCATTTTGAAGCTAGCAATGCCTTGAGGTTTCACGAATGATGATTTTGCAAAGTTGAATATTAAATTAATTAAAAACAAAATTGTATTGGTGTAAAGTGCCTATTTATTAATGCCACAACAGGGTAACAACAACAAATACAGCAAATGATGGCACCACAAGTGATTTAATGATAATTGCTCTATTATAAATGAAAATTGAATGTAAGAACGCAACAAACAGCAGGAGAGATGAGTGATTTGGCATCTTGAGCATGGTTCCACATTGAATAAGACTGTGATTCTGATCTGAATACAGTCTTAACTCCACTTCCTGCCTGTCGACTCTAGTCTTTTACTCCCTTGTCAATTATAAATCTGTCTAACTCATCTGTGAATATATTCAATGACCCAGCCTCCACCTCCCTTAATGGAAGAGAAGGGCTAGGGCAGCAGATGCATGAGAAAACCCTACATGCATATTGTGCCCAGTCAAGCTACACACCACTGCCACAGGATCAAAACCCTGGATCTTCCTTCCTAATACACCATTGGGTGTACTTACTCCCTATGGATTGCAGTAGCTCGATAGAATGTCTTGCTATCACTTTCTTAAGGACTGTTAGGAATGGTCAATAAATTCTGGCCTTGCCAGTAATGCTCACATCCCACAAACAAATAAAAAATATGATCTTTCTCTGATGAATACAGATTTGTGAAAATTCTGGATGCATTTACTGAAAGCACTGCAATCATGTCATGCTTCTATAAAAGCAAAGTATGATCTGGAAATCTGAAACAAACACAGAGAATGCTGGAGAAACTCAACAGATCAAGCAGCATCTATGGAGAGAAAAACAGAGTTAACCTTTTGAATCTGGTATGACTGAAGTTATAGAATGCAATATTGAGATGTTGAGGCTGTAGAGATCGACCAGGTGAAGGTGAGAGAAGGATGGAAACTGGAAGCAAAAGTGATGATTTTTTTAATAATTCTGTAAGAGAACAGGAAGCAGCATTGAAAACTTCATCAATATTTTGGAGAAAGAGTTGTGAATGAAGCAGCCAGACCTGATGAGTTTCTCCAGCATTCTCTGTGCATGTGATGCTTGTTCTGTGTCACCCTTGTGTTTTGATGACCATGTGCCTAAAACTGACGTGTCATTGCTGTGTACGATTTTTTTAGGGAATGCCTTTTCTCATCCAGACACCTTGTAAAATAAAGAAACAGGCAGAAACAATGAATTAGGCAGGCACTGAAAAATATAGACATGAAAAACGTCAGTTTCCATACCCTTCAGAGTTCTAATATTGTTCTTTAAATGTTTAATTTCTCTCACCATGAGCTATGTGGACTTAAGGTTTCCTTTTATTTCCTTGTTGAGCTTCATTCCTAATTCTTAGACTTTCAGGTACCTCTCTGTTATTCCTCTTTGCAGCCCATTGGCTCTGCGGCTTTGTGATCCCCTATTTAAACGGTTAGCAACAGTTCTGCGTTGACTATTTTCAAGCCCATAGTTCACAACAGTTGACTATCCATATAAAAGCAATCATTAGCCTCAAAAGCACATGTTTATTCTGAGATAGTAGGAACTGCAGATGCTGGAGAATCCGAGACAACAAGGTGCAGTGCTGAACGAACACAGCAGGCCAAGCAGCATCATAGGAGCAGATCCTATGATGCTGCTTGGCCTGCTGTGTTCATCCAGCTCTGCACCATGTTTATTCCTTCCCACCTTGTATAAACTTTCAGATTGTTTCCTTGGAATATTTGGAAAGGTACCAAACAGTAGAAACCACTGACTATTTCAGTGCGCTCATTAATGATTTGCACATCCATTCCTCTTGATTTGTTGCTGCATATCATCACTTTTATTTGTTTGGAGTTCACTTGGAGTCCAAATCAACTACTTATGTGGCCAAAATGTCTGTAATTCTCTTAGTTCTCTCCTGCTTTCAACAGTGAGCCTTTAAATATATTAATGACAGACTGTTGAGGTGCGTTAAAGTCTAAAAATTACATTGACTTAAATCTGATATATATAGTCTTAAGTGGATGCCATTGAAACATTAAAAATAATGGAAAAACAGGGCCAGGAATTCACTCATATAAATCCATGTAAAGTAACTGTCAGAAATTCGGGCATCTATTCAGAAGTAATTTGACACAACAGTCTCTGTGTTTGGTATCAGCACAGCACTCAGAAGTTATTGTGTTATAAAAGATCATGGTCCTTTATGTGCGATCATTTCACACTAAGGATAAATTGGAGAGGTGAAGAGTGTTTTATTTCCTAAATGTTAAAAATCTGATTCCAAGCTGTCAGGAAGGAACATAGTTGGACTGGAGTAGTTTAGAGGTTCAACAAACTAACCTACTTGCAACAAATTAGTAATTATTCTAATGTGTGAGAAAGGCTGCCTGCTGTAGATTTTAATAGTCATTTGGATTTAAAGGCTTGAGGACAGAACCAATGAAAGAGAGGTAATCAATTCTGGATCTAGTTGGAAAGTGCGTTTTTAGTGTTGTTCATGGGCCTAGATGAGCTGAAGTGCTTGTTCCCAGCCCTTCAAGTGAACCTGCCACAATTTGCCTTCATCCATGCAACCTGACAACACCAGACACACCCATATTCTTCAGATTTTTTCTAACATGTCCAAACCCTTTAACTGTGATCCCCATTGTGATCTTTACCCTAATGACTGGGTTATCACAATCTCCAGCCTACCCTTCCTGAAATTTCTGCAGAAGTGATATCTCTACCAAATGCGAACTCTCCTTCACCACTCCTTTACAACCTCATCTCTTTGATTTCTCTCCTTCGGCCTTATTTCTGTAATCTCTAAGAATCATAGAAGGATAACAGGACAGAACTGGGTCCCCTGTTCCTACATTGAATACCACAGAACTGAAATTCTGTCATGAAAGACATGACCAAATCTTCTTACATCACACCCTCAAGAAGTACAATCCTGATCCTGACCATTTGCTGTGTTAAAAGTTGTTTTTCTTCTTGTCTAGGCTTTGGATCTTTAGACATTCAGTTTAAGTCAGTATCCTCTGTTCTCGACCCTTCCACTGATGGACACAGTTCCATCCCATCTACAATACATGCACATAGATACAAATATTCAAATCAGGAGCGAGAGAAGACCATTCAGCCCCTCTAGCCTGCTCCATCATTCAATAGGATAATGGCCAATCTGATTGCAACCTCCAAGCCCCATTTCCACCTCGCCCTATTTATCTTTCACCTCCTTGCTTAGCAAGAATCTGTCTTAAATATATTAAAGGGCTCTGCTTCCACCATGTGGGCAGGAGGAGAGCTCCCAAAGACTCACAACCCTTTGAGAGAAAACATTTCACCTGATCTGTTTTGGATAGGTGACCCCTGGTTTGTAAACAGTGACCCCTGGTTCTAGATCCTTGCAAAAGAGGAAACACCCTCTCGACATCTACACTGTCAAAGTCCCCCAGGATCTTGTGTGTTTCAATCAAGTCACCTCTTACGCTTCTAAATACCAGCCAATACATAAGACATTCTGTATATTAGTTTAGTAAACCTAGTCTGAACTGGCTCCAGAGATAGTCAGAACTGCAGATGCTGGAGAATCTGAGATAACAAGGTGTAGAGCTGGATGAACACAGCAGGCCAAGCAGCATCAGAGGAGCAGGAAAGCTGACGTTTCTGGCCTAGACCCTTCTTCAGAAATGGGGGAGGGGAAGGGGATTCTGAAATAAATAGGGAGAGAGGGGGAGGTGGATAGAAGATGGATAGAGGAGAAGATAGGTGGAGAGGAGACAGACAGGTCAAAGAGGCGAGGATGGAGCCAGTAAAGGTGAGTGTAGGTGGGGAGTTAGGGAGGAGATAGGTCAGTCCAGGGAGGACGGACAGGTCAAGGGGCGGGATGAGGTTAGTAGGTAGGAGATGGGGGTGGGGCTTGAGGTGAGAGGAGGGGATAGGTGGGAGGAAGGACAGGTTAGGGAGGCGGGGACAAGCTGGGCTGGTTTTGGGATGCGGTAGGGGGAGGGGAGATTTTGAAGTTTGTGAAGTCCACATTGATACCATTGGGCTGCAGGGTTCCCAAGCGGAATATGAGTTGCTGTTCCTGCAACCTTCGGGTGGCATCATTGTGGCACTGCAGGAGGCCCAGGATGGACATGTCGTCTGAAGAATGGGAGGAGGAGTTGAAATGGTTCGCGACTGCGAGGTGCAGTTGTTTAGTGCGAACCGAGCACAGGTGTCCCGCAAAGCGGTCCCCAAGCCTCCGCTTGATTTCCCCAATGTAGAGGAGGCCACCACAACGGGAAGAGCGGATACAGTATACCACATTAGCAGATGTGCAGGTGAACATCTGCTTGATGTGGAAAGTCTTCTTGGGGCCTGGGATGGGGGTGAGGGGGGAGGTATAGGGACAGGTGTAGCACTTCCTGCGGTTGCAGGGAAAAGTGCCGGGTGTGGTGGGGCTGGAGGGGAGTATGGAGCGGACAAAGGAGTCCTGGAGAGAGTGATCTCTCCAGAAAGCAGATAAGGGTGGGGAGGGAAAAATGTCTTTGATGTTGGGGTTGGATTGCAGATGGCAGAAGTGTCGGAGGATGATGCGTTGGATCCGGAGGTTGGTGGGGTGCTACGTGAAGACGAGGGGGATTCTGTTTTGGTTGTTATTGCGGGGAGGGGGTGTGAGGGATGAGTTGCAGGAAATGCGGGAGACATGGTCGAGGGCGTTCTCGACCACTGAGGGGGGAAGTTGCGGTCCTTGAAAAACGAGGACATCTGAGATGTTCGGGAGTGGAATGCCTCATCCTGGGAGCAGATGCAGCGGAGGCGAAGGAATTGGGAATAGGGGATGGCATTTTTGCAGGAAGTTGGGTGGGAGGAGGTGTTTTCTAGGTAGCTGTGGGAGTCGGTGGGCTTGAAATGGATATCGGTTTCCAGGTGATTGCCAGACATGGGAACAGAGAGGTCCAGGAAGGAGAGAGGGGTATCGGAGATGGTCCAGGTGAACTTATGGTTGGGGTGGAAGGTGTTAGTGAATTGGATGAACTGTTCGAGCTCGTCATGGGAGCATGAGGCGGTGCCGATACAGTCTTCACAATCTTCAAAATCTCCCCTCCCCCTACCGCATCCCAAAAGCAGCTCAGCTTGTCCCCGCCTCCCTAACCTGTCCTTCCCCCAACCTATCCCCTCCTCCCACCTCAAGACCCACCCCCATGTCCTACCTACTAACCTCATCCTGCCCCCTTCACCTGTCCATCCTCCCTGGACTGACCTATCTCCTCCCTACCTCCCCACCTACACTCACCTTTACTGGCTCCATCCCCGCCTCTTTGACCTGTCTGTCTCCTCTCCACCTATCTTCTCCTCTATCCATCTTCTATCCGCCTCCCCCTCTCTCCCTATTTATTTCAGAACCCCCTTCCCCTCCCCCATTTCTGAAGAAGGGTCTAGGCCCGAAACATCAGCCTTCCTGCTCCTCTGGTGCTGCTTGGCCTGCTGTGTTCATCCAGATCTACAACTTGTTATCTCTGAACTGGTTCCAATACATTTACATCCTTCCTTCAATATGGTGACCAACCCTGTACACAGCACTCCAGATGCTGTTAGTAAGTACATTTAAACAATTACCATAAGGAATGCAATTAAGTAATAATTAATAATTAAAAAGACACAGTGGAGTTGGGTCAACTCAACTGCAGTATCTGTTGGACCAGCATTGACCATGAATACAGTGTCAAAATCAAGTAATGTGCTGAGATGCAAGGAACTCAGAACACAGCTTTTAAAATGTTCTGATTGAAGGTTGGAGTCACAGGTAGGAATGGCAACAAGTAAGAAAGAAAGTGTTTGAAACAGTGAATTATCTATCTGTGAGCTCAATTGGCTTTTATTAAATACAGCAGAACCTGAGACAATAAAAGTAGGCAGCAGGACGTTTCTTCCTGACAGCTTCCCACATAAATCATACTCAAATTGTCGCACACAAATTAGGTCATCACACAGTAGATATCAATTATATACTATTGCCTTTTTGATCATTTCTCCTCACTAAAGTTCTTAGGTGAGCTATGTTGCCTCAATACCATACTATCTTAAGTGATTCAATATCCTTAAGTGCTGTGTGACATACAATTGCTCCATTCTGTAATAATCCTGCTTTTTTTGCTCTTTGAAATAGGGAAGGAGATAATAGTGTAGTATATCACTAGATTACTAGTCCCAAAGCCCATACTAATGCCCTGGGTGGAATTTGAATTCACAATTTCTAAATGTCAAATTATAAAGATAGTCTCAATAATAGCGACCATTAAAACAGCGCTGATTGTTGATCGTTCTGAGGAAGGGTCACCGGACCCGAAACGTTAACTCTGTTTTCTCCTCCACAGATGCTGCCAGACTTGCTGAGCTTTTCCAGCAACTTCGTTTTTGTTCCTGATTGTTGCAAAACTCCATCTGGTTCACCCATAGCTTTTGAGCAAAGAAATCTAACATCTGCAACTAATGTGGTTGACTATTAGATGCCCCGTGAAATGGCATGCCATTAGGTTCAAAGGCAATTAGAGAAGGGAAACATATGCTGACCTTAATAGTGATGCCAACATCCCATGGAAGAATGAAAAATGGAATACCGCACTCTGAGGTGGAGCTTGGGAACTGGGGTTGAGGGATCCCACATCCTCAGAGACAGTCAGAAGTTCAGGTCTGCATAAAATATCGACGCAAAGTGTCAATCTTAGCTGCAGAATTTGCTACTGAAGCTCTCGCATCTTTCAGGTAGACAAACCATTGATTTCTACCCAGTCTCTGGCAATCCCAGCAGCAGTTACATCTAACAATTCACTTTTAAGTTTGACTGTAATGCATTGAGTGTGGAATGAATTCAGCTCATATGTAGGAAGGTCAGCAAATGAAGGGACAATTCTTAACTTTGTTTTGACGCTGAGCAAATTTGATTTATTTACTGCCACGTGTATTTTGTTACAAATTACAATGAAAAGTATTGTAGAGTGTCACCATTCTCCGGCACCATCTTAAAACACAGAAAAACAAACCAAAACATTGAATACAAAGGCAGAAAAATAATTAAATAAATAAAGTTCATCTTTACAGTCCTTCTTGTTAGGTGCGCAGCCATGGGCCTGGAGTCCCCTTGTCACACTGCTGGAACCAGAGTTGCCATTCTCCAGTGCCATCTTGCCTTCAACAACGCTTCCTGCCACCATGAGTCCTTGCTGGATCTCACCAATGCAGCTCCAATTGATGCTACTGGCCCAAATTCAACTCCGCCACTGCCAAGAGAGAGGCATCACTTTAGCGCATACATTAGAGCCTGGAAACAGTCACCTGCACTGAGGAGCAGGTCGTTGTGGACCCTGTATCAAGGAGTACTTGACCCCCAAACATTTCAACACTGCAGTGTTTCCCTCCCTCCCTCCTCCTCTAACCAAAGCAAAAGGGGAGAGAGACCTGCTGCTGAAAATTTGTTGGTAGCAGAGGGAGAAGTAAGGCATTGGCTCGAGAGGCTTCGGTGAGCAGCGGCTCAGCAAAAAGTACAAGTAAGCTCAGGTAAAGTCTTTTAAACTTTCCTCTTTAGTCTTAGAACATTTGAGATGGTAGTTAGGGCTTTGACATACTCCTCCTGCAGGACGTGAGAGCTCAGGGAGACCTCCATTGTCCCTGATGATTACACCTGTGGGCAGTGCACCCAACTGCAGCTCCTGGGAGACCATGTTAGGGAGCTGGAGCTGATTTCACTCAGGATCATCTGAGATGCTGAACACATCATAGATAAGAGTTTTAGTGAGATGGTCACACCTAAGATGCGGGCAGAGAATAGCTGAGTGACCACCAGGAAATACAAAGGGAGTAGGCAGAGAATGCAGGAATCTCCTTTGGCCATTTCCCTCAAAAACAAATATACCATTTTGCATACTGTTGTGGGGGGGGGGGGGGGGGAGTGACTGATCAGGGAAAAGCATGAGTAGCCAGGTTGGTGACGCTACAACTGGCTCTGGGGTACTGCGGGAAAGGGTAAAGGTAAACAGGACCTTAGTGATAGGAGACTCCATAGTTAGTGGGGCAGACAGGAGATTCTGTGGCCACCAATGGGAATCCAGGAATGTGTGTTGCTTCCCAGGTGCCAGGGTCTGGGATGTCTTGGAGCAGCTGCAGAATGTTCTCAAGGGGGAGGGTGAGCAGCCAGAAGTCATTGTGCACATTGGCACAAATGACATAGGTAGAAATAGGGATGAGGTCCTGTGTTGTGATTATAGGGAGGACCTCAAAGGTGGTAATCTCCAGATTACTTCCAATGCCACGTGCTAGTGAGATTAAGAACAGGGGGATATGGCAGATGAATGCATGGGTAAAGAATTGGTGCAGGGGGCAGGGATTCAGATTCCTGGACCATTGGGATCTTTTCTGGGGCAGAGGTGACCTGTTCAAGAGGGACAGGTTGCACCTGAACTGGACAGGGACCAATATACAGCCGGGCAAATTTGCTTGTGCTGCAAGGGAAGGTTTAAACTAGTTTGGTAGGAATTTGGGATTCTCAGCAGCAGGGAGGCAAGTGCGAGGCTGGAAGGAGATACAGTAATCAGAAATAGCAAGATGAAGAGACAGGTCAGGATGGAACAGGACAGGGAGCAAGGAATGCCTGTTGGATTAAGTTGCATCTACTTCAATGCCAGAGGGCTGACGGGTAAGGCCGATGAACTCAGGGCATGGATAGGTACGTGGGGCTGGGATATTATAGCCGTTACAGAAACATGGCTAAGGGAGGGACAGGACTGGCAGCTTAATATGCCGGGGTACAGGTGCTTTAGGTGGGACAGAGGTGGAGGAAAGAGGGAACAAAAAAAAGTTGCTGGAAAAGCTCAGCAGGTCTGGCAGCATCTGTGAAGGAGAAAACAGAGTTAACGTTTTGGGTCCGGTGACCCTTCCTCAGAACTGATGGTGGCTGGGAAAACGTAAATTTATATGCAGAAAATAGAGAGGTGGGTGGGGTAGGGAGTAAACGATAAGATAGAGCCCAAAGAGAGAGAAAGACAGTTGGACAGACAGAGGAGTTGCTAACGATCAGGCTGGGAGGGTGAATAGTTGTTAATGGGGACTGTTAGTGACTAACAACAGGGGGTGTGTAATGGCAGGCTATGTGGTAACAAGGCCTGGTTGTGTGGGGTGGGGGGCTGGGACATGGGAGAGTTTAGGCCCTAAAATGATTGAACTCAATATTGAGTCTGGAGGGCTGGAGGGTCCCCAAGCTGAAAATGAGGTGTTGTTCCTCCAGCTTGCGCTGGGCTTTGCTAGAACACTGTGGCAAGCCGGAGACAGAGATGTTGGCCAGAGAGCAGGGTGGTGCATTGAAGTGGCAGAAAACAGGTAGTTCAGAGTCTTTTTTGCGAGCAGAAAAGAAGGAAAGAGGGGATGGGGAGTAGCATTTTGATTAAGGGAAATATCACAGCAGTAGTCAGAGATGAAATAATTGAGGGATCATCCCATGAGGCTTTGTGGGTGGAACGAAGAAATAAAAACGGGATGGTGACATTATTGGGGTTGTACAATAGGGCCCCAAATAATCAACAGGAATTAGAGGAACAAATATGCAGGGAGACTGTAGAGACTTGCAAGAGCAATAGGGTTGTCATAGTGGAGGATTTTAATTTTCCTAACATAAACTGGGACTGCCATAGTGTTAATGGCTTAGATGGGGTGGAATTTGTTAAATGTGTTCGGGAAAGTTTCCTCATTCAGTATATATAGGGTCCTACTCGGGAAGGGGCAAAACTTGACCTGCTCTTGGGAGGTAGGTGACTGTGGTGGCAGTGGGGGAGCACTTTAGGACGAGTGACCATAGTTCTATTTGTTTTAAAATAGTTATAGAGAGGGACAAAACTGGTCCACAGGTTCAAGTCTAAACTGGGGTAAGGCAAATTTTGATGGAATTAGACAGGAGCTTGCAGGGGTTGATTGGAATAGTTTGTTTGCAGGCAATGGGATATCAGGCAAATGGGAGGCCTTTAAAAGTGTAGTAGCTACAGCTCAAGATCTTTATGTTCTTGTGAGGATGAAGGGCAAGGTTGGCAGGAGTAGGGAATTATGGATGACAAGAGATATTAAGGCTTTGACCAGAAAAAAGAAGGAGGCATAGCTCAGGAACAGGCAGCTGGGATCAAGACAATCCTTGGAGATACATAGGGGAAACAGGAGTTTACTGAAGAAGGAAATCAGGAGGGCGATTCAGGGGCATGAGATTGCTTTGGCTGAGAAGATTAAGTGAATCCAAAGAGATTCTTTAAGTATATTAAAGGAAAAAGAATAACGAGAGGCAGAATAGGGCTCCTCAAGGACCAAAGTGGACATATATGTGTGGAACCGCAGAGATGGGCGAGGTCCTTGATGAATACTTTTCCTGTGTTTACCGTGAAGAAAGATATGAAGACTTGGGAACTTGGGGAAGTTAGTGGCGATATCTTGGGACAGTCAATATAACAGTAGAGATGGTTTTGTAAGTATTAGAAGCATGAAGGTGGATAAATCTCCTCGTCCTGATCTGATATATCCAAGAACCCTGCAATAGGCTAGAAAAGAAATTGCGTGGGCCCTGGCTGATATATTTGCATCATCATTAGCCACGAGTGAGGTCCCGGAAGACTGGAGGGTAGCAAATACTGTGCCCTTATTCAAGAAGGGCTGCAAAGAAAAACCTGGGAATTATAGACAGTGAGCTTAACATCTGTGGTAGGTAAGTTACTTGAGAAGATTCTGAGGAATAAGTTATACATGCATTTAGAAAGACAGGGGTTGATTAGGAGTAGTCAGCATGGCTTCATGCAAGGGAGATTATGCATCGCAAATTTGTTAAAGTTCTTTGATGAAGTGACCAGTAAGCTTGCTGAGGGTAGGGTGGTAGACGTAGTCTACATGGATTTCAGTAAGGCTTTTGATAAGATTCCATATGGTAGGCTGCTGTAGAAGGTTTGATCGTATGGAATCCAGGGAGAGCTGTCAAATTTGAAACACAATTGGCCTGAAGGAAGGAAGCAGAGAGTAATAGTGGAAGGATGCTCGTTGGACTGGAGGCCTGTGGTGTGCTTCAGGGTTTGGTGCTGGGCCCATTGCTGTTTGTTATCTAGATCAATGATTTGGATGTGAATGTACAAAACATGATTAGTAAGTTTGTGGATGACACTAAAATAGGCGGTACCATTAACAATGAGGAACGTTATCAGAAATTGCAGCAGGATCTTGATCAGCTGGGGAAGTGGGCTGAGAAATGGCAAATGGAGTTTAGTATAGATAAGTGTGAGATGTTGCATTTTGGAAAGTCAAATCAAGGTAGGAGTTTCATGGGCTAACAAGGTGTAGAGCTGGATAAACACAGCAGGCCAAGCAGCATCAGAGGAGCAGGAAGGCTGACGTTCGGGCCTCGACCCTTCTTCAGAAATGGGGTCTAGGCCCGAAACGTCAGCCTTCCTGCTCCTGATATGCTGCTTGGCCTGCTGTGTTCATCCAGCTCTACACCTTTTATCTCAGATTCTCCAGCATCTGCAGTCCCTACTATCTCTGAAAAGAGTTTCATGGGGATTAGTAGGGCCTTAAGGAGTGTAGTGGAACAGAGGGACCTTGGAGTTCAGGTGCACAGTTCTCTGAAAGTGGAGTCACAGGTAGACAAGGCAGTGAAGAAGGCTTTGGGCACACTGGCCTTCATCAGTCAGGGCAGTGAGTATAGAAGTTGGGAAGTTATGTTGCAGTCGTACAGGACATTAGTGAGGCTGCACTTGGAGTATTGTGTTCAGTTTTGCTATAGGAACGATGTTATTTAACTGGAAAGAGTGCAGACGAAATTTACAAGGATGTTGCCAGGACTCAAGGGACTGAGTTATAGGGAGAGGTTCGACAAGCTAGAACCTTTTTCTGAGAGGGGACTGAGAGCGACTCTTATAAAAGTGTACAAGATCATGAGAGGCTTGGATAGGGTGAATGGCAGGTACATTAACAACATTTACAAGGCATTTGGAAGAATACATGGATAGGAAATGTTTAGAAAGATATGGGCCAAGTGCAGGGAAATGGGGTTAGTGTGGATGGTTGGCATGGACCAGTTTGGGCTGAAAGGCCTGTCTCCGTGCAGTTGGACTCTATAACTCAATGTCTGTAAGAGTCCACTCTGGGCTAACCTCACCGATTCAGCTGCCACTGATACCATTGGGTTTCGTATACGAAAGGAAGAAGTATCAGTTAAAGAGCAATTTTGATGGTCACAACCATAACTCAATCAGATCTAGAGTCATTACTGGGAAGGATGAAGATGGATCAAAAATAAAGATTCGAATCATCTAATTTACAAAGATGAAACATGATTTGGCAAAGGTGGTCTGGAAACAGTTACTTAAAGGTAAATTGTTGTCTGACTCGCGGGAAACATTTTTAAGAAAGAGTTAAAGAGGATTTAGAAAAATATATTCCAGCAAAGTAAAAGGATGGGACTCCCAAATCGAGACACCCTCCCACCCCCAGAAGTCTAAGATCCTATAAGTGGGATATGGCAAATTAAAAGCTTATGTCGTATGCCAAAAAAATCACTACTACAGAAAACCTAGAGCAAAGAATGTGGGGATGAACATAGAAAGAAAATTAGGAAAGAGAAAACAGGGTATTAAAAACTATTGGCAAGCAAATTCAGGGAACCAAAGATATTTTATAAATACTTAAAGAGCAAGAGAATAATTAGGAAAGAATATAGACAATTAGAGACTAAAAATGTAACTCGGGTGTGTCGGTGTAAGAGAATTCTAATTAGTACTTTGAAGATTAAGAGGATTCTAATTAATACTTTGGGTAGAATCTTCTCTCCCTGGTAAAAATTGAGTAATGGCAATAAAGATGGAAATATGAAAGTGAAAAAAAATGCCTCAACACATCACCACATCTGACCTTGGACCTTGTGCCAAGGTCAAGGATGGGTACCTTGTGCCAGGGCCAAAGATGGGGATCTTGTGCCAAGGTCAAGGATGGGGACCTTGTGCCAGGGTCAAGGATGCCACAGAGCGGTGTTGGGATATTCTTCTAGGGGTAGCTGAAAAGCCAAAGGTCATTGTCTCTCTGTCTCTCTATGGAGCAGCAATCAGTGGAAAGGATATAAAGGAGCAAATCTGCAGGTAAAGTGGGCTCAGTGTGGTTAGGTCTGTGCAGACTCAGTGGGCTGAAAAGTCTCTTCTGCGCTGTACAACTCTATAACTTTTTAACTCTATGTATTCAAGGCAATTCTTGAGTAAAGGCACAAAATGTAGTGCCACACAAAGGCTCATGTCAAGCCAAACTGCTCTTCCAGGGGCAAAAAAAAAGTCAGAAGTAGTAACAAATGTAAGTGACAAAGCCAAGGTGAAATGGCAGAAATTTAAATTTCATTTTGGAAAGACTGTTAAACCATTGCCTGAGTTAATCATTGGTGAACCAATGAAGGTACAAATCTTCAATTCGCCCAAAAAAAGTTAGCCCAAATGGCAGCTTGGTTGAGCAGTTGTCATCTCAATCATACATGGTGGAAGTGAATAACCAGTTATACCATTGCAACTGCCAATACAGAAGCCCAACTCAAGACTCTGTTCCTTAACTCAGGCAGGTGACCAAGAAGATATAAATTCATCACCTTGGGTCCACAGATCAACCATCATGCACAGATGTCCACAACAACCCAAGAATGGAAATAGAACAATAACAGGTACCATGGCAATTAAAAATGATGTGGGAACAACATTCCCCAGTGAAGGACCATCACCCAGATGAAAAGCTGGCAACAACATGAATGCATATCATTAAGAGACCACACAATTTACAGACAATGTGTGCAATCATATGCAGAGGTTGATGAAAATAATGAACTGCTCATGTATGTGAACAGTTGTGTGTATATTATATAACTTGTGTAACTCAAAATGCACATGATATTACAGCAAATTATGTTTGTGCCCAAAGGAGGATGTTTGCATTGAAGTGCAGTCATGTCCAAATGTCCTTCCTGGTTTACTGTAGCTATGTGATCTCTACTATGAGGCTCACAATACTCAGTTAATAATAAATAAACCATTCCGACCAAAATACTGCCCGTCGTTCTCAGAACAAGGACAGTTTCTGGCAGCTTTAGCATTTGAATTGTATGGATCTGGACACCAGTTTGTGCTGCTTGAAACAATTGTGCATATATCCAGCAATTGTCATGGTATTTAAAACATTGATTCATTCATGATCGTAGACACCTATTCTATAAATATAATTTCATCTGCTCCTAGGAACTGCTCCCACAAGCAAAGGTAGCCAAAGAGTTGCGTTTCACAAATTATTGTGCAGATGGTCAAATAATAGCAAGACAATTACTGCTTGAAGCTGAGCCTAATAATTAGTTTCACAGAAGAGATAGTAAATGGTCAAAGATGAGAGCTATACTATTAGCATAATTGAAGTTGACAAGAGTGATATATCACAAGCTCTAATAAGGTGCAGAGATTGTGCTGTGCAGACTTCTAATTATATCTCATTTCCTGTTCTATCAAGTAGCTGCATTAGCTCAGTTGGTAATACTTGCACTTTGCAGCTTATCAGGATGATCAAATGGTCTGAAGCTCCAGACTCAATGAGTGTTAGTCCTTGCCTGGCCCAAGCTTGGTGAAGTCTGGTCTCTTTTTAGGGGTGTGCGATTTCAACTCCCACTCCTGACATGCTCCTTTTGGAGCTCTCTTGGGACATAGAGATTGTGGGCCCCATGAAAGACCCAGGTTCAAGTCCTACCTACTCCAGAGGTGTATAATAACATCTCTGAACAGGTTGATTTGGCAAAAATGTTAAATTTTAAAAGGATGCTGTCTCCTCTGTATAAGCAAACCATGAGCTCAAGCCCTTGTCTGTGAAACGTGTGTATGATTCAGACTGACACTCCAATAGAGTGCAACAGAATTTTCAGAGGTAGTGGGCTGAAAATTGAATTGTGCCATTGTTCGGCTGTTATGATTACTTACTCATCTCAGTCCTGGTGGAGACAGGCAGCAAGCAAATTTAGTATTGCCTTCGCATCTCCCGATGCCTCGCTGCAGTCCATTCATGGCTCACTGACTCAATATGCACAGATCCTGACCTACCACCTACTTCTCCAATATGTGCAGTACCAATATTAGAGCCTGTGGTTCTAAATAGTAGATTAAGCGATAGTGCTTCCCCATCACTGGTATGGGGTTTTTCTTTCTCTCCCTCCTGGTTTTTGCTTGCAGTCAGCCAACATCATGGGTGATTGAATATATATTAAATGAGGTTAATAATGCGCTAGCCTATGTGTTGACAGAAATGGCAATCCAATATAGGAAACAATTACAGCATCTCTGCATATTTTCTCCACTGATTTTCTGTAATTTCTTGTCTATGTTTATTCCTTTCTGGAGTTGAATCCCATGAACATCTGCTGCCTTTGAGTGGCCTCATTCAAATGGCCTTTGTTGAAGTGGAGCTTTTATTGTGAGGATCAATGGCCATTTAACAAGAAGGAAGGCATCACTGATGGGTTTAAGTCTGACATCATCTGCCAACCGCATTGCTACTATTCCTGTAGTGGGTGCTGAAAACCATTTGGGAATAGGGAAAATAATAATTTTCCGTGAATCAGCAACGTTGAAGGTTCAGTCCAGCCTCAGTGAAACCGTTTAACTCAATATGTAACTGGCATATAATGTATGGCCCTAAAATTCCCAGGTTGCCAGTCGGAGTGTCACTAATTGTGACTTTGTGAGGCCATTCATTTTGATGTGGTCTGCTGGACAACAGTGGCCTGTTACAGAAATACCCTAATGTGCATTCCATTCCATGTCAGGGTGCCTATTTATCCTGCTGTTTCATGGAAGATTCATACCGCCGCCCTAAAAACTGTGACGTTCAATTTGCCATGTTTTTTTCAGCAATTGTCGGACATGGATCATTTCCTTTGTTTCTGGTGGGTATTCATCATGCTGCATTTATACCAGCACATTAGGGACCTCAGCATTTCCAGATCAACCTTTTCTTATCCCAACCTCTCTTGGAGATACTGACTCAAGTTAGGGCCCAATCCGTGCTGCTTGCTCTCAGATATCTATCTCAGGTATATCAGGAATATATATCATTCTCCCTATTTCTATAATTCCCCCATGTTTCTGCAAACTTTTGAGAGATCTGTTTCTCTAATCTTTTGGGCATTCCACCTTTTAATTGTTCCACCATTGGTGACCATGCTTTCAACTGGGTAGCACCAACGTACATAGGAACCTTGCTGCCTCTTTATCTCACTTTCCTCATTTAGGAGTTCCTTATTAACTACCTCTTACACTTAGAAGTGCCTTGTGTGGCTTGGTGTCATGTTTTGCATTCTTTGAAGTGCCTTGGGTGTTTTATGATGCTAGAGGTATTATGTGAGCACAACATTTTAAAGCTAGGACGCACAACCATGATTGGCTATGAATGTACTTTCAAATATGTGGTGCTAGGTAACAAACAGAAGAAGAAGTGCTAATTCAGTTTAATCACCTTAATCAGAGATTCTTATAGGGATCTGAGTAATGTGGGCCATGGCAACATTTGTGGCAGATTTGGGCAAGAAGTGCGAGGTTGGGGACAATGAGAGAGAACGAGAGATGTTACAAGCAGTACTGAGAGTAGTAGAGCATGAGCCTTGGTAAGAGGTGAGTGGAGCGGCAGAGAAACAGTGAGTGTGAGGTGGCAGACAGGAGTATAGTACGTACCCTGGGCAGTAGAGAATGTTAATAATCTTCTTATGATAGTGCTGGGAGGCAATCTGAGACTGGGCTGGCAGGGTCTGGTGGCATGGCCACTTCTCCCAGGGCTTTAGGAAGAAGTCTCTTCTCTTTTGCACCAGCTCGCTTGACCAAAAACCCCAAGTTCCTCCTGGAGAATTGTGGCCCTGTCATCCCCTTCTCGGACTTGTTCAGAATCTGTCCTTGACCAATCAGGGCAGCTTCAAAATATTAATGCGGGTATACAGTGGCCTTTATAAATATTGCATGGGTACTAGGGATCCTGGATATCTGGTGAATGATAATTTGTTCTGGAAATGGTGTGTGGTAAGATAGGGATACAATCAGATGCCATCGGGGGTGGAGTAGATAGTTAATGCGGTGCACTTGGTAAGATCCAGTGAGAATTTGTAATGGGCTTCACGGCAAAAATCCCTTCAAAAAATGCAGTGTAACTCTGACTTAATCAAGACGGTGGAAGATTGAGTCAATGAGCCCTATTGCCTTGTTTAAAATAACATAGGACGCTGCGTTTAACAACTGAATTTACAAGGGAACTGCTGTATAGTAGATTTGTTAACTTCACACAGATTATAAATTGAAACTGAATTCTTCACATCATGCAATTATAGAGATAGTGAGAGAAACAGAAAGAGAATAACACACATAGAGAGGAGAGGTGTGTTGCAGTGACCAGCAAAGAAGAGGTGAAAAAAAACAATTCTTTTTCAGTTCACAAAGAATAACAACACTTCAAAGCTAACTTGTTCTTAAATGACTTCCAGATCATTTATAGTAATAGAGCATTTAACATTGTACCAAATTTTAGATGCCAGGGACCTATGCTTCTGCAAATGCACATTTAGAAATAAGTAAAAGACTGACTCATCAAAGTACCATAATGTTGTTCAATTATCATTATGCAGCTTTTCTATGCGGCATTGATGAGATTGGAATAGCTTGGCAAATTACAGCTTGCATTACAAAGCATTTTGCTAACTGTGCACTAATCACAGAACAAATTACAGAATAAAGAATGCAAGATGCGCCGTTTAAAGATGGAGCATTAATATCATGTGGAGAATAAAAGTAGGCTCACAGTAACCTGCCAAATTGCCCAAATGTCATAGTATCTCAACATGCTTTTCCAAACTTCATTTTAATTTTGAAACAATGCAAAGTGATTACGATTCTCATTTACTCCAAAAAGGGAAAGGCGAGTGCCCTGGACCCAGATCTCTGCCAGTGCCCCAAAAGGCCAACTGCTAGGAAGGAGGAAGTCGCAACATGATTAAGCCAACAGAGTTCACCTCTCAACCATCTTACAATGTCTGAAACTGAGTTGGGGGCTTGAACCTACATCTTGGCATACCATGGGTACATTATTAACTGCTAAAGGAAGGTGGGTTTGGACACAGGTATGGGTGGGCGTGCAGAGATTAATTCCCTGAAAAGTCAGATACCCAACAATTCATACCCCACACACCAGGCCTTGTCACCACATAGCCTGCCACTACACACCCCCTGTTGTTAGTCACTAACAGTCCCCATTAACAACTATTCACCCTCCCAGCCTGATCGTTAGCAACTCCTTTGTCTGTCCAACTGTCTTTCTCTCTCTTTGGGTTCTATCCTATCGTTTACTCCCTACTCCACCCACCTCCCTATTTTCTGCATATAAACTGACGTTTTCCCATCCACCATCAGTTCTGAGGAAGGGTCACCGGACCCGAAATGTTAACTCTTTTTTCATTTACAGACGCTGCCAGACCTGCTGAGTTTTTCCAGCAACTTTGTTTTGTTGCTGTTTGTAGTACAACAATGCTGTTCAGGGTCCTGCCATTAACCATATACTTTTCCTGACCATTTGATCTCTCAAAGTGCAGCACCTCATGCTTACATGGATCAAACGCCATCTGCCATTTCTCCGCCCATTTGTGCAACTGATCTATATCCGGCGGTATCCTTTGACAACCTTATACACAATCCACAACTCCACCAATCTTTGTATCGTCTGCAAACTTACTAACCCACCCATCTACATTTTTATCTGAGTCATTGATTTATATCATTGATATCGCAGTGGTGCCTTTATAGATTTCTGCAGAACACAACCAGTCACAGACCTCCAGCCTGAAAAACAACCTTCCACCACTACACTCTGCATTCTGTGGGCAAGCCAACTCTGTATCCATGCTGCCAAGTCACCATGGATTCCATGCATCTTAATCTTCTGGATGAGCCTACCATGAAGGATCTTATGAAAAGCCTTACTAAAATCTGTGTAGACAACATCCATGGCTCTACCCTCATCGATCACTGTCGTCATCTCCTCAAAAAATTCAATCAAGTTAGAAAGACATGACCTGCCCTGTACAAAGCCATGCTGACGATCCCTAATTCGGTCATGCTTTTCCAAATGAGCATTAAACGTATCCCTAAGAATTCTCTCCAAAAGCTTCCTAGTCTCCAATGTGAGTCTCGCCAGGCTGTAGTTTCCTGAATTATCCCTATTTTCCTTCTTGAAGAGAGGAACAACATTAGCTACTCACCAGTCCTCTGGGACATTGCCAGTGGCTAACGAGGATACAAAGATCTTGGTCAAGAGCCCAGTAATCTCCTCTCTTGCCTCTCTCAAAATTTGGGTTTGATACCATCAGGTTCTGGGGACTTATCCACCTTAATGCTCTTCATGAGATCCAACACAACTTCTTTCTTGATCTCAAAATGCCCTAGCATATTAGCATGCTGCACACAAATCTCACTGTCCTCCATATCCTTCTCCTGGATGAATACTGATGCAAAGTACTCATTTAGGATCTCACCCACGTTCTCTGCCTGCAAGCACAAGTTCCCTGCTTTATTCTTGAATGGTCCTACCTTCTCCCTACCTTCTCTCTTGTTTTTAATGTATGTAAAGAATGCCTTGGGATTCTCTTTAAGCCTAATTGCCAAGGTCATTTCATGGCCCCTTCTTGCTCTCCTAATTCACTGCTTGAGTTCCTTCCTGCTTTCTTTATATACCTCATGAGCCCTGTCCAATTTTAGCTTCCTAAACCTTACATTTATTTATTTCCTTTGTTTGACAAAATTCATAACCTCCTTCATTATCCAAAGGTCCCTTATCTTGCCATCCTTGTCCTTCCTTCTTACTGGAACATGCCAGTCCTGAACTCTCATCAGCAGGTCTTTAAACAGTTCTGACATGTCAAATGTGGACTTGCCTGATAACAGTTCCTCCCAATTAATTACTCTGTCTCTCCTGCCTAATACTGATGTAATTTGCCCTCCCTCAATTTAGTACCTTGTGACAAGGTGCTGACTTATTCTTATTCATAGCCATCTTAAAACTTAAGGAATTGTAATCACTATTTCTAAAATGCTCTCCCACTGAAAGGACTGTCATCTGGCCAGGCTCATTAACTAGTACATGGTCCAGTATGGCCCCTCCTTTAGTTGGACTATCTCCATACTTTATCAAGAAACCCCCTTGGATGCAGTTAACAAATTCTGCCCCATCTAAGCCTCTTGCTCTAAGGGAATCCCAGTCAATATTGAGGAAGTTAAAGTCACCCAGTATGACAACTCTGTTTTGAACGTGTCTTTTCATAACCTGCCTACATATTTGTTCCTCAACATCTCAGTGGCTGTTGGGAGGTCTATAGTACAATCCTATCAGAGTGATTGCACCCATCTTATTTTTGAGCTCCATCCATGTTGCCTCAGTGGGTGAACCCTCAAGTATGTCTTCTCTGAGTGCAGAAGTGACATTCTCCCTGATTAGTAATGCAACTCCTCCACCTCTTTTACTTTCCTCCCTATCTCATCTAAAGCAACGAAACCCTGGAAAGTTGAGCAGCCAGTCCTGTCTCTATTTCTCTCAACCAGTCTCTGTAATGACCACAACGTCATAGTCCCATTTTACTGATCTAGGCTCTAAGCTCATCTTCTTTATGTATGATACTCCTTACATTGAAATAAACACACTTCAGCCCATTAATACCATTGTGTTCGTTTACCTGTCTTTGCCTGTCCTTTCTTTCTGATTTACTGGTCCTAACATGTCCTTCCCCTCAACCCATCCACTTGCTGCTCTGGTTCCCTAACCCCTAGATTAAACTCTCCCAAGTAGAACTGGTCAACCTCCCTGCAAGAATACTGGTTCCCTTCAGTTAGGTACAACCCATCCCTCTGGTACAGGTCATCCCTGTCCCAGAAGCGGTCCCAATGATCCAAGAACCTGAAACCGTGCCCCCTGCACCAGTTCCTTAGCCATGCATTCATCTCTCCTACCTTTCTACTCCTTGCCTTACCAGCATGTGGCACTGGTGGTAACCCAGAGATTACTACCCTTGAGGTCCTGGTTTTCAGCTTCTTTCCTAATTCCCTTTACGCACTCTGCAAGACATCATCCCTCTTTCTACCTATGTTGTTGGTATCAATGTGCACCACAACCTCTGGCTGCTCACCTTCCTCCTGAAGAATTTGTGCAACCGCTCAGAGACGTCCTTGACCCTGGCACCAGGGAGGCAACACATCAATCTGGACTCTCGAAAGCAGCCACAGAAATGTCTGTCTGTGCCCTAACTAACGAGTCTCCGACCAATATCTCTCACTTGGATCTTACCCAACCTTGCTGCGCAGCAGAGCCAGTTGTGGTTCCACTGGGCTGGCTGCTGTTATACTCCCCCGAGAGGCTGTCCCCCCAACAGTATCCAAAGCGGTATATCTGTTAGAGAGGGGAATAGCCACAGGAGACTCCTGTACTACCTGCCTGCCTCTCCTGGCGTTCACCCATTTAGCTGACTGAACCTGCAGTTTGACCACCTCCCGGTAACAGGAGTCCATCACATTCTTTGGCTCCTGTATGCTCCTCAGTAACCAACTGCCACTCCAACCAATCGACGCAGGGGAGCTGCAGCTGATCACGCTTCCTGCAGACACAGTCATCAGGAACACTGGACTGCTCCCTGATCTCTTACATCTGGTGCCCCGTTACACTATGAAACTTTTTTACCTTGCTCGCCTTACTCACTGAAGCCCATATACACCTATGCCCACACTTATACCAATTAGCAGCACTAACTGGTAACTTGAGTCACAACACAATCTTTACAAACAGACCAACTACCCTCTAGGCTACAACAAACTTCCTGGCAGGCTGTCTCAATCTCTCTCTCCTCTGTAATCTGTCCTTGCTGTAATCTTTCCATGCTAATTGCCAGTGCACACTGCAATGCAAGTCTGTCCTTCCTAAGTGTCTTACAAGTGGATCGGGGGGTGCCATTAGGATCCTGGAGGTGTGTCAAATATTAAGTGTCAATTTCGGTGGATGAGGTGCAGCCAATTGCCTTGGAGAATACCCTAAGATGCCAGTGAGTGGTAAGGAACATGGAGGCTCTTTGCAGCTAGCAACAAGCCGAACTCACCAGGTATCTGCTCTGATTTCCACATTGAGAATTTTTGGAGTCTTGTTAGCTCAGCAAGTTTGGGAGGATGGGAAATGCATATTAATGAGTGAGATCTGCAGTTGATAAAATAGTTAACATGCAATAATCCCTTTTAGTTGGAGCACTCTGCTGCTTAGCAAGAATCTTACCTTGACATACAGAACTTTGTTAAAAGATGCAGTGAGCAGTTCCTGACATCAAGATAGGCCTCGTTGGATTTTCTGTGAGATTCCTTCCCTGCCAAAGCCCATCTCTTCAAGATTCCTATAAGATTCCACCTGAGATGTCCCACTCATAAACTGGATGTTTCACAATAATCAGTTATCAGTTATTTATTTACAAATGTCAGATTTTCCTATTCTTTCAGGTAATCACAGCTACCAGTATTTCCTTTCCTGATAATGACTTCCTGATGTGATTCTCCAGGTTTTAATATTCTTAGTCCTCTTTCAAAGAGGCAGCAATGTTCTTTTTCAGTTGAAACAAAACCTATTTCATCACATAATTTCACAGCATAATAATAAAGTAAGCAGCAATATATTGTCAATTCCTTAAATCTGTATACCAGCATTGATGCCTTTACACTAGACATGTACTTGACTTCCACCTCTGTCACATTGAGCAGGATAAACTGGCTGTGCAAAATTGCTAAGCTCTTCAAAGGAACAGATAGCATCTTCGAAAAGTGAAGGGACCCAAAGATTTCAGACATTAAGAATAAGTATTTCTTAAAAGCCTCCCTTAAATTCTTGTTATGTGGGAGCAAGTGACAGTTCTGCCTGATGACTGATGAAACTTTGAGGACTATTTCAAAAGGCATTTAAAGCGAGAAAACAAGGCTGTATAATTTCAGATCTTCTATTGATGTCAACAGTTAAAGCTATAATTTTTTTTCTCTATGTTGCCTGTCCTCCCAATTGCTCATTTGGGAATGCATTGCTTGCTATAGAACTGGCCCATAAAAACTAGAAACTGGCTCAG
Source organism: Rhincodon typus (assembly GCF_021869965.1). NCBI lineage: Eukaryota > Metazoa > Chordata > Chondrichthyes > Orectolobiformes > Rhincodontidae > Rhincodon > Rhincodon typus. The sequence continues at coordinate 16,247,413 of NC_063345.1, read as the reverse complement.
ACTTGACAGTAGTTGGCTCAGTGATGTTCGGGTGAGGAGTATTATTTGGCCTCAAACTCTCAAGTTATGAGAGGAAAAAAAAAATCAGATGGCAATATTTTCTCCTGAATACTATCCATTCTGTGAGGTCCACTTGAGTGAATATTTAGTGGAGACAAGATTTAATTAGGGTGTAATACTGTCCCCACCTCCCCTCTACTCTGACTTCGCTGACTAAGCTATCTACTGTCTGTCTTAAAGCTTACATGTTAGAAGAAAAAAATATTTATTTCACAATTACAACAATGAAGCATTTTTGAAATGTTAACCATTAATGTGGTAAGCATGACTGCCAGTTTATACACAGCAAGAATCCACAAACAGTTACACAACAATAACCATATCATCTTTTTAATGAGGTTCGCTTGAGGGATTAATGTTGTCCAGGACATTGGAATCTATTACATTCACCTGAGGGGAAAGTGGAAATTTTGGTTTAACACCTAATCTGAAAGAGGACCTGTTCAGCAGTGCAAACTTCCCTCACAAGTGTCAACTGAGATTTTGTATTCAGAGGACAGTGTGCTACCACAGTAAAGAGTGCAGTTTAGAATGTATGATGTACACATTCACATAGTCAGGTATAAATAAGGAACAAGGATCATCCTATTGGAGGACAATAGCTGCTTTCAATTTTCAAGATGGCGGCAGAATAGGATGCTCTAACCAGAGCTTCTCCACTCCTGTTATTTGTCATTTCCTTCTGTCTTTATCCCCCATTTCTTTTCTTTCCTTCCTCCCTTTTTTGGTGCTTTCCCCTCTTGGAGTTCACCTCCCCTGTGGAAGGTCTCGGCTTGGTCCCTAGTAGCTCATGGTGGGTCCCAGCGTGGTCTCTCGGCAGCTCTCAGTGGTATGTTGCCTGGTCTCTTGGCAGTTCATGGCAGCGTCGCGGCTTGGCGTGCAAGTGGATCCTACGCGGGAATGTTCCCGAGGCAACGGGGGAGATCCCTGGAGAAGAAGATGAGTGAAGGACTCATCAAAGACTGTTGAACTTATAACTTATTCCCTTATTTTCCTAGTTTACACTACGAAAGACTTTTATGTAAACTATTACCTATTTCTTTCTTTTTCTACTTTTCAGTGAAGCCACACTTAACCTTGTAACTCTTGTTTCTCTTACTACTTTGTACCTAAGATTTTTTTGTACCTAGGTACTTTGGTACCTAAGATGGCACCATGTGTGGCGACATTACTCACTTTTCACTGTACCCCTGTAATTCTGTACTTGAGTACATGTGACAATAAAATCTAAAATCTAAAAATCCATATAACCAGACCACATGAATACCCAACCATCCAGCAGAGATGATTAAGAACTGGGGAAAGGGTGAGTTGGTGCGTTTAAATTGAGTTCATGAAAGATCTGCGACACAGAAGGTAGTGAGTTACCAGTGCTGAAACCATAGTTTCATCTATTATCATTTACAAACTATTTCTTCCAATTATTGCATTAGACCAAAAGGAAACACTGAGCCTACAGGTCAAAATAAAAATATTTTTACAACTGTAATTTATGCAATAATATTTATCACTGCTGGACTCCTTTGTAGGCATTTGAAATACCGTTCTAAGAAGCACAGCAAATAACTAAACATCTGTTCTTTATACTTGGTTTTTGACTTGAGTCATGATATACAATTTTTACCAAATATTCAAAGCTCAACTGTGTTAATAATTGGATAAAGTTGAGGTAATACATTAAAACCAGTAAGATAGCTGAGGTCACAGACAATACTGTCAAATACCAATTTGTACATTTCTAAGGCATTTGTCTCAAATCTCAACTGCTGCTATCAAGTAAGGGGTTGGAGCTATTTAGTTGAAATGAGTTACGGTGACTTCAAGGATAAATTTTGGCCACAGCATTAAGGAAATTAAACATAACAGTTCAAAATCGAACGTGATAAATAGCACCTGAGAAAGTGCAGCTCTCTCAGTGCACACTGGAGTGTCAGCCTGGATTTAAAGAACAAAGAAAATTAAAGCTCAGAGATAAAATGCTACCAGTGAGAGTGAGGCATGGTTAACACACAGTCAGATTTTGTACATCTCACCTACAAGTAAAGGACACATTATCCAACTAATATAGGTGGTAAAAAACTATTTGCACATGATACTGGAGGGATGCTTATTTTTGATACTAAAATAGGAAGCATAAGAAATATGCATTTAGTATCAAAAATCTAATATTCCAGTTTACAGTTTGTAGGTGAGGATTATTATAATGCAGCGATACGGTGTTATAAGTTCTGTCTTTAGAGCTCTTCATTAAAATGGATAGAATCATTTATTGAAAACAGGAGAAAACCAAAACTTAGTTCCAGTTATTAGACTTTAGTACTTAATTTTTTTTAGCTCTTTTGGTAACCTTTGTTGTAAAGCCAGTCATATCTAAAGCACTGTGTTTTTATAAGATGTCTGCATACAATCAGAAAGTTTATCTTTGCCAGAAGAAGAAAGGATTACAGAAGTTAAGATTATACAGCAACAGTAGCAAAATGAGAGTGAATTTATATTAAAACATGTTATATATTCTATCTTTAGTTTCCAAAGAAGGAAGATGTTTTGTGCAGAGTGGAAAGAGGTAACTAAGCTTCAAATAATGTTTAATGGAAGGAACAAACTCTGCAGAGTGAGAGGTCAGTGGGAGAGGATATAAGGCACAAATCGAGAGGTCTAACTGTAGTGACAGCAGCAATGGAGTGACTTCACAAACCATTACCTATCAGTGACCTTTGCTTTTGTCCAGGTAACACTCCCCACCCTTTTCAATAGCATAAATCTCATCATATTTTCTAGCCCCCTTTAGTTCTGAAGAAGGGTCAAATTGCACTCAATATGTTCATTCTGCTTCTCGCTCCACCAATGCTGTCAGTCTTGCTGAGTTTCTCCAGCAATGTTTTGCTTTACCTTCAGCTTCCAGCATCTGCAGTATTTTGCTGTTATTTGGCTCTTAACTTTTGATTTGAGTGGCTCAGTTGGACTCTAGGAGGGAGCCTGAGGTACAAACTGCTCCACTGCTGGCAAAATGCCATGGCAATGGGAAGCCCTTTGGTTCCCTTCCTGAAGCCTTCGCCAGCCCATCTACCCATCTCCGAAAAGACCCAGAAAAATTCAAGCCTATTTTTCAGTTCGTAAAAACCAAGGACTACTTTTTCTTTTGAAATCATAAAATAGGAGGCTTGTCTTTTAAAATGACCAAGAATAAATAAATATTTGCAGGACCTTTCTGTTTCCTGCAGATCAAGGAAACTGGCATGAGGAAATTTTTGTTTAGAATATTCGACATCTTTAGTTCCAGTTGAATGCAGATAGTAATTTGAGAATAATGAGCATTACTAATCAGTTTCGTGCTTTCAAATAAAACAGTCCAAGGGTGTCAAGAGACTGATGAATAAACGGTTCCATTTCCATCTCAAGAGAATAATTAAAGTACAGTATGCACATGGACTATACTGCCAGAAAAAGAAAGTAGATAATTTTGCACAGATTAAATAATGCTAACTCCATTTAAAATGGGATCAAAGCTTAAAACAAGGAGGAGATGCATAAACACCTTTACCTACCATCCCATCAGTATCCACATCCAGAAGATCATCAAATGCCATTTCCACCACCTCCAGCGAGATGCCACCACCAGACACATACTCCCCTCCCCTCCCTTGTCCACCTTCCACAGGGACCGTTCCCTCCGGGACACCCTGGTCCACACTTCCTTCACCCACAACACCCCCCGACAGCCCTACGGCACCTTGCCCTGTAACCGGTGAAGGTGCAACACCTGCCCATTTACCTCCTCCCTCCCCAGTATCCAAGGGCCCAAACATACCTTCCAGGTGAAGCAACACTTCACCTGCACTTCCCAGAATCTAGTCTACTGCATTCGCTGCTCACAATGTGGTCCCCTCTACATTGGGGCAACGAAGCATAGACTGGGTGACTGCTTTGCAGAACATCTACGTTCTGCTCGCAAAAAAGACCCTGAACTACCTGTTGCCTGCCATTTTAACACACCACGCCTCTTCCTGGCCAACATCTCTGTCTCTGGCTTGCTGCAGTATTCCAGTGAAGCCCAACGCAAACTGGAAGAACAACACCTCATTTTCCACTTGGGAACCCTGCAGCCCTCCGGACTCAATATCGAGTTCAATCATTTTAGGGCCTAAACTCTCCCATGTCTCAGCCCCCTACCCCGCACGCCAGGCCTTGTTACCACATAGCCTGCCATTACACACCCCCTGTTGTTAGTCACTAATAGTCCCCATTAACAACTATTCACCCCCACAGACTGATCGTTAGCAACTCTATCCTATTGCTTACTCCCTACCCCATCCCCCTCCACTTTTTTCTGCATATAAACTGACATTTTCCCAGCCACCATCAGTTCTGAGGAAGGGTCACCGGACCCGAAACGTTAACTCTGTTTTCTCCTTCACAGATGCTGCCAGACCTGCTGAGCTTTTCCAGCAACTTTGCTTTTGTTCCTGATTTACAGCATCTGCAGTTCTTTCAGTTTTTATTTAGGAGGTGTAAAAATGCTGTGAGGAACGGGATAGTCTTTCTGTTGCTAGGCAAATAGTTGCATCACATGGCTATTTCAGAATAGTGATTATGTTGCTTATTGTTATTACTCTAAATGTTTGTGTTAATGACCCAGGCTAGTAATAGTATTGTCTGGGTCATTTTCTGTAAGGCATAAGTATGACAATGTCAGGCTGTTGCTTGGCTAGTCTGTGAAGCAGCTGTCCTAATTTTGGAACTCACTCCCAAATGTTAGTAAGGAGGACTTTGCAAGGTTGACAGGACTATGTTTGCCATAAGACATGATGACAGAACATTTAGAAAGCAAAAATGAGATGAGACAAAGTTAAGATAGCAAGGTGTAGAGCTGGATGAACACAGCAGGCCAAGCAGCATCAGAGGAACAGGAAGGCTGACGTTTCGGCCTAGACCCCTTCTTCAGAAAATTCTGAAGAAGGGTCTAGGCCGAAACGTCAGCCTTCCTGTTCCTCTGATGCTGCTTGGCCTGCTGTGTTCATCCAGCTCTACACGTTGCTATCTCAGATTCTCCAGCATCTGCAGTTCCTACTATCTCTGAGACAAAGTTAAGCGGGTTTATGAAAGAGGAATCATGCTTAGCTAATCTATTGGAGTTTTTGTGTATGTAACAAGTAGATTAGTTAAGGGAGAATTAGTAGATGTGGCATATTTGGATTTCAAGAAGGCTTTTGATAAGGTCCCACTTAACAGGCTAGTGGGCAAATGTAAAGCACATGGATTGGAGGCCCATATACTGGCATGGATTGAGAATCGGTTGACAGACCAGAAACAGAGTGGAATAAATGATGTTATTGATATAAGACTGGTCATTTCAACTTCACTTTGTAAATTGTCTGAGGGAAGCTGCACCAGAGACTTAGGGATCACCAAACGCAGAGCGAGAGCTCAGACATCTGTGTAATGACCTAGGATCTCCAAGGACATTGAAGATCTCATTGACGATTCCAAAATCTCTATCGTCCACAGCCCAGAGCAATGAAAACCATAATATCCAACACATTCACCACCAGACATTAGGAACACTGGCCACAGATCAATTGCTTTTTTAATGGAAGACCTCATTGTAATTGATTCTTTGTTCTGATGGATAGATGTTAAGAAGTTGCATAAGACAATTGCTGTTATCTGCATTGTATATAAGATATTTGCAAAGCATGATATCCCTGATAGGTCATTTAAGACAATGGGTTATGGTTTGCTAATGACTACTTCAACCAGTTCTACAACTGAACAAGTTGAGCATGGGGTGAGGTTTGTAAGTCACTCTTGAAGAGGAATATCAACTTCTTTACAGCACTGCTTCATTATAGATCCATCTAAATCTAATGAGGTCAAGCAGCATCCAAGTTGCTGATAAGCAGGAAGCTGAAGACTCAGATCACCAACCTACCAAAGAAATTAACTCCACATTCATGCCAACAGGACTAACAAAACATAGAAAAGGAGCAGCCCTATTGTGTGTAACAGGCCACACAATGCAATAGTTGCTACCGTGCGAGTGATTATCACATTTAGACACAGTTGACAAGGGACTCTGAACAAAGGTCTGGTGAACCCAAGGAGTTGCAGACTAACAGGGTTGTTCATTGCTCATACTGCTGAAGGGGTTATGCAGAGGAACCACAGGAAAGTGATCCTATTTCAGGTTAACTGTCCATCATTGATTCGTTAGGATGAACTCAATAGGGAATGTGATAACACAAGGGATCTACAAACTTGAGATAGCCAGACAGAGAATTAAAATCATTGGTCTTTGTCCCATCAAACTACCAGTCCTCCAAGTCTTTAATCACAGTACCTTGTGGTACACTCCATGTCCTCTTAGCCTTTGGTACTCAAAGGTCCCCCTTCATTCTTGTGTGCTCTATCCTGGGCTTCCTACAGTGGTGAACATCCCCCAATCAGCCTGGTCATGGCTGCCCTCCTGTTTAATCTCCTTAGCATCCTGTTTACCTTAGTCCCACCATTAATATGGGGCACAGGGAGGGTGGGCATGAGCCATGTTTCTAATCATTTCTCCATCTAAAGTGCATTTGCCATTTGTAATATGATCCATGCTTGTCCTGTCTATTTGCCTCATTTTCTCGCAAACTCTCAACAAGTGTTAATCTGGTAATTATACAATATCTAAACATCCATGTGACAAATGCATTGATTATATCACTAGCAATCTATGCCAATGTTGATCCTTTGTCCTGAATTAATTCCATGCCCAGTGTCCTGTTTGTGTGTTATGTGGTATGCCATGAAATGCAGTGCAAATACATGGATACAAAACTATATGCCAAGCTTCTTGACATTTTTTTTGCCAAATGCTACTTAGGCCAAGATTTCCTGTCACTCATGTTAGTAAAGTGAGAAGGCAAAGTAAGTAGTTGGAAATAATATCAACTATCCAGTTCTGAAGAACTCATAAAATGTATTTCTTCTTTAAATTCCTCTTTCTGGAAATTAAATTTCGAAACCATTAACTTGTCATTTATACACATCAGGCACAAAATGTTCAAAAAGATGCATTCACTGAAGCTTTTGAAATTATAATATACTTTTCTAATACTGTAAAAGATTCAAAGATATAGAAAGTACAATAAAGTTATCAACAGTACTTTTTAATATTAAAATCACCAAAAGAAATCACTCTAACTTACACAGTTAGTGATTTTACACCCGGTTACTCCCAAAGTTTTATCCTAAATCTAGACCTCAGAAAACTAGAGCAAATGGATATGAATTCACATGAGGGTCAGAAGTGTGTTATTGAGCAGCTGAGAGATACAGCAGAGGTCTGGAAAAATAATTCAGGAAACTCCGATATATGGCATAAAATATAATTAGCCTTAATCATTTGTATTCATTTTTTAAACTTTTATGTTGCAAGTTGCTGATGATAAATGTAAAATCCATGTCTTAAAATTCATTTTAAATCCAATTATGTTGTCACCCATCTGCTGCAGTCTCCCACAAAGCCAAGTACTCTCCATCTGTGCCAATGTTCAATACATTTTTCTCCTGTTGGTTCACCTTTAGCGGCACATCCATTAATTGCTTAGAGCATACACTCTGGAATACATAGCTTAAATCTCTCTGCCTCTCTTTCCTTTTTAAAAAGTCTCTCAAAATCTCTCTGGGACCAAGCTTGCAATTGTTCCCCAAAGCTCTTCCATGTTCTAATGTAAGGTTAGCTTTAGATCTCTCTCCACAGACCTGGTGAGCTTTTCGAGTATGCTTGGTTCTTATTACTCTTCCATTAGACACTCATTGCACTTACTCCCAAGATGCCCCAGTATGTGTTTTATTGTTAGAGGTGCTATATAAATGAAAGCTGCAATTGCTGTATATTTAAATTGTCCTTATATACTTTGTGCTCTGATTATACCCATGGTGACTCAACAAGTCTGTATTGCATATCAATTTCAATTTGCATGGAAGCCCCATACAGAATGTAAGACCACGGTAGGTTGATGGCTTTGAAATAAGTATGTATCCTCATTTTACTGTGTCCCTTTTACAACTATATATCCTAGGCGAGCTTTGGACAGAAATATCCCCTCACTGGAGGTGGCAAGAAACCTGTTTCAGCTGAGTTGGCAACTGCCAGGGAACCAAGACGTCACTGTTGAGGCCTGTGAATGGCCAGCATACTTGCTAAAGCTTGCCAATCAGCTCTTAGCAAGTAGTGGCTCTCTGAGAATCCTTAACCAGCACCTTTCCAAAATGCAACTTCTACCTCCTAGAAGGGCAAAGGCATCAGATACAGGGGAGCACTGCACCCTGCAAGTTCCCCTGCAAGCCACGCATAATCTTGAATTAAAAAATAACACCATTACTTTACTGTCACTGGGTTGAAATCCTGGAGCTGCCTTCCAAACAGCACTGCACCACATGTACTGAAGTGGATTAAGAAGGTAACTCGCGACAATTTTCTGAAGGACAGTTCAGGATTACCAATAAATACTGGCCTAGTCAGTGATGTTTACATCCCCTGAAAGAACAAAAAGATGGGGCAATTAGCGGAAAATCCTAATAATGATTAACTTGATCAGGAGTGGTTGCAAGGTGTGTGGGTGACCCAATCTCACAATAGCTGTCTTCTCACATGGGTTGGAAAACCTATTTCTGACTCAGATCATCCAGAAATGTTACCCACTTACCTTACTTCGATGATTCAAACTTGTCTTCTGAGGCACAATCCATCTTGACTGATGCACTGCAGAAATCCTTGCAGAGGGAATGCAGAAAATCTTCATGGAAGCAATGCCCACATCTTAGGCCATATTCCAGGAAGAAAAGATTGTTTTGTACCACTCAGTTTACCAAAAAAACCATAGGATGTCGGAGCTGAATTAGGCTATTCGGCCAATGAGTCTGCTTCACTATTTGATCGTGGCTATATATGTCTCAACCCCATTATCCTGCCTTCTCCCCATAATGATTGATCCCCTTACTAATCAGGACTCTGTCATAAACGCACTCAATGACTTGGCCTCCACAAACATCTGCGGCAATGAGTTCCACAGATTAACTATGCTCTGGCTGAAGAAATTCCTCCTTATCTCCATTCTACAGGGTCACCCCTTCACTCTATGGCTGTGCCCTCAGGTCCTAGCTCTCCTACTAGTGGAAGCATCTTCTCCATGTCCACATATCCAGGCCTCTCAGTATTCTAAAAGTTTCAATCATATCCCCCTCATCCTTCTAAACTTCATCAAGTACAGACTCAGAGTCCTCAACCACTTCTATATGACAAACACTTCATCCACAGGATCTTCAGGACCCCCTCCAATGCAAGTACATCCATCCTTAGATACAGGGCCCAAGGTTGCTCACAATATTCCAAATGTGGTCTGACCAGAGCCTTATACAGCCTCAGCAGTATATTTTTGATCTTGTATTCTGACCCTCTTGAAATGAACACTAAAACTACTTTTTCCTTCCTAAATGCCAACTTCACCCACATGTTAACCTTAAGGTAATCCTGAACAATGATTCCCAAGTCCCTTTGTGCTTCAAATTTCTGAAGTTCTTCCTCAGTTAGAAAATAGTCTACACCTCTACTCTTCCTATCAAACTGCATAACTTCACACTTTCCCACATCGTATTCCATCTGCCACTTCTTTGTCCACTCTCCCAGCCTGTCCAAGTCCTTCTGCAGCCTCCCCACTTCCTCAACACAGCCTGCCCCTTCATCTACCTTTGTGTCAGCTGCAAACTTCGCAACAATGCCCTCAGTTCTTTTGTCCTGTTTAGGGACATTAAGGATAGAAGGATGGGCAAAAATACCAGTGTCCAAATCTCATAATGGGCTTTGCATGTAGATTAGTAATTAATTCAGAAACACAGATGATTTAGTGATGGAGTATAAAGGAACATAAGTAACACAGATGGTTTGGTGGTGGAGGAATAAATATTTGGTGCTGCGTAGAAGCATCTCTGGATATAAAAATTTAAAAATCACAGTCAGTTGTAGTTCGTATGTTGACATTTCTGAGGGGTCCCAATCTTTCAGGACATGCCTGGTCTCTGACAATTTGGAGACCAGGTGGTATGGGCCAAATATTTTCAAACTAATACAGAAGATAGTGGAATCTCGATTGTTGCTGAGTGTAATTTGAGTTTAAATTGAAGAAAACAATGCAACCCAACAGAGTCTCCTGCCCTGTGGTATGTCACTCATCATTTTAATTCTGTCTGAATCATTATATCGTAATTGGCTGGTGCATACAGATCCCTAATCTTGTCAGGAATAGTAAGGAGCTAGTAGATTATGCAATAATACATTGTTAAAGCCTTATACAAGAGACATGAAAGAGCATTCTTTAAATATGTGCCCTCATGGAATGTTCATCCATTTTAATCATTGCCTCCCACTGAGCAATGAAAAGTGGTCCATTATGCTAAATGGAAAGCACAAAATTTTCCAACAAAATTCTTAGTCCTTCGGCCAACCTATTGATGTCTTTGAAAGTATATCCAAATAATTGTACAGCATCTGTGCAAAACCAGTTACACATCCAAAGAAATCTCCAAGATCAAAGATAATATTGGAATCATGCCAATTGAACCATTCCTCATTTATGAGCCATAACATTTATTACTACATCACAGACACACAATTTGGCCACTTTACATAAAACATTGATTCCCAATTTAAAAACTTGCTGGGAAAATATTTTAAAACTTGGTGGCTGGGAAATTAATACTTTCCTTTTTTTTTTGTGTGTTTAAACTGAATGGAGGATTGATAATTGAGGACATTGATGAATTCTTCTAATTGTTCTTTTGTGAAAGTCAAAATACCTCAAATGTCAGCACATTATTACTACATGACTGTATCACCTAATAAATCTTGTATATTGTATAAACCCAAAACACTTAAACTGAAGAAGCATTTAGGTTTTCCTGCGCTTGGGTTCATCATAGAATCCCTACAGTGTGTAAAGATATTTGGTTATTCAAGTCCACACCAACCCTCTGAAGAGCATTCCACCTGGCATTGCTCTCCTACCCTATCCTGCATTCCCCATGGCTAACCCACATAGACCCCACATCCCTGCACACTATGGGCAATCTACGTAAACTGCACATCGTTGGACTGTGGGAGGAAACCCACACAGACAGAGGGAGAATGTGCAAATTCCACACATTCGCCCAAGGATGGAATCAAACCTAGTCCCTGGAGTTGTGAGGCAGCAGTGCTAACCACTGAACCACCATACTGTCATAGTAATTAGAGCATTTTTTAGTACAGAATTACCAGGCAGATGCATTAAATTGAATAGTAGATTGTCACTGATATTATTATTGCTACTTTGCATGTTTGTTTTATGTAAAGGTCCTGGATATTTTGGAAGGGCATGTGCAAAAGCAGTCAATTTGAACGGTAGCAATCCCTGAACGTTTCTGGCAGACAGTGACAACCACAGCATGGGAAAGTCACCAGATAAGACCACATTCAAACCGATGTAATGGAAATGCCTGTCTCAGAACTACTGACTCATTCAGTTGCAGTCAACATCCTTCCAGCAACTTGCCCATAACCTGCCTTTTTCAACGATGAGTCTCGTACTGGCAGGTACTCAAGTGTCTGAAAGGTGACAGTTCAAGCTAAATGTTTCGACACTGTACATACAGTCACATGTATTTTGTAGCAAATCATTAAGTAAAGATCAAGAGTGGGAACCTTCCTGATTTTTGTCACTCTATAGGTTTGATATGTTGCACAAGTTTCAACTAGTGCTGCCCAGCTGAAAAAGTTTTCAACTTGTACTACTTTTGAGAAACAGCAACTGACAGATGTGTAATTACAGTAGCTATGCACCATTCAGTGTGTTTGGAGGATATTTATGTACTGTAAATTAATTTATCACACATTATGACGACATGTTCATGTCAAACATTATTTGTTAATTAATTGGCTCGAGACATCTATTAAGTTTCTTCAAAAGCTAGTTTTTTAGTGAAACAAGGACATTGAAACAAAAAACATGAACATCAGAATTTGCATTACCAAGCAGTACACATTCTGTTTCATTGGGATGCAGATGCAAGGCCTATGAAGACAACACCAGACAGTATAAAGCCCAGGTCATACGTAAACAGTTTTCTTCCTAACTTACCAAATTCCAGGGGGTCCTCATTTAAAGTCATGATTTTAAGTGACAAGACATTAAGTGAAGAATTGATTCCCAATTTAAATACCATGGTGGTCAGAAAATCAATATTTCCTTTTATGATTTATGACTTTAAGTTGAAATGAGGGTTGATAATTGAGGATATCAATGAGGTCTTCTCATGCTGCATCTGTGTGTGTCAAATTACTCTATATGTCAACTCAAAGACTGAAGATAGTGTTATTCCATGACTACATTACATAACAATTGAGTTAGGGAGAAAGAAGAAGGGTTCCCTAGAAAACAAAATATATCTCTCAAAATATATAAAGTAATCCTCATGAAAATCTCAAGCTGAACCCTTGAAAAGTGGTTATTTTGGCTTTAGGGCCAAGATCAAAGAAGTAGAGCTGGTTGGTGAATATGAATGCCCACGCTGTCACAATTGTCTGATAAATCCACAGTTGGAAAGTATATCGTACTGAAAACTGAGCTTCTGACGGGTATGTTATTTGATGGCTTTGTAAGTTGACGTTTGAGAAAACATTTAATGGACCAGCTCCGGGGGTGAGGGTTTACAGAGAAACTGAAGTTGCTCTCTTAAGAACAATAAATTTGATGGAAGTTGCTCTTTTAAAACCCAATAAATTTGATGGACATGTCAAACATTATGATGGATTTATAGAATACATTGAAATTGTTTCAAATGGATTAATAATCAGATGACACACACTTAATATCATTTAAATCAAATGGCAAATAACCAGAGGTGACATAAGAGAAAGCTTTTACAGAAACAGTGGAAGAACCTCCTGAGGAAGTGATAGTTGCAATAGTTGGGTACAGTTGCAACATTTGAAAGATATTTGGTTGGATGCATGAGTGGGGGGTGTTTATAGGGGATGTAGGCCAGGAGTGGGCAGGTGGGACAGGTTTAGTTTGGGATTATGTTCGGTGTGGACTGGTTGAACCAAAGGGTCTGTTTCCGTGCTGTATGACTATGTGATTGCATTAGAGAGGGTACAGAAAAGATTCACCAAAGGTGATGCCTGGCTGGAGCATTTCAGCTATGAGGAGGAACATGGAAACAGGAAAGGGTGATTCAGACCTTTGATCCTGTTCTGCCATACATTGAGATCGTGGCTGATCAATTGCCTAACTCCATATACATGCCTTTGGCACTTATCCCTTAATTCCTTTGCTTAAAAAAAATTATCTCCCTCAGATTTAAAATTAACAACTGATCTAGAACCTACTGCCATTTGTGGAAAAGAGATCCAATCCTCCATCAGCCTAGAGACTAAATAGTCTGGGGTCATTTTCCTGAGGCAATGAAGGTTGAGCGGTGACCTGACTGAGGTGTGAAAAGTTTTGACAGGCACCAGTAGGATGAAACTTTTCCTCTTAGTAGAAAGGTCAATAACTTGGGCACAATTTTAAGATAAGGAGCAGGAGGTGAACATTTGAAGCACTAGAGCATGCAAGGCTACAAGCCAAGTGTTGGAAAATAGGACTGGAATAGATGGATGTTTGATGATTGCTAGGGACATGATGGACTGAAGAGGCTCTTTCTGGGCTATAAAAATTCATAGATCATAGAATCCCTACAGTGTGGAAACAGGCCCTTCGGCCCAACAAGTCCACACCGACCCTCAGAGCATCCCACTCCCCTAATCTACAAGTCCCTGAACACTATGGACAATTTAGCATGGCCAATCCACCTCGCCTGCACACCTTTGGACTGTGGGAGGAAACCAGAGCACCCGGACAAAACTCACACATACATGGTGAGAATGTGCTCCACACAGACAGTCGCCTGAGGGTGGAATCGAACCCAGGTCCCTGGTGATGTGAAGCAGCAGTGCTAACCACTGAGTCACCACACTCTTGAAAATAGTCTCATGGTGGAGAACGGTTTCTATTGCCAGCAACCAATTGCATTGCACAGAGTAAGGCCTTGTGGTATGGTGGGGGAAATAGGGGCTTTCAAAACCCTGTGTTCATGATCATATTTTTTAATTAAAACTTTTTGCATGTTATTTATGCTCCTTAATGTTTTGCAGTTTGCTTTAAAATATATTCCAACATATATGTATTGGAGAGACGGCAATAGAGATTTATGAGAATCCAACGTTCAGAAACTTCATTGATGAAAATAGATTGAAGAAACCTGGACTGCTTCCCACAGAGATGAGGAGACTAAGAAGAAGTTTTATACAAGATTTCAAAATCATAAGGCCTGTGGTGACAGCAGATGGGAAGAAACTGTCACCACACATATAAGTCTTTAAAGGTGGCAGGCTAGATCAAGAGACCTGTTAGTAAAGCATGCAACATAATGAGCTGTATTAATAGGATTATACAGTTTGAGGGAAGTTGATGGCCTAGTGGTATTATCGCAACACTATTAATCCAGAAACTCCTGTAATGTTCTGGGGAACTGGGGTCAAATCCCCTGATGGTAGAATTTGAATGCGAAAAACAAAAAAAAATCTAGTGTTAAGAATCTACTGATAATCATGAAACCATTGCTGATTGTCAGGAAAAGCCCATCTGGTTTTCAGAAAAGGATTTTTGCCATCCTCTATACATGTGGATGTGAACGTATAGTTAGTAAGTTTGTACATGACACTAAAATTGGAGGTGTAGTGGACAGCAAAGAAGGTTACCTTGGAGTACATACGTAGTTTGGTCAGATAGGCCAATGGGCTGAGGAGTAGCAGATGGAGTTTAATTTAGATAAATGTGAGGTGCTGTGTTTTGGAAAGGCAAATCAGGGCAGGACATATACACTTAATGGGAATGTCCTGGAGAGTGTTGCAACACAAAGAGACCTTGGAGTGCAGGGTCAGAATTCCTTGAAACTGTAGTCGCAGGTAGGTAGGATAGTGAAGAGGGCGTTGGGTGTGCTTGCCTTTATTGGTCAGTGCATTGAGCATTGGAGCTGGGTGATCATGTTGGGGCTGTACAGGTTAGGCCACTTTTGGAATATTGCATGCAGTTCTGGTCTCCCTGCTGTAGGAAGATGTTGTGAAACTTGAAAGGTTTCAGAAAAGATTTACAAGGATGTTGCCAGGCTTGGAGGGGTTATGCTATAGGTTGAGGCTGAATAAACTAGGGCTATTTTCCCTGGAGCGTCAGAAGCCGAAGGGTGACCTTATAGAGGTTTATTAAATCATGAAGGGCATGGATAGGGTGAATAGCCAAGGTCTTTTCCCCAGGGTGAGGGGAGTCCAAAACTAGAGGGCATAGGTTTAAGGTATGGGAAAGATATAAAAGGGACCTAAGGGGCAACTTTTTCACACAGAGTTGTGCGCATGTAGAATGAGCTGCCAGAGGGACTGATGGATGCTGGTACAATTAAAACATTTAAAAGGTATCAGGATGGGCATATGAATAGGAAGGGTTGAGAGGGATATGGGCCAAATGCCCAGATTTATAAAGGATATCTGATCGGCATGGACGAGTTTGACTGAAGGGTCTATTTCCATGCTGTAGGTCTCTATGATTCTATAACAGTAGCTTGGATTAGGAATATAATCCTTCATCAATATTGAAGTGAATACTGATTCAAATTCTATATCCATTATTTGCGAATCCACATCTATCTCCTGCCCTTCTGCCTCTGAAAATATTTATTAAACAATAATTCTTTTACGTTAACTTGTACTCTCTTCATTCATTACTGGTCAGCAACTTCTTTGACTATCCACCTACTTTTTGGAGTGCTTGTTAATTATTTTACTTTTTGATATTTTCGACTGATGTCCACTTTCACTTCCTTTTGTGGCTTTCACATGTTCCCTCCTTTTTTCTGTACAATTCATTTAAGACTATTGTCAGACTTTACTTTTGGCTCAGTAAGCTGACACTCACAAAATATTGGCAAAGTGTCAAATATGGGAAGTTTCATGGAGGGTTTCTCTCTGTGACCTCTAGCAAGTTTTGTTGCTCACCTAATTAATTATGCCGCTATAGCCCCGGCTCACACTGATGCATTCTGACTAGCTGCAGAAGTACTTACTACTGCGGGAAACATGCAGGATTTCCATCAGTGTATCCATCTTTAAAGCCCAGTTATATGCCAGGTTGATCATTGCCATGTATGAATAGTGCTTTCAGTGAACATGTAGCCAGAGGGAGCTGAAAAGCAACAGCTTCTGAGGACAGATGGGTGGCACAGATGATACTTCTTCAGAAATAGTAGCTCACAATCATAAATATCTTGCTATTTTTCATCATCAGCTGTCTGATCAACTATTGTTATAACTGCAGCTGAAAGAATGAAGTCATATGGACTACCTGTGCTTAGCACCATACTAGAGTCAATCGAAAGAAGTGCTGAGGCCCAACAAAGCAGGATATCTTGTCATTATTCAATGTGAGAACATCACATGTTGGACACGTCATTGAACAGTTGATTATGTTGACTTTTATTGAACAGCAGGAAAATCAAAGCAAACAAAAGCTGCATTTCCTTTTGGCAACGAAATGGGGACTGTTTGTTTCTTCAGCAACAACAAATTATAGATAAGATGTTCTTCCTCTAGGATGGGAGATTTCAAGTCTAGAGGGTATATTTTAAGGTGACAAGATTTAAGAAAAGACATGAGGGCTTTTTTTTAACACAGAGAGCAGTTCTTGTGTGAAGAAGTGGTGGATGCAAGTTTAAAGATTTTTAGATAAGAACATGAATAAGAAATGTTTGAAGGGATATAGGTCAAATGCTGGTTGGTAGGACTAGTTTAGTTTGGGATTATGGTCAGCATGGACTAGTTGGACTGAAGGGTCTGTTTCTGTGCTGTATGACTATGACTGTAAATTTACAATTAATGAATGATCACTTTACCAATTCACATTTATTAGCAGTGGATGTCAGTTAAGTTTTGTCTGGTATGTTGCACCTGATTCTGCACATGATTGTACTCAAGGTGACCCCTCAATACCTCACATTCCTTTCTTCCTTGCAATTCCTATTGATCCTACCACTTCTGATCTTCCACCTACCAAACTCATTAATTTACGTTTTCCTCTCTCAATGTTATTCCTTGAGCGTGAGGCCTACATCTGAGCCGTGCCAACCATCATGATGCACTTTCCTCCCGTCAAAACCAGTGTGGTGGTGAATGTTGATGACCACCCTCCCAGAATAACCCATGCTCTTTAATGCTTTATCATCTCCCACCCTTATGTATGCTCACTGTCACAATTATTGTCCTCTTTGTATCCCAACATTCTGCCTCCAATCCCCACAATTACGTCCCTCAATTTCCCCCACACAGCTGTAGCCACGGACAACAACTCCTTGGCTTTCAGAGAACAGAGCTCCAGGATTGACTTGCCACAGCTCATATTGTTCAAGGGCTGGGGAATTTTCAGCACACTTTTTCCATTGTTCCTGTGAATTCTGGCCTCAAATGCAATCGTATCAGACATTTTTTTCTGGGCATCCCCACTATTTCAAGCTTAAATATCATTTATTTTGTGTCTTTTTCTGCTGCCTATTCTATCCAACTAATATACACTTTGGGTGTGTTAAGCAGTAACGATTTGAAGAGTGTAGAACGAGCGGCACAGTGGCTCAGTGGTTAGCACTGCTGCCTCACAGTGCCAGGGATCTGGGTTTGACTCCACCCTTGGGTGACTGTCTGTGTGGAGTTTGCACATTCTCCCCCTTGTCTGCGTGGGTTTCTGCTGGGTGCTGTGGTTTCCTCCCCCAGTCCAAAGATGTGCAGGCTGGGTGGATTGGCTATGGTAAATTGCCCTGTAGGGCCCAGGGAGGAGCAGGCTAGGTGGATTAGCCATATTAAAGCAGGGATTACGGGAATATGGTGGGATGCTTTTTGGAGGGTTGGTGCAGACTTGATGGGCAGAATGGCCTCTTTCCACACTGTAAGGCTTCTATGAGAAGAGCAAGCATTTAATCTAGAGAGGAGTCATGTTTGACTAAACCTTGTTTTTCTCCCTATGGATGCTATAGATCTGCTGAGCATTTCCAGAATTTTCCATGTTTAGATTTCCAGCATCCACAGCGTTTTGCTTTCATTTGATCCAATATTGTTGCCTGCTGTAGAATCAGTGGCAAGAGTAAGTAAGCTGTCAGTTACTACAGCAGAGAATTATTATTTTGTACAAAATGCCTTAATAATATTAACTAATTCAATCAAAAGGAGAATGCCTTATAAGAGATTGCAACCATTTGGTATTGCAGTTCATCTAAGTTCATCGCATGGTGTTCTGTACATGTGGGAGGGAGTCGGTGACAGTGTGTGAGCACACTCATTTGGTTGTTTGGTGATTTTGTTTTACTGTTTGTGATTAAATTTTGACAAAGACAACAGTGACAGCGCTTTAATGCATTAACTTTGCTAAGTCCGATAATGTTGACATAATCGTTCTTTAGATTCACTTTGAACATTTATTAAAGGTCTTTGCACAGGCCATTTATTATTAACCTTCCTTTGAAACCAATAGCACAGCATTATGTAAAATGACTTTGCTTGAATGACAGATGATCAGAATTACATCTAAAGAGTAATTTAAATATATTAGTCCATCTTTTGCTAGACTGTGGTGAGAATTTTCAGCATTGCCATTGCTAGTGGACAAAACTAACAGCCAACTGAAGACTGAGATGAGGAGAAATTTCTTCTCTCAGAGGGTTGAGAATTTTTGGAGCACCTTGTCACAGGGAGCTATCATGGTAGAGTCCTTGTGTTATATTTAAAGTTGAGAGAGATACTTGATCAGTCAGGGAATCAAGAGTTATTGGGAAAATATAGGAAAGTAGACATTAGGCATGTCGAATCAGCATGATCCTATTGAATAGTGGAGCAGGCTTGAGGGCCCAAACAGCCTGCTCCAGTTCCTATTTCATTTGGTCTCATGGTCTTATAACATCTGCAATCTTGACATGCAATTAAAAGTGACAATGCTGAAGCCGTTATCAGTGATATCCTGTTCCCCCACAGCCTGCTCTGTTATAGTCTGCACCGATGGAATCTGCAAAGAGATCAATGGTAAGCCTGGAGTTTGAGATAATCATCTGCTATTTTCACTTTAAAGGCAGATAAGAGAATTAAAAGTTGTCATATCAGCAAGAAGTGAAATCAGAAAATTTAGTGTGGAATGTGTACAAAAATAAAATTCAGATATTGTTCATAGTCTTTCAGTTTCCTGTTTTGTGTCATTGTCTTAATCTCATGTTACGCCTTAATTAGTATCTTGCTTCCTGTGCAATGATTTCAATGTAATATGTCCTACTTGTTATTGTTTAGTCTGGTATCTGCATGTTTCATCATGGATATTTGAAAATGATTGGTTTAGAAAGGAAGCTGAAGTGTAGAACATTCATATTCAAAATGTTAGAGTCAAAATAATGTCTAAACTAGAGAACTAATAACGTTTACTGCACAAAGAGCTCAACACCTTACATCATTGGAAGAAATCTTTGCAGTTTAGAAATCTTAGAAACCAAGACATAACTTCATTGTGATATCATGATGTGATGATATACCACCTTAAGAAGGGGCAATTCAAACATTCCTATGCATAATAGGTGACTTGTTTGAAACAGATATGACAAAGATCATATGACACAGGTCATCCAACTCAATTCAAATTTGACACGGGGGAATGGTCTTCCTAAATTACCTGAAGTAGACCCCTTCTTTGTACAGAATGGAACTTCTGAAAAAAATACCATTTGCTGCGGGCGAAACACTTCTCAAAAGTAAGGGAATTGTTGAGAGTGGTCTTCAAATACTATATGGGACTAGTATGCATTATTACAGCCTACACTTTGATCTTCTGAGCGGAAAAGCAACAACTGATCCCTGGGATGACAGTATTGTCCTAAGGAAAAAGATAGAAGAGCCACAGCCTGCATCCCTTGGAATAAGAAGAATGGATGGTCATCTCATTGAAGCATACAAAATTCTTACAGAACTCAACAGGGCAGGAGAACAAACAATTTTTATGCTAAACTGGTGTTGATGGACAGTGGGGTGGGGAAGGCTATTCTAGGGCAAAGAGACAAAGGGGGGCCATTTAGGGCTGAGATGGAGGAGAATCTCATCATTTAGAGGGTCATGAATCTTTGGAATTCACTATCACAGAATTTTCTCTGTGTAAATTTCCAGCATCCACAGCATTTTGCTTTCATTTGATCCAATATTGTTGCCTGCTGTAGAATCAGTGGCAAGAGTAAGTAAGCTGTCAGTTACTACAGCAGAGAATTATTATTTTGTACAAAATGTCTTAATAATATTAACTACTTCAATCAAAAGGAGAATGCAGTTGTTGACTTGCTGTTAATTTTTGAAAATATCTGCAAAAACCTTAAAAAAGGAAAATGCCTTATAAAATATTAAAGGATATGGGATGGTGTGAGAAAATGCCATGATCTAGTAGAATGGTGGAGCTACTTCAATGTGTTGAATGGCCTGCTCCTGCTCCTATGTTCTTAGCACAATGTGCAGCACTTCATGGTTTCTTCAGCTTTCAGATCAATGACAATTTTGTTCATAATGAATTTGGTGCTCATTATATATGTGAAATATTGTACAGGCTTGCATCATTGCAGGAATGATTATAGGAGGGACTGGATTTCCCATGTCTCTGGTTAAAAACTGATGCGGGAGCTTGTTGAGGGGAACACTAGCTGCCCTGCAGTCACTTAGCAATCACTGACTGTTAAAAATAACTTGAAGCTGTGAGACAAAGGCTTGTGGTATTAGGTTGAGACTCAGATAAACATTTGGGGTTTTCACTGGGTGCCAAGCTGACAGGGTCCTAGCAAGGAGGTAAGTGGATGAGAGCTGATGTTTTGACAGTTAATGAAGCAAATACAACCAAGGTATGTTACACATTCAGAAATGTGATGCATTTTAATGAAGGACTCCTCTGCTGACAACCGGCCCATGCAGCACAAGTACCCATCCATATTGGGCTGGGCTTTGGCGTAGACTTCTCCTGCCTCTGATTAAATCCCGAGACCAATGGGATATACTCAGAAGGCATTAATCGCCTGCTTCAGGAACTAAATTGGCCCATTGGCAGGTGGACTGCCTGTGTAATCCTTCTTTTTTGCAGCTAGGAGCAGGTAAGGGGGTGCTTGCTGCATTTAAGTAGTCTACCCATCCTTAACCTGTCAGTGTGAAGATCATAAAAATCAGCCCAATGACTCTGTCCCTGCTGAGGACTTTGTTTATCAATTATCTTTTTTATTTTAACCTGTTTTTCATAAATGTTTGTACATTTAAATTTTTAAAATTCAGTCATGGGGTGTGTGCATTGCTGTCTGGGCCAGCATTTATTGCTTGAGTATATTTGCCCTTGAGAAAATGGTGGTGAGCTGCCTTCTTGAACTGCTGCAGTCCACATATGTAGCATAATAATAGACCCATAATAACATTCAAGGGGGAATTCCAGGTTTTTGACCAAGCAACAGTGAAGGAACAGCAATATATTTCCGATTCAGGATGGTAAGTGGCTTGGAGGGGAACTTGCAGATGGTGGTGTTCCCATATATTGGATGCCCTTATCCTTTTAGATGGAAGTGTTGATGGGTTTGGAACGTGCTGTCTGAGGATCTTCAGTGAATATCTGCAACGCATCTTGTAGATTGTACACACTGCTGCTACTAAGCGTTGGTGTTGGAGGAATGGGATGCTTGTGGATGTGGTGCCAATCAAATGGGCTGCTATGCCCTGGATGATCTTGAAATTATGTGGAGCTGCACTCATCGAAGTAAGTAGGGAGTACTCCATCACACTCCTGACTTGTGCCTTGTAGATAAGGGGACAGGCTTTGGGATGTCAGGACATGAGTTACTCATTGTAGGAATCCTAATCTCTGACCTGTTTTTATTGCCACAACATTTATATGGCTAGTCCATTTCTATTTCTAGTCAATGGTAACTCCCCAAGATGTTGACAGTGAGAAATTCAGATGGTTAAGCCTTTGAATGTCAAGGGGTGATAATTAGATTCTGTTTTCCTGGAGTTTGGTCATTCTCTGGCACTCATGGAGCACATGTGTTACTTCTGATTTACCATGTTTGGAATGCTTCGGTATCTGAGGAGTTGCAAATGGTGCTGAACATTGTGCAATCATCAGTGAACCTCTCCTCCATGATGTTATGACAGAGGGAAGGTGGTTGATGAAGCAGCTGAAGATGGTTGGGCTCAGGACATTCTCCTGAGGAATTCTTGCAGAGATGTCCTCAGGCTGAGATGGTTGAGCTCCAACAACCATAACCATCTTCCTTTGTACTAGGTATGACTCCAACTAGCAGAGAGTTTAACCTGATTCCCATTGACCTCAGCCTTGTGCTATACTGGGGTCAAAAGTGACCTTAATACTAAGGACAATCACTCTCACTTCATCTGTGGAATTCAGCTCTATTGTTCACGTTTGAACAAAGCCTTAAATGAAGTCAGGAAGTGAATAGCCCTGGCAGAACCCCAAAGGGTCGGTGAGCAGGTTCTTGTTAAACATGTTCTGCTTGATAACAATGTATTGTCAAACAACATGATGGAGGGTATTCCCAATTTGAAGACAGAACTTCATTTCAACAAAGATTGTGCGATGGTAACTCTTACTGATACTGTCAAGGACAGAAACACTTGCATGCAAGAACATTGATGAGGATGAGGTCAAGTATATTTTCCTCTCTTGTAGGTTGTCTCACCACCTGCTGCAGACCCAGCGTGGTAGTTATATCCTTTAGGATTTGACCAGCTTAATCCATATTTGCTGCTGAAACACTCTTGGTGATGGACATTCAAGTGCCCACGCAGAGTATATTCTGTACCTTGCCACTCCCCATGCTTCCTTCAAGCGCTAAACAACATAGAGGAGCGCTGATTCAGCAGCCAACCAGGGGCAGTATGTGGTAACCAAAAGGAGGTTTTCTTTCCCATGGGGTCTGGAGTCAATGCTGAAGCCTCCCAAAGCAATTACTGCTGACTCTGCCCCACTGTGCCTCCACATCTATTGAGTCTATCCAGCCAACTTGGTCAGGATGTATCCAGGGATGATAATGGTATTGTCTGAGATATTGTCTCTAAGGTGTGATTTCATGAGTATGAAAATTTCAGGCTGTTGCTTGACTAGTCTGTGATACAGCTCTCCCCCAATTTTGGCACTAGCCCCAGATGATAATAAGGAAGATTTTGCAAGGCCAACAAAACTATGATTGCTGTTGTCCTTTCTCATGCCTTAGTTAATGCCAAGTGATCAATTTTGTTTCATTCCTTTTTTTCCTTTCTTTTAGCTAATATAGGTGAGCGGCTTGCTAGCCCATTTCAGAGGGCAGTTAAGAGTCAACCACATTGCTGTAACTCTGGGATCACATGTAGGCCAGACCAGGTAAGGATGGCAGATTTCCTTCTCTAAAGGACATTAGTGAACAAGATGGGTTTTTATGATAATTGACAAAGGTTTCATGGTCATCATTAGACTTTAAATTCCAGATATCCATTGAATTCAAATTCTACCATCTGCTGTGGTGGGATTCGAACCTACTTCCCCAGAACGGGACACTGTATCATAGAAATGTAGGTGGGAGGAGTAGGAGGCAGGCATTTGACCTTTCAAGCCAATTCCACTTTTCAATATGATCATGGATAATCATCCAACTTAGTTCCCTGGCTTTCCCATACATTTTGACTCCTTTAGCCCTAAAAATTATATCTAACTCCTTCTTGAAAGCATTCAATGTTTTGGCCTAAACCACTTTCTGTGGCAGAGAATTTCCCAGGCTCACTGCTCTCAGGAGGAAGAAATTTCTCCATGTCTCAGTCCTAAATGGCCAACTGTTATTTCTATGCCTGTGCTTTGGATGTTGCAACCAGGTTATACATTAAAAACACTTTACCTAAATGGTCTTGTTGGTGAGGCAGGCAAAGAGACACAGATAACACATTGTGGAGCTGGAGGAACACAATAGGTCAGGCAGCATCAGATGAGCAGGAAAGCTGACATTTCGGGTTAGGACCCTCCTCCAGCTCCACACTGTGTTATCTCTGACTCCAGCATTGGCAGTTCTTACTATCTCAAAGGGACACAGAGTTCGATTTGTGGTTCAACTCGGTTTGATGAACAAAATATTCCTTATTAAAAACACCATGTGAGCATTTTTCAAATTCTCACAATACTTACTCACCAAGTAGCTCTATCCAGCTGAAACAACAATCCATGTATTTGAGCTGGGCCGTTAGAATCTCCTTCCACTCCAACATAGGGCTGGCTCTCCTCCATAAAGTGGGTCTTGCAGCTCAGGTCAAATCTTCTCCTGGGTCTTCTTGGGTTGTTACACAGTCTTCCACCACGATTCTTGCTGCGAGTCTTTGTTGAGGGGGTGGCTTCTAGTGTGTATTTTTATCACCCTTCCCCCGCACCTTCCAGAATGTTCTGTTGCCTCTGACCATTGAGATCATAAGCTGGGTTCAAATCATCCAATGGAGCCACGCCAGCATCGTTCACTGTTGCCATGCCATGGAGGCGCAAGTGCATGTCCTCAGTCAAGGTGCCAGAAAGTCCGATCACTACTTCTACAATACTCAACCCCTGGACTAATTGTAACTGGCTCCCCCTTGAACATTTGTAACCTTCTTCGACATTGGTTTCTGCTGTTGTCTGTAGCTAACAGCTGCTGGCTGCTGTTTAATTTCATTTGGCCAATTTTCTGACATGCCTGATTTCTCCAGCTGGGGGTCAATTTAGAACGTCCAATTTTGAGCATGACCACATTACTCAGTACTCTTAGACTGTGACTCCTGGTTCTGGATTTAACAGTTATCTGGAGCACCCTTCCTGTACTTACTCTGTCTCCCAGTTAGAATTTTATAGTTTTCCATGAGGTTCCCTACTCATACTTCTAAACTTTAATCGTTCACATGATCCTCCTTCCTCTCCTGGCTGCTTTCTTGAGCTAGGACAAACTTTGCAGTCAACATTGCAGAATACCACCACCTCCAAGTTCCCCTCCAAGGCACTCATCATCCTGACTGGAAATATATCATCATTCCTTCATTGTCACTGGGTCAAAATCTTGGAATTCTTTCCCTCTAATGGCATTGTGCGTCTACCTACAGGAGGTAGACTGCAGCAGTTCAAGAAGGCAGCTCACCATCACATTCTCAAAGACATATGGGGATGGGCAAGAAATGTTGCTCAGCCAGTAATGCTCATGTCATGAATGAGTAAAAAGAAAACTGTGCCATAAATTTGGTAAATCCTTTGGCTAATTTTAAGGAGGCACTTTTCAGCTTGAATTTGATAGATTTTCTTTTCCTAACACTATATGTTCAAGTTGTCTGATTGGATTGGATTTTCAGTGGCCCATTGTGGATCCAAACCATGATATCCTATCTTTCCAAAGTGTCCAAATGTAAATAATAGCCTGTCATAACAATGAATGAATAACCACATGCCATGCAGTTGCAGACTGGTGTACGATTGCAAGTGCTTCTCATTCACCTTGGCATTTTTACAGTTCTTTCGCAAAAGACAAATGAGAAGCAGAGCTCACATTTTTTTTCTTATAAATCTGTTCTTCCAAACTACTAGTACTGGCAACCACTCAGAGTTCTGCGGTTTTCTCAGTGTCAATATATGACATAACTGTATCACAAGAATTTAACTACTACATGACATTTCTGTGCTTGACACTCCAGTGCAATTTTGTCACTTTTCACAGTTTGATCTTGCACTGGTCTCTGATTGTTCCAAGATTAGGAATAAAGCATAGTTTTAAGATCATGGGACCATAAGATATAGGACCAGAATTAGGCCATTCTGTTCACTGAGTCTGCTCTACCATTCTATCATGGCTGATATATTTCTCAACCCCATTCTCCTCCCTTCTCTCTATAACTCTTGATCCCCATAATAATAAAGAACATATCTATTTCTGTCTTAAATACACTCAATGACTTGACCTCCAGAGCCTTCTGCAGCAATGAGATCCATAGATTAACCACCCTCTCGCTGAAGAAATTCCTCCTCATCTCAGTTCTAAAGGGTCATTCCTTCACTCTGAGGCTAGGTCCTCGGGTCCTAGTCTTTCCTACTAGTGGAAATATCTTCTCCACATCCACTCTATCCAGGCCTCTCAGTATTTGGTAAGTTTCAATTAGATCCACCCTCATCCTTCTGATCTCCATCAAGTACAGACCCAGAGTCCTCATCTGCTCCTCATATGACAAGCTCTTCATTCCCAGGACCATTCTTGTGAACATCCTCTGGACCCCCTCCAAGACCAGATCATCCTTCCTTCGATACAGGCACAAAACTGCTCACAATATTCCAAATACAGTCTGACCAGAGCTTTATACAGCCTCTTCTATACGAGGCTACTGGTGCTTTGCTGTGGCCTTCTGGTTAGTTTCCATCTTATATAGATTTAACAATTTTTTTTCCCAGTATTAAATTAAGGAAAAATACTGTTATTTCTTCACAAATTCACACCTTTCAGATGTACGTGTGAGAGTATGCTTTCTCTTCAAGAGCTTTCCTCTCCATTTTCAATCAAGGCCCATATTCTACTTGGACAGGAGTATAGCAAGAGAGCCTCTGAAAATTTCAAGATGTGGAATCATTTCTCTTGATTATTAGTGAATATTTTGGACTAGCTTTGCCACAGAGGGCATCTTCAAGTTTAATCTTTTGTATCATTTCACACCAAAATAAACATAGAACATTGAGATTTTATAACTTTTGAATCCAATTTCAAGTTAGTGATTTGTTGATTTTAAACTTAATGTGCATAACATAAGATTCATTTAGCTCTTCAACATTTTTATCTGATGTTAATGGATTTTTTAAAATGCTTTTTTGATTGCTTTGTCTCCAGGACATCCTTACCCACTGGAAGAACAAGGAGAGGCAAAATAAACCAAATGGTAAAGGAGCTGCAGGAATCGAGGGACCTGGAAGTTCTCTAATAGAACACCACTGTTGGTGAGATAATAGGAACTGCCGATGCTGGAGAATCTGACATAACAAGCTGTAGAGCTGGATGAACACAGCAGGCCAAACAGCATCAGAGGAGCAGGAAAGCTGACGTTTCGGGTCGAGACCCTTCTTCATCCTCTGATACTACTTGGCCTGCTGTGTTCATCCAGCTCTACACCTTGTTACCATTGTTAGTGAGATAAGTTGATTTGATTTGATTTAATTTATTGTACTTATATGTACCTAAGTACAGTGAAAAGTTTTGTTTTGTGAGCAGTACAGTCAGATCATAGCAATCAAGGATTTACAGATCAAAGGGTGCTTAAATAGAGCGAGGCAAACAAGGTTACAGCTGGACAGGAGGTGCACAAACCAAGATCAACATTAGCAGGACCAACATCATTTGAAGTTAGAGAGGTCATCTAGCAGTCTAATAACAGCAGGAATGAAGCTGTTCTTGAACCTGTTGGTGCGTGTGTTCAAGCTTCTGTATCTTCTGCCTGACGGAAGAAGTTGGAAGAGTGTATTAGCAAGGTGGGATGAATCTTTAATGATGTTGGCAGCCTTTCCGCAGCAATGAGAAGTATAAATGGATGGGAGGTTGGCTTCCATGATGATCTGGGCTGTGCACACAACTAGGTTGCTAAAGCCATTTTCAAGAGCTTTATGAAGATTTTTCCTTCAAAGGATAAGGTACAAAGGTACAAAGGATAAGGTCCTGCTCCTCTGTTGCTGCCTGGCCTGCTGTGTTCCTCCAGCTCCACAATGTGTTATCTCTGACTCCAGCATCTGCAGTTCTTAATATTTCTCAATATCTTATTACTTTTCTGAGATGTGGGCATCAATGGCAAGACTAGCATTTATTGCCCATTCCTAAATCACCTTGACATGGATGCCTTGCTAGGCCATTTCAGAGGGAAGCTAATGAAATGAACTATATTGCTGTGGGTCTGAAGTCACATGTCGGAAAGGATACAAATGTATTTCCTTCTGTAAAAGACATAAGTGAACCAGATAGGTTTTTTTGTATAATTGATCACCATTACTGAGATTAACTTGCAATTCCAATTTTTTTTTTTAAATCACATTTCACCAGTTCTCCCCAACATGTTAGCCTGGGACTCTGGGGATTCTGGTTTACTTGCCCAGTGACGCCAGGACGCCACTATTTTTCCCTATTCTGCACAACAATTCATTGAATGGGAATGGGAGTCTGATGATAATCAGTGAACTCTGGAGAAAAGATTTTTTTCTTTTGTACAGAGGCCTTAAAAATCAGCAACTGGTTACCTAAATTGTCAGAATATTTCAATCCAGATCACTCATCAATCTGATATGGAAATATATCACTGTTCCTTCAGTCTTGCTGAGTCAAAATCCTGGAACTCCCTCTGTGGCAGCTCTCTGGGCCTACCCACACCAAATGGTCTATGTGTAGAAGCAGCAATCCTCAAGACACCTAAGTAGTATTTAGATGAGCTCTTGAAATGCCATAGTGTACAAGACAATGGGCCAAGTGCTGGAATATAGGATTAAAATAGATTCTGGGTGACCAGCATAGACACAATGGACATAGGGACCTCTTTCCATGATGTAAAAACTCTGATTCTATGATTGTCACAAGAAGGCAACTCACCATCACCTTCTCATGGCCAATGAGGGTTGGACAATAAACTTTGGACTAACCAACAACAACTTCATCCAATGAATGAATTAAAAAAAAACTCAATATACTGTGAACTTTAAGGTGAGAATTTTTTTTGTATTACAGATTCACATTAATAAATTGATATATAAACAGGTGAAACATGTATTTCAAGAAAGCACAAGTTCATATTAAAGAAACAAACTTGAAAGTAACCTTTAAAGGGAAGTGCAGGGCATAGACTTCCAGTCACAAGAAACCGCATCAGTATGGGATGATACAAGTTTTCACAAATAAGTGTTTCCAGTGCACAATGTTTCTGGGTTAGATCAATGTAAGTGACCTTACAAATAATTTTTATTTAAATAGAAATAAATTGAGTAAATGATCGGGAGAGAGGGAACAGATGATAATAAAACATTACACCCATTAAATGAGAACTTTGCATCAGTTTCTGTAATGAAAGGAAAGAACAAAATACCAGTAATTCAAAGAAATCTAATAAAAAAAATTCAACAGAAGGATCGTGGATTTAATGCAAGTAAAAAAAAATTAATGGACAAAATAATGGAACTTACGATAAACAAATTTCAAAGGTCTGATG
The DNA here is from genome assembly GCF_021869965.1 of Rhincodon typus. Classification (NCBI taxonomy): domain Eukaryota; kingdom Metazoa; phylum Chordata; class Chondrichthyes; order Orectolobiformes; family Rhincodontidae; genus Rhincodon; species Rhincodon typus. The sequence goes on along the minus strand of NC_063345.1, from coordinate 16,217,994 downwards.
GTTTCTGCTGCAGAATATTAAAGAAATAGGTGAGAAAATTGCAGATGCATTAGTCATAATTTTCCACACCTCAATGGATTCTGTAATTATGTCTTTGAATTGCAAAATTGCAAAAGTCCTCCTATTATTTAAGGAGAAAGGAAAGGAGAAATGAAGAGTTTTGAGATTATTAGTTATTATCAGATGGTGGAAGTTTCTTAAGATCTATCATCAAAAGCAGAGTGACTGAATACTTGGATAAGTATCAGTTGATCAAAGAGAGCAGCTATGAATTGGTGAATGGTAGGTCATGTCTGACTGAACTAGAATTTTTTGAGGAGATACTTCTCTACACAAAAAAACAGACAAACATATGAGTTATGAACCACTGAGCCCATCTAACCTGCTGCACCATCTAATAAGATCATGGTTAATCTGATTACTCCACATTCTTGACTAACCATAACAACCTTATCAATAATCCATCCATCTCTATCTGAAAAATACTTAAAGTCTCTACTTCCATTGCCTTTTGAAGAGAGTTCCATTGACACACAACTCTCTGTGAGAAAGTGTTCTCCTCCTCTGTCTTAAATGGATAACCCTTTGAGCAGTTGCATCTAATTCTAAAGTATCCCACAAGCGGAAACTTCCTTCCCTGCCAAAGCCTTTCAGGATGTTATATGTTTCAATCAAGTCACCCCAATTGTGTAAACTTCAGCAAATACAGGCCCAGCCTGTTCAACCTTTTTCTGAGAAGACAACTGCCCATTCCAGGTAATAGGCCAGTGAACCTTCTCCGAACTGCTTTCAAAGCATTCACATCCATTTGCCTTCTGACTTGCTTATTGCAGCTGTATGGTTTATGACCAAGGGTGCACTGATCCCTTTGGAAATTAATAGAAATTCCCAACATTTCAATAGTTAGGAAATTAACTGAATTTCTGTTTTTTTCCTACCAAAGTGGAGAGCTTCACATTTTACTGCCTTATATTCTATCAGCCGTGATTTTGTCTATTTATTCAATCTGCCTAAATCCCCTTGAAGACTCCTTACATCCTCCTCACAACTCACATTGTCAGCTAGTTTGAGTCGTCAGCAAATTTGGAAATATCGGCCCAGATTTTACGATGGCCAGTTAGTTGTTCATGTTTCACAAGTTGGAGTTGTGCATCAGGACATTACAGAATCCCAGAAACTGAACATTTTAATGGGCAGTTTCCCAATGCCTGGAAACATATGAATGTATTCACTTAAATCAGAGAATTCTGAGGCTTCCACAGGAAATGTTTGTCAATTAAAAACCTTGTCTGACTCCTAAACTAACTACTAAATTGCCTCCTCATCTTATCGTTCACTTTCCAACTACACCTACCCCAGATCCCTTGTACTGTGGTATCCTGATCTGATAGACACTGCCACTCTACTTGTCCCTGACCACCAGAACCAAATCTCCCTGGGGACCCAACACCCCCTTTCCTCCTAAGACCTGAAACTCCCATCCCTCTGCCACAACATGGTACTCAAGCTTCTCACTGAGCCCCCATCCATCCTGACCTTTCCTAAATACTCAATCACCTTGCTAGTGCTGTTTACACTTTGCAGCATGACATCTCATCCACCTGGCACCATGACACCTTGCACGCTGCCTATCTTTCATCCTATCCTAATCACCCAGCACCTTAATTACTTGGCACTCTACTTACCTCATATGCTATGTACCTCACACAGTACTTACCTAGCACCCTGGCAGCAACCCACCTGATGCACCTCCCACCTGGCACCATATTTATCCTTTCATAAGAGCTGGACATTTAAATTACAGAGTATGGCACCAACTGGTGTAATAAAGGGGGCATGGTTTGACTTCCCCCAACACTTCTGTGTTGGTTGAAAAATACTTTCCGTATTTCTGCAGGATCTATGACCAGAATCTCCTGCCAGAAATGCAGACTTCTTCCTTAATGTAAAAAAAGGTTGGAGTGGAGATCTGACTATGATTGCCTCTTCTGAGAAAATCTAGCCCATTATGTTTGGTTACTATGTTAATGGAACACATAAGAGTGGGAACCATAGTGGCATGACATGATTAGGTAGGAACTAAACTTTCATTTTCTTAGTAGAGATTCTGTGAGTGTCATGTTTGTGGTTTGTCAGGACTCATGCTATTCTGTGGCAGGTTCCCACTTGAAATGTATTTGCATCCCAAAATATTTATCCGCGTAAGCCTTCTCTTAATGATGTGCTTCTGGAAAGATAAAGTCATTGGTGTGTCAGAATCTAGTTTATATTCTTTTATAAGGTGACCTGCAATAGATGGTTTTGTGCCACACTTGACTGAGGTAAGCAGGTTTCTCTGTGGAACATTATTAAATAGGGGAATTGTAATTTTAGTGGAGACTTGGGACTACCAAAGATGAGTTGATAAGGTCGACACCATGGAGGAGTGGAGGATCCAAGGGATGACTGAGGGTGGAGAAAGGACCAGGAAGGTTTGGTAGAAAGGAGCACATGGTGTCCTGGGTAAACTAAAAACAATCTCAGAAAAGTTCCTTTACAATGCGTGGAGCGGAGGGTGAACTGAGCCTGACACGTTCTAGACAGTGGTGGGTACAACATTGGACGTAAACATGAACCTTCAATAGAGTAATAGCAAAAACGTGCCATTATTTCATTCAAACTATAGTAATATTCCTAACTCCACTGTAACCAACAATGCAGGTCAATTGTGGACCTGTGTGACGAGATCTCTGACTAATCCAGACTTAAAGACAATAATGTGCAGGTATGAATAAAGTGAAGTCAGTATAGTAAAAATTATGTATAAGTGAAATTTCGATTTGAAAACATTTATGCCAACTCAAGTGCTCTCAAGTCTTGCATTAATAGCAATGGAGTTGGGCAGAAAGTCGAGGTCATGATGCAGAGCCGTCCTGTTAGGACTTGGATGCTGTTTGATACAGAGACCACAGCTATCGCATTGTAGGCTGATGGCAGGTTTTGACAAAAGAAGGGTTTCTCCTACCATGGAATGTCACATATCTCCAGCATGCCTCTGGCAGTTTAAATTTTCATTGTAATTATGAGGGAAACACAATAAAGCGAGAGAGCAGAAATGGTGCACCCTTTCAATTTTGCCATCGTTTTGCCCTGGGTTTGCTATGTCTGTAGAACTAAAGAGGTCCAGCAACCTATAAGGAATAGATCTCTTTGCAAGAAAGTTAAAACTCTGACTGTACAGCAATACAAATCAGAAGGTGGCCATTCATGCCGTTGCTCCTGGACCAGCTTTGGAAAGAGCCACTATACTCATCTATTCCTTCCATGTAGTCCTGAGAATTTCTCCTTATTGATTAGGATTTATAGTTTCCTTGACGATGAAGAAATTATGTTAAATAAGGTGACAATGAGGTGCAAATGAAACAATGCCAAACAGTCGTAAGACTGCATTTAACTTTTACCAGGACCTGTCAAAACGATAGTAGATTTGCAGCACAACAGAGCGGTTTAGTTGTGAGCCAAATGATTGAAAGGTTAGACTGTCTGATGTAAGGTTGAGATAAATGACACTGACACTTCTTCACTCAGACAGTGGCGAGCCTGTAGAATTCCCTGCCATAAAAAGTGATTAAAACCAAAATGTTGTATGTTTTCAAGAAGGAATTAGATACAGTTCTTAGGGCTAAGGGAATTAAAGGGCATGGGGAGAAAACAGAAACAGAATACTGAGTTGGGTTATCAGCCATTATCACATTGAATGGCAGAGTAGGATTGAAGGGCCGAATGGCCTGCACCTGCTCCTATTTTCCATATTTCTATGTGATTTTGACAATTCAGAAGTTTGCAAGGTTAATAGTTAACCTGATAATGTTTTAAAGCAAAGGAAAGGTATAGCGTTTAATGCTTCGTTCGCTAATCACTTAAGTGATGAGATTGCATGAGAGAGCCAAAATCTTTAATAAATATTCTTCCCTTTTGTTCTTGCTACATTCAGCAATGACTACGCTTCAAAAACGCTTCATTGGTTATAAAGTGCTTTGGAACATCCTAAGTCTTGAAAGGTGATATAAAAAAGCAAGTCCTTCTTTCTATTTATTTATTTCCTGACAGAATTAACTAATTTATGGTTATTGAATAATGATCATAGTTGGCTCTGAAGTGAAGCTGTGATTTCTCTTCAAACCTATTTTCTCACAAATAACACACATCAGTAAACAGACTAAACACAGTTGTAGACTTGGCAAAAACACACGACACACACTGAAACATTGAGTAAATTACATTCACACAGCAAATGAACAACTGAGTTCCCAAAAAATCTCTAATATTCTAATTGTATTTTGTAATAAGGCTGAATTTTAAAAAAAGTCTAAAAAGCCTGTCAGGGTGACAGCAGCAAACAGTTACACACGAGAGATAAAGCAATTAGCAAGTGGCCTATTTATGGATTTTTACTCCTCTATGCACTGAGGAATGACTACTGCTGACAGCAATTGTAATGTATTGTATAACGCTCTGCTCTTCAGTTTTGTCATCTCCCATCTTGGGAAAATAAAACAGAAGATTAGACTGAGTGCCTGTTAAGAGGAATAAATTGACGATATGCTGTTAATGCCCAGCTGTGCTGGGAACTGAAGAATACATCAGGTCTGAAATTAGTCATAACATTGATCCTGCTCGCTATTGAATAATATATCGTTATAGATCCTTTGGAACTAAAAGATGCCTGCACTAAATTGAAACCTTAGTATCTTGGTCATTTGGATGTTGGCTTTTTTATTCTCTTGCCCTGGGAAACTGTTCCGATTAAACCACAGCTAAGTGTTGTCTGTTGGCTCCAGTATAATGGGCAAATAGAAGTCTTCAGTGCAACAAGGATAATATAAAACTCCATTGGCAGTTAAGGGAGGTGACGGTGTACTGTTATTATTGGTAGACCAGTAATCCAAAGACCCAGGTAATGTTCAGGGGAGTTGGGTTTGAATCCCATCATGAGAGATGGTAAGAATTTGAATCCAATAAAAGAATCTGGAATTAAAATACTGATCACCACTTTTAACCATCTGGTTCACTCATGCCCTCTAGTGAAGGGAACTGTCATCCCTACCTGCTCTTGCTTACATGAAATTCAAGACCCAATGTGCTTGATATTTAAGGGCCTTCTCAGCATGCCACTCAAATGTATCAACTGCTAAAAAAACCTCAAGAAAGGGAAAAAAGAATGCCACCAGACAGATCAACTGCATTTGGAAAGTACAAAAACAGCTCTGTTGACACATGCAAAGTCCTCCTCATTATTATAGTAAAGGTTTAGAGGGATATGTGCCAAATGCAGGGAATTGAGACTAATTCAGTTTAGGATACCTGGTTGACATGGACAAGTTGAACGAAATGGTCTGTTTCAGTGTTGTATGACTCTATGACTCTATGCCATCATATTCTCAGGGTATGTCCTATCCTACAAGCAGGACAGGCCCAGCAGAAGTGGAGGGCACAATGATATCAGATTCAAGAGGAAGTCCTCAACATTGACTCCAGAAACATGAAACTTCATGGCATCAGATAAAACACGGGCAAGGAAACCTGATTATCATATAACCCCATTTGGAGGAAGCACTGAGGGAGGCAAGGTTTACAGAAAGTACTCTGGATGGGGGCTGCAATGGTCATTAGCAAGATGGCTCAATAACACCAATACTGAACAAACTGGTTAAGCCATAAAAGTCATAGTTGCTTGACTGGGTCATAGTTGCAGCTGGTAAGGCAACTGAAAAGAGGAAACATCTATTTGAGCTCATCATCAAATATCTGCCTACCACTGATGCATTTGTCCATGACAGTATTGGCAAGAGTGGCCAACACACGGTCCTTGTCAAAGTGGGAGTTCCTTCTATTGTGTAATGTGGCGCTACCACCGTGTAAATTGGGATATGCTTCAAACAGATCTAAAACCTCAAGACTGAGCATTTATGAGATGCTTTTGGCCATCAAAAAAACACAGAATCATACTTCAGCACAACCTGCAACCTCATAGCCCAGCATATCCCCCATTCTACCACTAACATCAAGCCAGGAGGGAGGGCATGTCAGGAGTAGCACTAGGCATACCTAAACATGATGTGTTAACCTGGTGAAGCTACAAAACAAGATTACATTTGTGCTAAACAGCATAAGCAGCAAGTGATAGACAAGGCTAAGCAATTTCACAACCAATGGCTCAAATCTAAGCTCTGTAATTCGACGACATTCAGTAATGAAAATGGTGGACAACTAAACAATTCACTGGAAGAAAAGGCTCCTTGAATTCTCCATTCTCAATGAGGTGGGAGCCCAGCACAACAATACTGGAGCATTTGCAACTATCTTCAGCCAGAAGTTCTGAACAGATGATCCATGTCAACCTCATACAGAGATCCCTAGCTTCATAGATGCCAGTCTTCAATCAATTTGATTCGTTCCATATGATATCAAGAAATGGTTGGAAATTGCAAAAGCTATGGGCCTGACAACACTCTGGCACTCTTACAGAAGTCAAGTACTCCAGAACATGCTACTCCACAATCAATCTGTTCCAGGTAAGTTACATCTAGTTGATATGTGGAAGTTGCCCACGTATATCCTGTACACAAGAAACAAGGCAAATGCTGTCCCATCAGTCTACTCTCGATCATCAGTAAAGTGATGGAAGGTGTCATCAATGGTGCTATCAGCAATAACTTGCTCAGTGATGCCCAGTTTGGGTTCCGCCAGCGTCACTCAACTCCTGACCTCATTACAGCTTTGTTTCAAACATGGACTAAGGAGCTGCATTCCAGAGGGGAAGTGAGAGTGATTGTACTTGGCATCTAGCCTGCATTTGACAGCATGTCCCCTCAAAGAAACCTGGGAAAGCTTGGGTTATGGGAATCAGGTGAAAAGTTCAGTCATGATTGGCACAAAGGAAGATAGTTGTGGTTGTTAGAGGTCAATCATCTCAGCTCCAGGACATTTCTCCAGGACGTCTTCAGGATTGTGTCTGAGGCCCAACCATCTTTAGCTGCTTCATCAATGACAAGGTCAGAAATGGGGATGTTCACCAATGACTGCACAATTTTCAACATTAGTCTTGACTCCTTGGATATTAAAGTAGTCTATGTTAAGATGCAAGAAGATCTGGACGATATCCAGGCTTGGGCTGACAAGTGGCAAATAACATTCACTCCATGCTCAGTAGCAGCAGTGTGTACCATCTACAAGGTGTGTTATGGAAATTCAGCAAGTGTCCTTAGACAGCACCTTCCAAATCTATGCCTACTGCCATTGAGAAGTACAAGGGCAGCCAAAACATGGGAGCACCACCACCTGGAGCTCTCCTCCAAGCTATGGAAATACATCGCTGTCCCTTCAGTATCCTGAAGCTCCTTCCTTAACATTGTTGTGGGCCTATCTACACTGAATGGACTGCAGCGGTTCAAGAAGGCAGCTTAAGGGAGATGGACATTAAATACTATCCCAGTCAGCGACAATTAAGTCCACTGACCTATTGAAAAAAAGAGTTAAGAGCATCTCATATTGTCTCTGGGTAATGTTATGATGGAGGGGTTTAAGTAGCCCTGCACCATGGTCAACTCCCTTATCATAGATGACAGAACTGTTACAGCACTAAAAGAGGTCACTCAGCCCATTTTGTCTGTGCATCTCTCTTTAGGAACAATTTATCTGGTATCAATTCCCACCATGAACCAACTCCCCCCCCCTAAAACTTTTTTATAACCCCCTCACATTCCTCTTTTATAGATAACAATCCTCTCAATTCTCCCTTAAACATTTCATTTGAAGCTGTCTGTGTCACACCTACAGGGAGTGCATTCAAGATTTTAACCACTCACTGCATGAAAATGTTTTTCTTCATATCATCATTATCTCTTTTGCCAATTACTTTAATTCTTTGACCTCTTGTCGTTGATTCTTCCACCAAATTGAACAGTTTTCCTCTGTGCAATCTGTCCTTTCATGATGTGCTGTGCATTGCTATTTGTCTGAATGGAGAGAAATGTTCCTGGGAAGTCAGAACTTTGGAGGTGGCATCAATGAACGAAAGCCATTCAGCACCTCATAAGATCACTAGATCTTTAGGTGATCTATTCTGCTTAGTCCTACATTACCAATTTTTTTGGCTTTAATCCTTTACATTCCTTATCCTTAGATGCCTGTCCAATGTCCCTTTCAAATTTAATCATGGAATTAGCTTTTTTCTCTGACAAATCTCTACCAGTCTGATTGAAAACTCTCATCAGATCTCCTTCCACATCTTTTCCAATTAATTCAAATCTATGACTTCCACTTATCAAAATTAGGGAACACTTTTTCTCTGTGTTAAATCATGGTGCCCAGAACTGTCGCATATTCCTCCAGCTGATGCCAATACCTAATGATTTATAAGGTTCTAACATGATCTCTTATTTTTCCATTAAGTATCTTAATTTATAAATCTACTTAATCCATATGTTTCTCTTAGAGATCTTATCAGCTTGACCTGTTCCCGTGAAGGAGCTGTGTACAGCAATATGTGGATTTATATAAGTTTTCTGTATGGAATTACCTATCTGAACAGTTGTGCATCGAATGTTCTGGATTGAAGTGGTAGGCATAAAATATGATGGTATTCCCGAATCTTTCAAAAAGCTGAATAAGAAATCAAAAGAACTGCAGAGTTTGAAAAATCAGAAACAAAAACAGAAAGTGCTGGAAAAACTCAGCAGATCTGGCAGCACCTGAAGCGAGAAATCAGAGTTAGTCCAGTGACCCATCCACAGAACACAGTCTAGATAGGTAATCAATGATCAGTGTGGACATGATGGGCCAAAAGGTCTCTTTCCATGCTGCAAAAGCTCTATGACTCTGTCATTACATCCTCACCATTAATCACCTCTACTAGATAAACCCAACACCTGCTTCAGTGGGAGTAAGAAGGATTCCCCACTTGGTTGCAATTCCTTTGTTTATACCCCTCGAAGTCCATTTTCAATAGGTATCAAAGTTTTTTTTCTCCACTACCATAATTTTCTTTCTGAAATGGGAAGTTTGGGCAGGACAGGCTAGGCGTGTATCTTCTGTTGGGTTTAGAAGAGTAAGAGGTGAAGTGATTGAAACATAAGGTGCTGAGGGTATTGGCAAATTGGATGGGAAAAGGATTCTTCCTTCTGGGAGAGAACCTAAAACTAGTGTTTAAAAATAATTTAAGGCAGAGAAGAAATCCTTTCTCAGAGTGGGCCACAAATCTTTGGAACTCCCTTCCTCAAAGAATGATGGAAGCAGAAATGAATAGTTTCAGTTATGAAGAGAGATTGGGTAGACTGGCGTATTCTCCTTAGAGCAGAGGAGACTGAGGGAATACATGATTAAGATGTTTAAAATTAAGAGCAAGGGTAGGTAGGGTAGGCAGGAAGAAACATTCCCCTTTGGTGGAGGGATCAAAGACAAGGGGTGATAGATTTAAAGGCAAGGGGCAGGAGGTTTAGAGGAGATGTAAGGAAATATTGTTTTCACCCAGAGGGGAGTTGGAATCTGGAACTCACTGTCTGTAAGGGTGGTAGAGGTGGAAACTGGCATAATACTTAAGAAGTATTTAGATGTACACTTGCGAAACCAAAGCATACAAGGCGATGGATAAAGGATTGGAAAATGGGACTAGGATAGCGAGGTGGTTGATTTTGATCAGGGCAGACTCGATGGGCCCTAGAATCATAGAATCCCTACAGTGTGGAAGCAGGCCATTTGGCTCATCGAGCCCATACCAACCATCTGAAGAGCATCCCATCCAAATAGCTGAAGGGCCTTTTTTCTGTGTTGACCTCTATGACTCTAATAGATTTGTGATAAACAGGGGGTGAAACGTTATCGGGGGTAGATGGAAATGTGCAGTTAGCAGATCAGCCAGATCAGAATTTCTGAAGAAGGGTCTAGGCCCGAAACGTCAGCCTTCCTGCTCCTCTGATGCTGCTTGGCCTGCTGTGTTCATCCAGCTCTACACCTTGTTATCTCAGTAACAGGACTGTGATCTCTGGGTATAAGCTGCAGGTGTTGAGGCATCCTGCTGAGTTTTGCATTCACCATGTTCATCAGATAATGTGCAGAATGGCTTCGTTAAGTGTTTGCAAGCAACAATTTGACAGATGCATGCAAATTTATCGCAATTTATTTGACTGGCATATTGTCCTAATTTCTTGCAATTGTAGCAGGCATGAAAACATCAGAAAGAGCTGGCAGAGTTTGAGGGGTGATACAAACAGGAGAAGGAATTATACAAATAGGTATCTTGCAATGAACCGAAAAACATAAGTTTAGAAACAAACCTTTCTGAGATAGAAAAACATAAAAGATGGATTTGCACGACTCATTACCATGCAGTCTTAGTATAATGAACATTCTTGTTAGATGGGATTTAAATGGGAACTTTATATTCAGAGATTGTGCTACACCAGTGCCATATTAGTCAGACTGGTCAACTATTAGATGGCTTGTAATTAAGAAAAAAGACTTGCATTTATATAGCACCTTTCACAACCCAAGATATTTCCAGTGCATTTTATGAACAACAATGCACCGTTCACTATTGTGAAACACAACAAGGTAAACAATGTGACAATGAAAAGATAATCTGCTTTATCACATACATTGAGAGATAAATACTTGCTAGGACACTAGTGAGCACACCACTCCTCTTCTTTGTAATAGCGTCATGGGATCCTTCACATCTACCCAAAAGGGCAGACACACTCTTAATTTAATTTCTCATCCCACCTGCAACTGTACAGAGCTACAGTGCAGTGTCAGCCTGGATTCTGTGTTTCTGTATTTGGTGTAGGAATTAAAACCGCAACCGTCTGACACAGCTGATGCACGAGGTCAGATTTGACTGGAGGCAATAGCATTTACCTACATCCCCTCCCTGCAAGCCCTGGTTAAAGTATCAGCAGGGAGATCCTGCTCCCTGGTATTGACAGTTAATTACTCTAAGGCAAGAATTTCGTTCTTATCTCGGTGAGAAGTCTTGACTTCCAGAGCTGCTCACCAATCAAATGACCATCAGTTCTGTTGTCACAGCAGCGCCACCTGTCGCAGTGGCCACTACTGGGACTGCAGCCCCACCACATGCAGAAACTGTGGTAAGCCTGTGGCTGAGGATCGCACTGAGGCAAACCAACCTGGCTCAGGTGAGGTGCTTGAGCTACCCCCTCACTACCTGTACAATACTGGTGGAAGCAAGTTAAAGCTTTATTAATTGGCTGAATTTTTCTGAGTCACCACCACTGCTCACTTCCTCCAGAATCCTACTCCCCACCATCACAAAACCCAGCAGTGCAGGACCATAAAATCCCATCCAAATAATCCTTTCAGAAAGTAAACATCCCCATCCACATGAAAATTCTACATCAGGCAATTTCAAGAGGAACAGGAGATGGATAGTATAAAATACAGCATTGCACTCTAGTTATTGCCATAGATTCCCTTACACTACTCAACTGTACATGCTAAGTTCAAAGTAATGTAAACTGTACCATCAGGAATGAAATTCCCTGAACATAAAACATAATTGCACTGCAGCTGCATTCCTGTAGGGTAGAAAGTGCCTTCTTAAAAAATTAGAATTGGAGGGTTTAAAGCTTCCTTACCAAGCAAATAGCAGGTAATCACAAAAAAATGTACACAGGAAAATGTATCTTTTCCAGGAGTTCATGCATCCTGAGGGACTCAAGGTGTTCACAATTGTTCAAAGACACATAAATGTATCTCCTATGACACATTCATCATCCTTTTTAAATCAATTTTTAAACTCTTGTGTAGAATTGGGACTCAAAAATAAAGGACTTATATTGATGCACATTTACATCAAAACCAACAATAAAGCGAAACATCAGCATATTAATATAAGATCTGGAACATTATCTTGGAATCTGGCTGCATAACTTAGTGCACTGGTAAAATAATATTTTATGATGTACGCTACATGACATTGAAAATAGCTATTTGTCCTTGCTGAAGAGAAAAATGGAAGGTGTGATTCCTCTGAAGTAGAGTGGCCTGGGCCCAAGCCAATTGAGCGCACAACAGGCACTTAAGCAATGTTGATATTCCCCCACGGTTTGGACTTGGGCCTCCTCATAGGAGAACAGAATTCAGAACAGTTTAACCAGTATAATCTTGCATATTGATTAGGGTTACACCTTGTCTCGCCATAATTGCAATGGAGTGGGAATCCAGAGAACACATTGGAAATCATCAGGAACACAGTTATGCCAAGTCTCAATATTTTAGCTGAAAGTTAAGGCCCACAAGCAGCACATAACCACTCCAAGACAGCTATGTCAGAGGAACAGGAGCAGAGTCAACACCACAATGCTGGTAACATGGAAAATAGCCCAAGTGCATACAAACATATCAATGAAGTAAACAACCAACAGATTGAAAACCAATGCTTAGAAGATAAAACAGTGAACTGTATATGCTGGAAACCTGAAGCAAATACAGAAAGTGCTACAGAAACCCAACAGGTCTGGCAGCATCAGTGGAGAGAAAAGCCAAGTAAATATTTCAGGTCCAGTGACCCCCACATGAGAACAGAAAGCATCTGGGAAAGGGTGGTATTTATGCCAGCTATGGGAGTGGAGGAGGCGAAGGAGTGAATAGAATGCAAGGAGATGGTGCTGAGAAAGAGAGAGGAAGAAAGAAAGGTGAGGCAACAAAGGTTTTCTGATGATAAAAGGCAGATAATTCCTGGGTAGTGTACTAAAAAGAAGTATGAATGGTGGACAGTGGGATGGCTGTGTTAGGAACAACCCATACAAAAGAGGTGGGGTTGGAATGGGGTGGCATGATGGTTCAGTGGTTAGCACTGCTGCCTCACAGTGCCAGGGACCTGGATTCAATTCCACTCTCAGACAGCTGTCTGTGTGGAGTTTGCACATTCTCCCTGTGTCTACATGGGTTTCCTCCAGGTGCTCCAGTTTCCTCCCACAGTCCAAAGATGTGCAGGCTGGGTGGATTGGCCATGCTAAATTGCCCATAGTGTTCAGGGATGTGTAGATTAGGTGGGTTATAGGGGGATGGCTCTGGTGAGATCCTCTGAGGGTTGGAGTGGATTTGTTGGGCCGAAGGGCCTGTTTCCACACCATAGGGGATTCTATGATTCTATGAATGGAATGTGTAACAAACATAGAGGAGGGTGGTATCATTCTGAAAGTGTTAAACTCAGTGGTGTGTCCTGACAGCTGTAAGGTAACTAGATTTTTGTTCATGTTACCAATCTCACCCAGCACGTTGACCAGAAGATTTTACAATCAAAAACCAGGCATTGTTTTCACTTGGCAGAAAGAAGATGTTGATGCATGTCCTTGTGAAGTCTGTCGTACTGCGTTGCTGATGTCTCACTTCAGCACACAACAGTGATCTAGGCTACAATTTAGGTCCAGGCTGGCTTGGTTTGGTAATGTTTTGGCAGCGTGCAGGAAAAAGAAGACTGCCCCTCTCTTCATCACTGTTGTCATAGAATCCCTAAAATGTGGAAAAAAGCCATTCAGCCCATCAAGTTCACATTGATTCTCCAAAGAGCATCCCACCCATACCCAGCCCCCTTACCCTATCCCTGTAACCGTACATTTCCCATGGCCAATCAAACCATCCTACACATCCCTGGACATGATGGGCAGCTTAGCATGGCCAATACACAAACTCATATATTTGGACTGTGGGAGGAAACCGGAGCACCCAGAGGAAACCCACACAGAATGCGGAGAATATGCAAACTTCACACAGACAGTTGCCTGAGGGTGGGATTGAACCCAGATCCTTGGCACTGTATAAGGCAACAGTGTTAAACACTGAGCTACCATGCCACCCATATCCATAAGAAGTGGAGTGAACTTTCCTTTGCTCTGGGCCATGTCCTGAATGTAAAGGTTTGAAAATCACAGTGTGACATTTTGTTCCTGGCTGCAGCATCTATAGTGTTGTGCAGTTGGGCTTTTAGTATGATAGCAGTGGAGTGAATGGCAGAAGGTTCTGGTAGTGGTGAGTACTTACAGCCTCTATGGTTACATGATTCACCAAAAAGACACCCATACATACTTGATTACATAATGGCAGGAGAAAAATAATGTTTAGGCACAGCAGATCAGGTACCATGAACTGCACTTATTGAAACACTATCCGAAAATAGGACTCTTCTACCCCACATCCCCAGAGCATTGCCTGGGTCTCAGGATTATTAATCCAGTGACATTACCACTCAACCATCACCGCAACTTGCAGTTGTGTGCTTACCGGTGTTGCCAAAGTACAGAAGTTATTTGGAAAAATTACATGCTTGAAGTTTCTAAACTAAGACTGTAAGTACTGAAATCCATACTTTCACAGTTAGCCTTTGAGTGCATCAATTGATCATTAGTGAGAAAGATCCAGGTTTTGCCAAAAGGGCAGTGCTTCACTGATCCTGGCCAGCCTGCTCTTAGTTATTTAAGCAAATTGTTTAGTACCTTACAATAATTTTGAAATGGCACAAAGAAATAAAATGCTTCAGTAATCTTCAAAGCAGCAATAAAAATGGAAAAACTATGGGAATTCTAAAGAGCATTATTTCAAACTCTGTGTGTGTGTGTGTGTGTGTGTGTGTATGTGTGTGTGTGTGTTCAGTTTTCAAAGGTCTTGGCGTGTTTTGTGTCTTTCTGTGATCAGCAGTTTTGTGAAATTTCATTACCATATCCTTTCATGCAGCAGCTTTGAACAAATCTCTTCATCTTTAGGGAATAATTTTTAAATTAAAGCATTGATTAATACAGAGGGGTGCATTTCTTGTGTAATTCATGGAAAACAAAGAATAATAGTTACCTAGCAACAATTGTGAACTGTGATATATTGCGCCCCAACTGTGATTTTAAAAGCAACAATTTCTTTTGTGAAGTATTAGCTCATGGCCCTGTAAATGATTATCATAGTAGGGCAAGATTGCTCTTCAAGCTGTAATAAAGCATCAGCAAAGGAGCAATTATCAAGATATTCAGCATTGGGCATAAAAGATACTTTAAAGTTGCTATATAGATGCAAGTTGAGAGTGGATTTCCTTTGGACATGCTTCTGTTGAGAGTCAGAGTGGTCAGGAACAAACCATAAAGAGATGGCTCGGGCATATGTGGACTCGAGAGGGGAGAGGCAGGAAGAAGACCCAAATACCCCCTAACACTTGACAGTTTGCGAGCATTTCAATGGAAATGAGGATGGAATGGGTTAGGTCAGAAGTGCTAAGGATAATGTTTCTAGTGAATTAAAGGAACTAGACATTGTCCTTTATTGTCTGTGATTTGCACACTTCAACCAGTTTATACATTAAAACCACTTTACCCAAGCACTCTAAATGGTAAGGTAGACAAAGGGACACAGCTTGCGGTTCAACTCAACTTTATTAACAAAATATCCCTTATTAAAGACACCATGTGAGTATTTCCCACGTTCCCACAACAGTTACTCTCTCTCTGTCTAAGAAAGGATATTACATGCAACAATCCACATTCCTGACCTGGGCCATTGAAATCTCCTACCTCTCCAACATAGGGCTGGCTCTCTTCCACAATGATAGATCTCACATGTCAAGATGGATCTTTTCTTTCTCCAGGTGGCTGAAGCCCTGCTGCTGGAACAGCTGGAGTCTTCGCTGAGGGATGTCTTCTAGGTGTGGTGTGTTTTTATCCACTCCCCAGCCCTGGTGAGACGCAAATCCTTGTCCTCAGGGTATTGGGCTGGTGTCTGAATTATTAGATCCAGTGACATTACCACAGCATCACCTCCTTCCAACAAAAAGTAGCAGCAAAATTGACCAGTATTGTTTTTCCTATAGAAATACAAAGAACTTACATGACAGAGGACAACATTCAGCCTAATTGTTTTAAGCCAGTGCTTATGTTCCAAATGTGTTTTGTCTGATGTATAGCAACATAATATACAGTACAATATACTATGGATGCTAGAAACCTGAAAAAGGCCAGTAAATGCTGGGAATGCTCAACAGGTCAGGCAGAATCCATGGAGGTGGAAACAGTTAAGAGGTTGAAATTTTCTAAGGATGTGGAGGCAGGTATGAAAAGGGGCAGGTTGAGATTGTGGATTATGCACTAGGCTGATACTAGCTGTGAAGGGACTGATTTATGAGGAGATGTTGAGTTGGCTGGGCCTGAACTCATTGGATTTTAGAAGAATGTGAGACAACCTTATTGAAACATATAAGGTTCTTAGGGGAATTCACAGGGTGGATGTGGAAAGATTGCTTCCTTTGTGGGAGAGCCTGGACCAAAGGAAATAATCTCAGAATGAGGGATTGCACATTTAATATAGAGATGCAAAGGAACTTTTTCTCTCAAAGGATGGAGAATCAGTAGAATTGTCTTTTTTTTGCTGCAGACGGTCATTAAGTATATTCAAGGCTGATATGGTCAGATTTTTAATCAGTAAAGGAATCAAGTTTATGGAGAAAGGCAAGAAAGTGGAGTTGAGGATTATCAGATCAGCCCTGATTTCATTGAATGGCCGAGCAGCCTCAATGGGCTGAATGGCCTATTTCTGCTCCTACATTTTATACTCTTTTAATTTCATTACATGTAAATGTGCAGGTTAAAGGCCAAGTTTAATGGCTAATAGGCAGGAGATTTGGCCCCTCAGGCCTGAATCCTGCCAAACCCCAACTTCTGGGTGCCATATTTAAAAGGCACCCATGCAGTATTTCATTCACTACCACCTAGGACGAACCATGGCTTTGCACTGTGCTCCCCTGGACAAGATTCAGCAACACCTCTTCAGATGTTCTTCAGCAGGGCATGCCCATGTGCAGGGAGGATGCTTTTCCATGGAATAGCAACAGGAGGCCATTCCAAGTGGGAAAGGATGTGTGGTTGAAGCAGCAGGGGTGGTCAGTGACCTCAGTAATCAGAGGTCTGACTGCGTCTAGTGTTACAAGTGTATTAACGATCTCTCACTGGCTGCCAACTCCAAAAAGGTGAGCTGCTGCTTCTCAAGGTTAATGGAACATTGAAAGAGAACAACATTCAGATGATGAATGTTTTATTCAATAAATTCTGGAATTACAAGCTAGTCTAATAGTGACCATGTTACTACTGTCATAAAGGTCCATTGGGTTCACTAATGTCCTGTAGGGAAGGACATCCTTACCTGGTCTCATCTACAAGTGACTCTAGACTCACAACAATGTGGTTGACTCTTGACTGTTTATTGGACAATTATCGATATGCAATAAGTATTGGCCTGCAATGCCCATATTCCATGAACAGAAATATAAAAATGTATTTGAGCATTAATCCTTCTATAATCAAGGTAAAAGTCATGAACCATTCAGCTCCTATAATTTCACTGGGGTAATAACCAGAGTGGCTCTACATTTGATTGTTTAGAATGAGTGCAGTTTTAGAAACATATGCTTGCAAACGGAATTTGCGCATAAACGTATGTATAGACGCGCACACAAAACAGCCCACACATGGATAGAGGTAGCATTTTCAGGCAAAACTCATGTGTTTTCAAATCAATCTGTTTAAAATCAATCTCCCAAGGCAGCAAACTTTGAATGAAGCGCCATTGTATTTAATTTTTTTTTTGTCAGAGTGCATAATTTCAGTGAATTGCACGGATCCCAGCAACAGCATAATTGTAAAAGTCAGCCAGAGTCATTTCAGTAGTTCTGTTCAACTGTTAGAGTGGGGTCACCATTCTCACCTGACATATATTAGAGACTGAGAGCTATAACTGTTTGAGTGGAATTCATATTGTGCAGCTTGAACATGGATCATGTACTTAGTTTCACTGGATGCATCTGTACATTTCAGTCACCTCTGTGAATAGAATATTTTCTGATGACACCACCTCAGAAGTTTTTATGACAGAAGTTCTGAAAAAGAGCTGGAGGACAAAATCTTTACGCAACTAGAGTGTTTATTCAGTGAAATTTTTTGATACAACAGGAATAGTCTGGGGTGAGGGGTGGAGGGGCCATGGATCTTGTTGCTGATGTCAAGGTAATGGTGGTGGATTTTAATTCCCCAAGCACAGATCACTTGAGGGCAGGTAAGAATGTTCAACACTTTCCATTTTCAAACCTGTCCCTAGTCTACCTACTTCTGTCTTTAACAGAGACAAGTCAAAGGGAGTGGCAACTGGTTTCATCTCAGGGAGCAGGCTACTCAATAAAGGGGCTGCCTTCCTACATTTTAACTAGGTTTTAAATAGATCATAGAATCCCTGCTTTGTGGAAGCAAGCCATTCAGCCCATTGAGTGCACACTGACCCTCTCAGGAGCATCCCACCCAGTCCCAAACCCCTACCCTATCCCTGTAACACTGCATTTCTCAAGGCTAATCCCATAGCTAACCTACACATCCTGGACATTATGGGCAACTTAGTGTAACCAGCCCACCGAGCCTGCACATCTTTGGACTATGGGAGGAATCCGGAGCACCCGGAGGAAACACAGGCAGACACGGGGAGAATATGAAAACTCCACACAGACAGTCGCCCGAGGGTTGAATCGAACCTGGATTCCTGGCACTGAGAGGCAACAGTGCTTTGTAAAACCATGAGGCAGCAGATTTTAAAACCTTGGAGGCTATTATTGGCCCCTTTGTCCACAGTGTCAGGTTTACCTGGCAGCTTCTCCCTGACAACGTTCCCAGCTGACAAGCAGCTAATCCATCAATCGTGCAACTATCAGGTGGAAAACTTGGAGGAAAAGTTTAAGACATCCTGCTGTAAATTTTGACTGGGCCCAGCCCATACTTTGAGGCTTCCCATCTAAAATCTTTTCCTCTGCCTCCACTCTCATCCTGGTCCCAAAATAAATACTGGGGACAATCTTTGCACATCAGATATAAAAAATGTGGATGACAATTTACACATTGACATTTAATCCACATGTAAAACTTAAAGGGGGATGGGTCTGTGGGATGCTCTGAGGGTCAGTGTGGATTTGTTGGGCTGAAGGGCCTGTTTCCACACTGTACGGATCCTATGATCTACGATCTATGATCTAGAACATTTTAACAGACAAAGAAGGGAAAGACAGAGGGTATCTCTATGTTGTAAACTTAATTCATTTATCAAAAAGCTAAATTTGAAGCATTTATGTTATGATTTTTATTAATTCACTCGTGGGGTATGGGCATTGCTGGCTGGCCAGCATTTATTGCCTGTCCCTACTTGCCCTTGAGGAGGTGCTGGTGAGCTGCCTTCTTGAACTGCTGCAATCAATGTGCTGTTGCTCAACCCACAATGCCCTTAGGAAGGAATTTCCAGGATTTTGATCGAGTGACAGCGAAGGAATGGCAATATATTTCTAAGTCCGGAGGGTGAGTGGTTTGGTGTTCCCAAGTATCTGCTACTTTGTCTTTCTGGATGAAGTGGTCGTGGGCTTGGAAGGCACTGTCTGAGGATCTTTAATGTATTTCTGCAGTGCATTTTGTAGAGAATACACACTGCTGATACTGAGCGTCAGTGGTGGAGGGAGTGGATGCTTATAGATGTGGAACCAATCAAGTAGACTACCTTGTGCCTTTTAGATGGTGGACAGGCTTTGGGGAGTCAGGAAGTGAGTTACTCACTGCAGTATTCCTAGCCCTGACCTACTCTTGTAGCTACTGTATTTATATGCCTAGCCTAGTATAATTCTTACTAATGGTAATACCAACAATGTTGATAGTGGAGGATTCAGTGATAGTGACACCATTGAATGTCAAGGGATGGTGCTTACATTGTTCTTATTGGAGACGGTCATTGCCTGATATTAATGTGGTATGAACATTACTTTCCATTTGGAAGCCACAGCCTGGACATTGTCCAGATCTTGTTGCATTTGGATATGGACTTTTTCAGTATTCGAGGAGTTGCAAATGGTGCTGAACATTGTTGATGACTATTAGAAAATTAGAACATTCTATTAGTTAATAATCATCAATCTGAAATGAAAGCATATGAGCCCAGGAGTCAAATATACCACTTTGATCGCTAACTAACAGAACAGGCTCAAGAGGCCGGAGACATTTTGAGGTCCTGATTCCTGCGTCTCATTCCCAAAAATAATTTAACAACTTTGCCAGTCCCTCAATCACCATTACAACTGGTCAGAGCATTCGTGGAGCATGAGCTACATAGTTATGTCTTCAAATGGCAATTATAGTCCTATGTAGGTCACAAGGATACAATAAAATTGTACACTTAGAACACACCTCTTGACTGAAACAGGTTGGTGCTTCTGCCACAATGCAGCAGACCATTATGAAAGCAACAGAAGGTTCAATATTCTGGTAATGGAATGGTGTAGAGACAGAATGATTAACAGCTGCCAGGAGGATTTCTGGGAGGCCAGGTGGAACATTTGTGCATTTCAAGATTTACCTTTGGATTGGTCCTTTAACGATTGCCATGAAGGCCCTGTGATGTACAGTTCTAATGTCTCAGGTTTGCACAATGTGCATGTTGCTCAGCAAAGGACTAATAACCACAGCATCAAGTTGCCATGTGAAGGGCTCCAACCTTAGTCCAGAAATTGATCAAGATGAAAACAATCACCCCATTTCATTTTCTTTCGCTCCCTTTCTATCAGCTACTCTGCATAAACTGGCTCCATTCTGAGTGAATGGGCTACCTTGTTCCAAGTACCTTACTGCATTGTTAAAAAAAGAAAGCTTGGCACACTATCGTTTAGAGTTGGAAATTGTGCACAGCCTATCAATAGGCAATTCAACCCAACTAACTTGCACTGGTGTTTCATCTGATGTGGAAATGTTCTTCTTATCTCCCATTACAGAAGAAGCTGAGCATGGATATCACGGTAATTAAGAATCCTGTAGACAGTAATGACAACTATTTATATGTAAACACTATATTCCTCAGACACATAAGTCTCTGGGTTAATATTTAGTAATTAGTTATAACAGAGGAGCACATTTTGCGCAGTGTCAGGCTTCAAGTGATGCAAAGTAAGATAAATTATGGGATTTTCATACCCTCAGTCAACGTGTTCTGATACAGAGATGACATCATGAGCACATCTCTTAAAGTTACACGAGCAAACTGACTGTGAGGCATAACACACCATCCCCCTTTTTCCAAACAAATCCCAAATAGATATACATGTTTGTAGACAGGCGCTATTGTCAACTCAGTAATTATACAAACAGGTAAAACAGCATCTAAAAGAAAGCCATTTCAAATGTCAATGTGAGATAACAAGGTGTAGAGCTGGATGAACACAGCAGGCCAAGCAGCATCAGAGGAGCAGGAAGGCTGACGTTTCGGGCCTAGACCCTTCTTCGGCTTCGCAGTGGGGTTAAAATTGTTTCAGAGATAGTAATGCTTTTGAGGTTTGACAACTCATCCTGAACTACTGATCACATACCCATCTGGAGAAGTACACATTGTTCTCTCTTGCACTTGTTTGAGAACTTGGTTGTCTTGGTGATGATTGCTGTCATTCAATGTCACCGCATAATCATCGTTATCAGAACTGTTCTTCCTCACTCACTTCATGCATGATGTTTATCATACATTGGCCTGAGTTGCATTCCTTTGCAACATAACACCATGATCAATAAAAACCTTTTCTGATCTGAGCTGGATATGTATCCTCAAAATCTTTGCTGGTATCCAAGTATTTGTATTTGTATTTCTAACTGGTACTCTATGCACAGTGTACAGTTTTGATAGTTCACTAATTGCTCACACCTTGTTTATCATTTTCATTCCACTCTGTCTTTGAAGAAGAATGTCTTGTGTCACAGATTTGATGCTGGGCAAAGTTAATCACACTTGGCCTCCGTACATTCATGTTACATGAAGAATAAGCAACGCAATATGAAAATTTTACTTTGTTTTTTGACATTTAATGATCATTGATTCAATAGGATGCATATGTATACACTTCACTTGACAAAGGAGCAGCGCTCTGAAAGCTTGTGGTTCTAAAAAGACCTATTGGACTATGACCTGGTGCTTTTTTACTTCTGACTTTGTTCATCCTAGTCTAACACTGCCACCTCCGCATCATGACCACATATTCTGTGAGAATGTTTGTCTGTAGTTAGTGGGGTGAATGTGTGAAACGGGTCACTCACTCCCCACTTACTAATGTTATAACCACTCCCTGGGTGAGCTTCCCCAATTTGTTAAAATTCCATATACCTCAAACCATGAGGACGGGATGAACTGGCTACCTTTTTGTTACTCACTTGCCCCTCAGTTGTTCACAAGGTTATTTTTAAAATTCTCTTCTCTTGCAAACATCTTTCTCCCAAATTAAAATTAACTTATTCCACACGTGGGGATTCTGTGATTCTACGATTTATATTTTAAAGGGAGCCAATTTAACCAGACTTTCTGGAATTTTCAAAAAGAATAAGTTTATTAATTACTTTGTGCAAAGAGAAGTAGTAACACAACATGTATACACATAGATTAAAAGTAAGAGGTAAGTTCAGAAAGGTAAGAATTAAAAAGAAAACGCACATCAGTCTCTGAATTGATTGTGAAGAGCGAATGGTTGAGAATTACGGCTATTTCAGTCAATGTTACCAGTAACATTGATTCTCAGTTGAACAGTTGGTTTTTGGCTTTGCAAAGGACAGTCAAAGGCTGAGGTTTATAAAATCATGAGGGGCATGGATAGGGTGAATAGTCAGGGTAGGAGTGCACAAAACTAGGGAGCATAAGTTTAAGGTGAGAGGGGAATGATTTAAAAGGGACCTAAGGAGCAATGTTTTAAGCAAAAGGTGGTGTGTGTATGGAATATGCTGCCAGAAGAAGTGGTGCAGGCTGGTACAATTACAACATTTAAAAGGCAACTGGATGGGTGCATGAAGAGGAAAGGGTTTAGAGGGATATGGGCCAAATGCTGGCAAATGGTACTAGATCAGTTTAGGGTATCTGGTCAGCGTAGACGTGTTGGACTGAAGAGTCTGTTTCCATGCTGTAGGACTCAATGACTCTTTGCCTCTATACTGATTGAAAATCTTGTGTCCCGACTCCTTTAAGCAGTGGCTAACATCAGCACTCAGAGTGAGAGGGAGAGTCTTTTCCATTTCTTTACCTGTACTGTGAGGCTATTCAAATGGCTGTTATCAGAGCTTTGACCTTCGCAGCACACTAGTCCATGTTCCAATGGCTCCACATTTCTGTGGGAGTCCTGATCAGAATCTCCTGACAGAAATGCAGAGCTGTCTCTGTTTGTAGAAAAGAAAGTTCAGAGCTGTAATCTCTATGAGTCAGTATCCATGCTTCATACCTCGCTTGGAGAAATACCTTGGTCTGTAAATTTAATGATTAATTCTTTCACCATCATTATTTTGTGTCAAAAGTCACACGACACCAGGTTATAGTCCAACAGGTTTATTTGAAATCACAAGCTTTTGGAGCGCTGCCCCTTCACCTGACAAAGAGGCAGCGCTCCAAAAGCTTGTGATTTCAAGTAAATCTGTTAGACTAGAACCTGGTGCCGTGTGTCTTTTGACTTTGTCCACCCCAGTCCAAAACCAGCACCTTCACATCATTGATAGTAGGAACTGCAGATGCTGGAGAATCTGAGACAACAAGGTGTAGAGCTGGATGAACACAGCAGGCCAAGCAGCATCATAGCAGCAGGAAGGCTGATGTTTTGGGCCTAGACCCTTCATCAGAAAGGGTTGTTGTCTCACCTTCACATCATTATTTTGTATGGACACCTTTTAAGTAAAAGGTTGAGTTGCTTTGGATCCAGGTATCTTTCTGTAAACTTTATGTGATGGAGCTATACCAGCTTGTGTGGTAGGGAATCTTTTCAATGATAACATTTCACTTTATCTCATTTAGTTCCACTCAAAGTGTTTCCTGAATGATGTCATTATCCCAGATGGTAATACTTCTGCACAGGCTAGATCCCAGAATCAGACCAGGTTTGATAGGTTATATCACTTTTTTACTTTTAGTTGTGTTGGAGGTCACTCACTCATGAAACACATTCACACAAGACTAAGGGTTTCTTTAACAATAGAACAGAAGCTCAGTCCACAAAAGAGAAAGAAGTAAAACATATCAAGCTGTCAGAAAAACAAATCTTAAAACACCCAGCAAAATAAAGTTTAAATGCATATCCCAATATTGTCATTTTCAGTGATTCAAATCTAGACAAATTATCCTCTGTATCAAATCATTAGGTTCAATGTAGCTGATTTTCCTCAGTTCTTTCCTGTGGACTGAGAAGTCTTCTTACTGAATATTCACAAAGCTGAGGGCTTAGACTTGCTCAGCTAATTTATTGACCTGTAGATACTTCTGGTGTGAAAGTTGCACAAGCTAAACATTTCGACTGAGGTAATTGTGCTTCCCCTGAATTATACGCTTTTTCTTAAATGAAAGATTTGTTTCTGACCCCGGTCAGGTCTCCTCTGAGTGCCCCTAAATCCTTTTAATCACTGGTTTTCCAAGCTAAAATCAATTCTTAACTATCATGAATCAAAGCAAACCAATGGTCCTCAATGTTTATAATCTGTCTTAAAACCAGCACTCTGCTAACAAACTTCCATTAACACTCCAAACTCCAGGGGCCCTTTTCTGTGAAGTATTTTAGATTAGGTCATTGTTCTGGAAAGACTGTCTGGCCCAGCTTTTTTGAAACCCTCCAAAATGTAACCAACCCATGTTTCACTATTTTAAATCCAAACTCCACAAATGACATATATGACACCTTTCATTACAAATGTGCACAATGCGCTTCCTTGGAGGGTCAATAAATAGGTTTGCATTATTCATAAAATGTAATATTGCACCACGATTAAAATTTCAGATTGCATCAAATTCATCTAGGCACAGGCATTGAGATTATTGACTGGTTTGATTGCACTATTTATGGTTTGTTCTGCCACAGTACATGTGGTTGGGTCATTGATGTCTACCAGGTAGAAGATTCTAGAAAGCCAGGATGAGCTTGCCTATTGTCAGTCCAGTGCGCTTCTGTCAATGCACAAAATTGGTGATCTATTACACATTGTGAAACAGTCTCTCATAGGCTATAAGTTGATCTTAGAGATTAATTTTGTCTTGAAAGTACCTAGATTTTGACTAAAACGAAATCAGTTCTGTTTTTTTCAGGTTAATGTTCGGCCTACAGATCTGTACATTTGTCAGCACTCACAGAAGGTGATGTTGCTGAAGTGGGAGGAACTCTCCCTTTGTCCAAAGCTTCCGTCCAGTTGGTCTTCAATTAATTTTACAAAATCTGTTGCTGAGATATTGGAGTATATCCCAGACAGCCACCAATGCCAATGTTATGTGAATTTGCCTTGAATATTGTGTTTTACTTGATGTGGCAACGCTTCTGTTATTGTCAGTAACACAAGAAAATGGGTGTGGCTACCATTGAATCATAGGAGACGAACCCAACAGATATTTTCTGGAAGTAACTTTTATGCATAAACATTACATTCATTAGCACTTCAGTGACTAGGCTAACATTAAGCCATTAATTACAACAGAGGAGTATGCTTCCAGTTGAATATCATGCTTCAAGTCATAGAGTCATAGAGATGTACAGCATGGAAACAGACCTTTTAATCCAATTTGTGCATGCTGACTAGACATCCTAAATTAATCTAGTCCCATTTGCCAGCATTTAGCCCATATCCCTCTAAACCCTTCCTGCTCACATACTCATCCAGATGCCTTTTAAATTTTGTAATTATACCAGCCTCCACCACTTCCTCTGGCAGCTCATTTCAAACACGCACCAATCTCTGCATGAAAAGTTACCCCTTAAGTCCCTTTTAACTCTTTACTCTCTCACCTTAAACCTATGCCCTCTAGCTTTGGACTCCCCTACTCTAGGGGAAAAAAAACCTTGACTATTTGCCCTATCCATGACCCTCATGATTTCATAAACCTCTATAAAGTCACCCCTCGGCCTCCGACGCTCCAGGGAAGATAACTCCAGCCTATTCAGCCTCTCGCTATAGCTCAATCCCTCCAACCCTGGCAACATCCTTGTAAATCTTTTCTGAACTCTTTCAAGTTTCATCATCTTTCCTAAAGCAAGGAGACCAGGATTGAAGACAGTATTCTTAAAGTGGCCGAACCAATGTCCTGTACATGACCTCCCGACTCCTATACTCAATGCACTGACCAATAAAGGCAAGCATACTAAAAGCCTTCTTTACTACCCTATCTACCTGCGACTCCATTTTCAAGGAACAATGAACCTGCACTCCAAGGTCCCTTTGTTCAGCAACACTCCCCAGGACTCTACCATAAGTGTATAAGTCCTGCCCTGACTTGCCTTTCCAAAGTGTAGCACCTCACACTTATCTAAATTAAACTCCACCTGCCACTTCTTGGCCCATTGGCCCATTTGATCAAAGACCCGTTGTACTCTGAGGTAACCTTTTTCGCTATCCACTACATCACCAATTTTGGTGTCATCTGCAAATTTACTAACCATACTTCCTATATTCATATCCAAATCATTTATATCAATAACGAAAAGCAGTGGACCTAACACCGATGGCAATTCATTGGTCAAAGGCCTCCAGTCCAAAAAGCAACTGTCCACCATCATTCTCTGTCTCCTACTTTTTAGCCAATTTTCTACCCAAATGGCTAGTTCCCCTGGTATTCCATATGATCTAACTTTGTTAACCAGTCTACCATGTGGAATCTTGTCTAACACCTTACTGAAGTCCACATAGACAACATCTACCACTCTTCCTTCATTAATCCTCATTATCACTTCTTCAAAAAACTCAAACAAGTTAGTGAGACATGATTTCCATGCACAAAGTCATGTTGACTATTCCTAATCAGTCCTTGCCTTTCCAAATACATGTAAATCCTGTCCCTCAGATTCCCCTCCAACAACTTGCCCACCACTGATGTCAGACTCACCGGTCTTTGGTTCCCTGGCTTTTCCTTGCCAGCTTTCTTCAATCATGGCATCATGTAAGCCACCCTCCAGTTTTCCACCACCTTACCCATGGCTAGCGATGATACAAATATCTCAACAAAGGGCCCAGCAATCACCTCTGTAACTTCTCACAAATTTCCAGGGGACACCTGACAATCCCAGGGATTTATCCACCTTTATGCATTTTAAAACCTCCAGTACGTTCTCTTCTGTAATAAGGGCACTTTTCAATATTTCACTATTTATTTCCCCAAGTTCTCTAGCTTCCATATCCTTCTCCAGAGTGATCAGAAGTAAGATCGAGTACAAGGTACTTATTCCCTCAGCTCATTTTCTGTAATGCAGTGAATATAACATGAGCATGTCTCATAAGTGTGCTGACAGATTTTCTGTGAGACATAATACAACAAGTGGCAGTCAAAGATACAAAGACCAAAGATGCAAAGAACAGTACAGCACAGGAACAGGCCCTTTGACACACCAAGACTGCACCAACACATGATGCCTTTCTAAACTAAAAACCTTTTACATCAACGTATCCTTCTGGGATGCAGGTGCAGGTACGAGGTCAAAATGGCGGTGACGGAGAAGGTAGCATTTGGGCTCCTCAGACCCTGGGGCTCGTCAATCCATCCACTTTAATTTCCTTCCACTTTTCTTCCTCTAAGATTTTACAGTGTTTATTTTCTGATAAGAAAACTTACCCTGGAGCAGCTGAGAGCCGGAATGGAGCAGGTTGGAGGCTTGGAGCAGCACAGAGCAGTTGAGAGCTGAAGCGGATTGGGGACAGTTGTTGGAATGGGGTCTGGCACAGGCAGTGAGCGGCTTACAAGGCAAGCCAGACCACGTGTGGAAGCCCCTGCACTGAGCTACTGCAATGTAATGTTTATTTCTAACTTGTTTATCTGGCTGTCATGTTTATCCTTTCAACTATGTCTTATTTCTAATTTATAGTATGAGTCACTGTAAGGTAATGCAACTTCTTTTCTTTTGTATCTTAGATTTGTATCTAGGTGCTTCGTATCTGTGATGGTGCCATAAGAAGCGACATTTTAAATTTTTTTCACTGTACTCCTGTACTTCTGTATTTGAGTACACATGACGATAAAGGAGATTCTATTATATTCTAATCTATTCCCTGCCTATTTATGTATCTGGTCAAGATACCTCTTAAGCTTTGCTGTTGAATCTGCCTGTACCACCTCTTCCGCCAGCATATTCCAAGCACTCACCAACATCTGTGTAAAAAAAATTGCCTTTCACATCTCCTTTAACCTTACCCCTCTTTACCTTAAACCTGTATCCCTTAGTAGTTGGCGTTTCTGCCCTGGGAAAAAGACACTATCTATTCTATCCATGCCACTCATAATTTTGAAAACTCCTATCAGACACCCCTTATCCTTTGAGTCCTGCCTCCTCGCTTTAGCTCACATATGTAACGTGGTGTCCCTCAAGATTTATACAACTATTTGTCTCACTATATAATGGAGAATGTATTATTTCTACCAGTGGAATATGTAGTCACTGAACTGCAACCTTCAAGCATTCAGCATAGTTTTGTTCTGCATCACATTTATAACCAAATCTCCTCCTATTCCATTAATTTTATCTTAACCTTTCAGCACATTCCCTTTTCTCCAATGTACTTGTCTAATTTTCAGCTCTATTCATAATCTATTAAACCCAATTTTGTTTTAAATAATATTTGACTTACTACATGACAGTAGTGACAACACTCTAAAATGGAACTTCATTGGCAATGAGATGTCCCAGGACATGCTGAGCTCCCGAAAGACATCTCACAATTTTAGGTTTCCTCTTTCTTAACCCATTATTGTTTTTTTTTTCATTTGACAAGACACATGAAAGATCAGACTTTCTTTTACCCTATCACAGCACAAGTCAAATCACTTCATGTACACTTCATTACCGTTGTGCGTATCTGTGATCTCATAAACAGCAAATGAGACCAGCAGAACAGTAGTTCACCACTTTATTTGCCTTTACCTTAAAGAGCAGATTTTCATAACAGCAGGGCCTGGACTAAAAATTCAGTATTTGTCAGAACAAGCCCATATTGTCTTTGTAGCAGTCTAATTGTGCACAAAATAGCTGTCAATTTTCTTCAAATTATGCTGAGAGTTGCTGATTTAATTTATCCACGATGCCACTGAAAGATACTGTTGAAAATAATTCTTAAATAATTTCAAGGAACTAATCAATTATCTTTAAAAACAAATCAGACTTTAGAAACATCTTACTCAAATAACCCAGTATATTTCGCGAAATTCAATTGCAAAAGATTTATTTCTTCTGTGTGGGTGGAAAATTAATTTCCATTTCATTAAGATATTTCATTCTGCAACAGATAGCATTCAATACCGATGGACTGCAAGAAGAATCAAAAGCAATAAGCCTAAGTAATGCTGGAATCCATAGGGTATCTATCAGCCAGGCTCTGACCGTTACAGATTAATTTTGATGATGATGAATGATTTATTTATTGGCTCATATATCCTAAAGATATAGTCAGAAGAGTTTTGTCATCACAGTCTGGCACCATTTTGAGGTACAATAAGGATAAAAAGAAATTGCTTAAATAAGAGTTCATCTTCTGTTCAAATTAGGGTCTCAAGCACATCTTCAGGGCTTCTGTAAGGTGTTCTGGTGCTCAAGGAGTCCCACTCCAGGAACAGCAACGAATATGCCGATGCCCCAGGCGACTTTGTCAACACCACTAAGAGTCCAGGCTCCAGGCCTACCACTGCCAGGATTCCCCATTCCAGGCACTGCTATCGCTAAGAGTCCAAGCCCCGGGCCTACCACCGCCAGGAGTCCCTGTTCCAGGCACTGCCATCGCCCAGAGTCCAGGCTCCAGCCTACCACTGCCAGGAGTCCCCGTTCCAGTCACTGCCATCACTAAGAGTGCAGGCTCCGGGCCTACCACCGCCAGGAACCCCCATTCCAGGTACCGCCATCGCCCAGAGTCCAGGCTCCGGGCCTACCGCCGCCAGGAGTCCCCATTCCGGGTACTGCCATTGCCAAGAGTGCAGGCTCTGGGCCTACCACCGCCAGGAATTCCTGTTCCAGGTACTGCCATCGCCCAGAGTCCAGGCTCCGGGCCTACCACCACCAGGAGTTTTTGTTCCAGGCACTGCCATCGCCAAGAGTCCAGGCTCCAGGCCTACCACCGCCAGGAGCCCCCATTCCAGGTACCGCCATCACCCAGAGTCCAGGCTCCGGGCCTACCACCGCCAGGAGTCCCCGTTCCAGGTACCGCCATCGCCCAGAGTCCAGGCTCCGGGCCTACCACCACCAGGAGTTTTTGTTCCAGGCACTGCCATCGCCAAGAGTCCAGGCTCCAGGCACCTCCACTGCCACCAGGAGTCCCAGTCCATGCCATCAACACTGCCTCAATTTTCCTTAAATGGTTAAATTACATCTTTAGCTTGTGCCCATACCTAGTGCCACTTTATTGAATTTCCTCAAAGCTTTTTGTTCCAGCATGCTTCTCTATATTTTATTTCCTAATGAATATTCTGTAAAGTATCCAAGCCATCCAATTAGATTCCAGATTGATACTGACTCTCTGATGTCTAGTTCTCCTGTAGCAATACCATTGGAAACCCTTCACTGGATTATAAAATGCAAGTGACCTCCATGTATTTTTGAAATCCTTCATTAGATTTTAGTCCTTCAGCAGATTGAACACCAGTTATCTGCCCACCAGCTGTTATTCCACAATTAATTATCTGTGAATAAGGACAACAGTAACTGGGCTTTAACTGGGCCAGGAAATCAACAGTAGTTGACATTGGGCTAGTTATATCTTATACTATTGTTGCTGTAGCTTTGCAACAGTATAGATTAAATTGGGCTATGGTTACTTTGCACTACCTTGTTTTGTATATACTCTATGAACATGAGCAATTCAAAGCTAACTTTGTCATATTGATGCAGCATATTGACATTTCACACAGAGTGCTGGGAATCTGGGACTCACTGTCTGTAAGAGAAGTAGAGGCCGAAACCCTCACAACAGTTAAGAAGTATTTAGATGTACATTTGTGATGTCAAAGCATACAAGGCTATGGGCAAAGTGCTGGGAAATGGGACTAGAATAGTGAGGGGGCTGTTTTTGATGGTGCAGACTTGATGAGCTGAATGTTTTTTTTTATTTGTTCTGTAGATCTCTCTGATTCTATGACTCTATTTCAGATGTGCGGCTGAATCTTACGGCGTTGATACTCCCCTGGAAGAAATGTCAGTCCTAAATCAACCAGCGTTAAATCAAGTCGCCATGAAGCAACAACAACTTCTATTCTTAAGATCTGCCAGCCAACCTGATTGACTAACAGATCTAGCAGCCCCACTGGCACCAGAATGCAGGAGTGGGCATTGCCAACATGGATCCGAGAGACACCCAATTTGAAAATGTTGGAGGAGGGATCCTGGAGACTACCATCAAAGCAAATTGGAGGAGTAGGTTTTGGTGATCAGGCAGGTAGTGACCCTCTGCCTGTTCTGGAGGCTAACATCTTGGAGTTGTGCCCATTACGTGCATAGGACAATCCTTTGAAAACGTAAACCCTTCCTTCCTGCCTTTTAATCAGTTGAGTTTAAAAAAAATGCTTCCCAGTCCCAACTGCCTGAGCATTAAAATGTGCACAGTTGATAATTTTTATTAACCTGTCCAGAGACGTTATGACACAGCTCTGGAACAGGTGGAACTTGAACCCAGGCCTCCTAACTCAGAGACAGGGACACTCACTACACCACACAAGCCCAAAGTGCTGCAGGTTCAATAACTCAAGTCAATTATTCAAGCCAATTGGATTGTTAAGCAGCACTTTTTTCCGCCGCCTTCGCCTCCGCGCTTATTTCTTCAACCGTGAACCTAACCCTCCCTCCACTGACCCCTTCTCCTGCCTCCAACACACCCCCTCCTCCTCGACACCATCCCAAGGCCTCCTACCCTCCCTTGACCTCTTCATCTCCAACTGCCGTCGAGACATCAATTGCCTCAACCTCTCCACCCCTCTCACCCACTCCAACCTCTCCCCCACAGAACGTGCAGCCCTCTGCTCCCTCCGGTCCAATCCCAACCTCACCAGAAAACCCGCGGACAAGGGAGGCGCTGTTGTAGTATGGTGCACTGACCTCTACATGCCGAGGCCAGACGCCAACTCTCCGAAACCTCCTCCTACCGCCCTTTGATCATGACCCCACCCCTGAGCACCAAACCATCATCTCCCAAACCATCCACAACCTCATCACCTCAGGTGACCTCCCACCCATGGCCTCCAACCTCATCGTTCCCCAACCCCGCACCGCCCGCTTCTATCTCCTTCCCAAAATCCACAAACCTGAATGCCCTGGTCGACCCATTGTCTCCACCTGCTCCTGCCCCACCGAACTTATCTCCACCTATCTGGACCCCATTTTCTCCCCCTTGGTCCAGGAACTCCCTACCTATGACCGTGACACCACCCACGCCCTCCACCTCCTCCAGAACTTCCAATTCCCCGGTCCCCAACACCTCATCTTTACCATGGACGTCCAGTCCCTATACACCTGCATTCCCCATACAGATGGCCTAAAGGCCCTCCACTTCTTCCTGTCCCGCAGGCCCGACCAGTCCCCCCCCACTGACACCCTCATCCGCTTAGCCGAACTCGTCCTCACCCTCAACAACTTCTCTTTCAATTCCTCCCACTTCCTACAGGCAAAGGGGGTGGCCATGGGTACCCGCATGGGCCCAAGGTATGCCTGCCTCTTTGTAGGTTACGTGGAACAATCCCTCTTCCGTACCTACACTGGCCCTAAACCCCACCTCTTCCTCCGTTACATTGATGACTGTATCGGTGCCGCCTCGTGCTCCCACAAGGAGCTCGAACAGTTCATCCACTTCACCAAAACCTTCCACCCCAACCTTAAGTTCACCTGGACCATCTCTAATACCTCTCTCTCCTTCCTGGACTTCTCTGTCTCCATCTCAGGCAACCACCTAGAAACTGATATCCATTTCAAGCCCACCAATTCCCACAGCTACCTAGAATACACCTCCTCCCACCCACCTTCCTGCAAAAATGCCATCCCCTATTCCCAATTCCTTCGCCTCCGCCACATCTGCTCCCAGGATGAGGCATTCCACTCCCGTACATCTCAGATGTCCTCATTTTTCAAGGACCACAACCTCCCCCACTCAGTGGTCGAGAACGCCCTCAACCATGTCTCCCTCATTTCCCGCAACTCATCCATCACACCCCGTCCCCGCAATAACAACGAAAAAAGAATCCCCCTCGTCCTCACGTAGCACCCCACCAACCTCCGGATCCAACGCATCATCCTCCGACACTTCCGCCATCTGCAATCCGACCCCACCACCAAAGACATCTTTCCCTCCCCACCCTTATCTGCTTTCCGGAGGGACCACTCTCTCCATGACTCCCTTGTCCGCTCCACACTCTCCTCCAGCCCCACCACACCCGGCACTTTTCCCTGCAACCGCAGGAAGTGCTACACCTGCCCCCATACCTCCTCCCTCACCCCCATCCCAGACCCCAAGGAGACTTTCCACATCAAGCAGATGTTCACCTGCACATCTGCCAATGTGGTATACTGCATCCATTGTGGCCTCCTCTACATCAGGAAACCAAGCGGAGGCTCGGGGACCGCTTTGCAGAACACCTACGCTCGGTTCGCAATAAACAACTGCACCTCCCAGTCGCGAACCATTTCAACTCCCCCTCCCATTCCTCAGATGACATGTCCATCCTGGGCCTCCTGCAGTGCCACAACGATGCCACCCGAAGGTTGCAGGAACAACAACTCATATTCCGCTTGGGAACCCTGCAGCCCAATGGTATCAATGTGGACTTCACAAGCTTCAAAATCTCCCTTCCCCCTACCGCATCCCAAAACCAGCCCAGCTTGTCCCCGCCTCCATAACCTGTTCTTCCTCCCACCTATCCCCTCCTCCCACCTCAAGCCACACCCCCATCTCCTCCCTACTAAACTCATCCCACCCCCTTGACCTGTCCGTCCTCCCTGGATTGAACTGTCCCCTCCCTACCTCCCCACCTACACTCACCTTTACTGGCTCCATCCCCGCCTCTTTGACCTATCTGTCTCCTATCCATCTATCTTCTCCTCTATCCATCTTCTATCCGCCTCCCCCTCTTTCCCTATTTATTACAGAACCCCCTTCCCCTCCCCCATTTCTGATGAAGGGTTTAGGCCCGAAACGTCAGCCTTCCTGCTCCTATGATGCTGCTTGGCCTGCTGTGTTCATCCAGCTCTACACCTTGTTGTCTCCAATTCTCTGTTCACTACTTTTCCCAGTCTGATGTTTAAGTGCCAAATTTGATGCTTACCTGGAAAAGGAAAGGGCTGGGTATGTGTGAGATGGCGTTGAGATAGACACTGGGCATATTTTACTTGCCCCTTGCCTCACACCTAATAAAGAGGGCTGGGGGGAATGAAGAGGGGTGTGGCTCTGTATAATCCAGTCAATGGAGATGAGGCAACAATTTTCACAGGCAGACGGGTCAAGGGTGACTTTCAGAGGTGGGAACTGATGTGACAAATTTAGAAGGGAGGAGAGTGTACATGAAGAGAAGAGGCTTTTATTCTACCAGTTAGTATGAAATTAATAAGGCAAGTTGGATGGTTAGCAGTCTAGTGGGAATGGCATTGAAAGAGCAGGAGGGTGGTCTTTTCACTAAGGTAAGTGGGTATGATAAGAGAGATTAGGGGAAGGGAAGGAGTTGCAAAGATAGCTGAATGGGTGGCAGGTGGTGACCCCAACTCTGGATTAAAATGGCCAATCAAATGGCAAGCGACAGAACCATGAGCAGCGGCCACTGCTGGGACTGCAATAAAATACCAGGAGCTCTGTGTAGGTGATGAGGAGATTGCTCTTGGGGAGATTACCGGGGGTTAGGATGTAAAGTTCTGTCCATGGCTACAGAATTAGCGACAAAGAAGTCCATAACCTCCGCTTCCTTTTTGTTTAATGTTTGACTTACTGCCATATCTCTTCCAGGTATGTCCACCTCAAAGAAGCTTGGCTCCTCTCTCCGTTATGTTCCAATTTTTTCTCTTGTACACCAGAATTAATTTCATTGTTGCTACTGGTATTTGACAAGTTATTTGGCAAAACTCACTTCCACAGCCACATCAAGCATCTCAGTGACTTCCTCCGGCTCAGGATCACCACACGCGGATTCCAAATGAAGTTCCAAGCTTCGTGTTTTGACTGAGGATCACAGTTATCTCCGTAATGTACAACATTCCTCAGTTCAATAATTTTAGGGCCTAAGCAGCTTCCCCCAACCCCCATACACCAGGCCTTATCATCATATGGGCTGCTACCACAACCAACACATTATCAGTTACCAACAATAGAACATAGAACATAGAACATTACAGCACAGTACAGGCCCTTCGGCCCTCTATGTTGCGCCGACCTGTGAAACCAATCTGAAGCCCATCTAACCTAAACTATTCCATTATCATCCATATGTTTATCCAATGACCATTTAAATGCCCTTAAAGTTGGCGAGTCTACTACATTTGCAGGCAAGGCATTCCACGCCCTTACTACTCTCTGAGTAAAGAGTAATAATCCCCATTAGCAGCTAGTCTCTCAGGCTATTACTCATTCCTTTGTCTCCCCACCTGCTGTTCTCTGTCACTGGGTTCCATCTCCACTTATCATTTACCCCTCTCCCGCTTCTACCTCACCCCACCTCATTTTCAGCATCCATACCAATCACTTCTCAGCCACAAGCAGTTCTGAAGGGTCACTGGGCCCAACATGTTCACTCGGCTTTCTCTCCACAGATGCTGTCAGACCCGCTAAGTTTCTCCAGCAATTTCAGTTTTTGTTTCGTGAACTCCTCACATTTCATATCGGAGAAGACAGAGAAGGAAGGAAGCACTGAGAAGGAGGGATAGCAAAATGAAGCCAAAGGTTTTTCTTTATTTTTCAGAATGATCTACAAACATAAATATGGACTATGAATCAGGAACAGGAGTTAGCGACCCTTCCCCCTTGAGCCTGCTCTGTTATTCAATGCAATAATAATGTCAAAGTTCTATTCCTGTCTACCACGACAACCTTTCACCCTCTTGCTTAACAAGAATACATCTGCCTCTGCCTCAAAATTATTCAGACGCTGCATTCACCAACTTTTCAAGAAGAGAAACCCAAAACCCTCAACCCTCTAAGAGAATATGTTTTACCTAATTCTCGAGTAGTTCTCGAGTTTCTCATAAGAGGAAACATCCTCTCCATATCCACCCAATCAAGATCCCTCAAGATTTTATATGTTTCAATCAAGTCACCTCTTACCATTCTAAACTCTAGCAGATGCATTCCTAAAGTGTCCAAACCTTCCTTATAAGACAATCCATCCATTCTAAGTATTGTCCAGTAAATCTTTTCTGAATTGCCTCCAAAGCATTTGTATCCTTCCTTCAATACAGTGACCAATACTGTACACAGTACTCCAGATGCAGGCTCACCAGTGCCCTCTGTAATTGAAGCATAACTTCTCTACTTTTGCATTCAACTCCCTTTGCAATAAACGACAACATTCTATGACAATTTTCATAACTACCTTAAGTACCCACATATTAATCTTTTGTGATTCATGCACAGGGACACCTAGATGCCTGTACCTGTCAGACCTCTGCAAACTCTCACCAGTCAGATAATATACTTCTGTCTTATTCCTCCTGCCAAAATGGACAATTTCACATTTTCCTACATTATGCTTCATCTGCCACATCTTCGTGCAACCACTTAACCTATCTCTAACATTTTGCAACTTCCTGGTGTCTTCTTCACACCTTACTTTCCTACTTGCCTTTGTGATATCAGATTGCAGTGGTTCAAGAAGGTAGCTCTCCACCACCTTCTCAAGAGCAACTAGGGACATGCAATAAATACTGGCCCAGCCAGTGACACCCATATCTCATGAAGGAATAATATAGAACAAATTTGGAAACCATACCTTCTGTCCAGAGTAATGAATTAATCTGAGAGGAAAGAGGGTCTAATGATGCTTGATGTGATCCAGCCAGATTTGACAGTGACTAGCTAAACCAATTATTCACATTAAAATTTCAGAACTGTATTTCTTGAATGTAGAGAAATGCAGAAGGTTGATGTATCATATGAAATGACCTCAGTAATAGAGAGTAAAAGGTATACTGGGGTCAAGAGCATTAAAGGTGAAGATGTTAGTGTGAATGAGCAGATTGATAGTTGCAGATGTGTTATGGAGAATGGAACGCCAACGGCCAGACTATTGGGAATTTAAATATGCTATTGTATGCATGTATCAGCAACCAATGGTTGTAACCATAGCAACTGCATACAGTCTGTTAAATCTACAAGTACAAAATTTATTAAAAAGTATATTTCATCCAAAAAATAATTATATTGCCAATCACAGACAAGTGCTAAATTAGTAAAGTAGAAACCTCATTTCCAAGGTCACCTACTGATAACCAACAAGCAGCTATATTCCTTCATGGCATCCTCTTCGATAAACTCATCAAACACAAATGGCTCGAATGGATTCGTCCAGGCATTCTGCAGGGACCAATGTTCAGGTAAGTGGGAAATATCATTACTGAGGCCATTTATTCTAAATTATTAGTGTAATTACTGAGTGATGGAGGGCATGGAAAGGTACAGCAAGGAGGTGAAGAGATATGCCGATGTGAGGTTTTTAACCAAACCTTTAACCAAACATAAAGTATGGAAGGGGACTGTCAGTCATCCAATGAAGCTTGTTTGTTTTATGCATTATTATCCGAATTAATATTTTCTGAGCAAAACTCTGTCCTGTTTGCAGGGTCCAGTTCTAGTGCCAACTGTATCTTTCAAGCCCATCTCATCCCAGATTTGATTCCAGTTGTGTCTTGAAACCAGTTATAAATTTTAGCTTGAGTAGCATTACCAGGCAGCTTACAACACAATTATAAGGAAAAAGTTCCACCTCACTTTCACTCTTACCTCGAACGTACTTATTATAGGTTTTAGGCTAACTTTGGAAAAGGACAAATAACAATCCAGAATAAGGATAATTATTTGTTGGAGAGAAGACTTCAATGGGTGAAAAAGGGACTGCTTGGAATAAACTGTCAATGTTTGGCAGAGAAAGCAATAGCTGAGCATCGGGTTATCTTCAAAGAAAGGGTATTTCAGTCTCCAAAGGGAAAGGTTGGGCAACAAATCCAAATCTCCCAATTTAATAAATTAAATATAAATTAACATAAAGCAGAGAATGTCAGCTAGAAAATACAATTGAGAATCAGTTTGAATATGGAAGGTTCAGAGAGGTGGTGAAAGAGCAAATAAGACAAGTAAGGGACAGAATGAAAGGAAACTATCAGCCAATATAAAAGAGAGTCCCAAGTCTTCTATAAACACAGTTAAACGGTAGTAAAAAAAGATTAAGGCTCATTAGGTACCAAAAAATGGATTACATGAAAAGGGAGAGAGCATAGCTAAGGTATAAAATGAATAATCTTTGTCCTTATGCATCAAAACCTGGATGATATTCAGACTTGGGTGATAAGTGGCAAGTAGCATTTGCACCAGACAAGTGCCAGACAAAGACCATTTCCAGTAAAGGAGAATATAACCATTATCCCATAGTGTTCAATAGATTTACCATTGTTGAATTGCCCACTAAGAACATCCTTCTGGTTACCATTGACCAGAAACTGAACTAGAGCAGCTGCATCAATACTGTAACTACAACAGCAGATCTGAGTAATATTCAAGGCCTGATGTCACCCCAAAATCTCACCACCATCTAAAGAAACAAATCAGGACTGTGATGGAATACTTGTTTACTTGCCTGGATGAGTCCACCTCCAAGAATACTCAGGAAACTTGACACCATCTGAAATAACTGCACAGAGGCTGGTATGCCACCACAAACTCACATTTTATTTACACATGTTCAGTCCTTGACACTGGTCCAGCTTCTTCAAAGCCAGCTCTCAAAGTGAACAGAATCTCTGACACTCCTGTTTATATCTGTCTCTCTGAATGGACCAGAATAACAGCCCCAATCAGGGAGCTTGCCTGGTTGACGTCATTACAACCATTACAACATCTTGGACAAAGCAGTTATTTTACTAAGTCTATCCACTATATTTAATGTTCACGCACTCCACTACTCATGCACAGTGGCAGCTGTGCATACCATTTACAAAATACACTCAGTATGGCTTTTTTGATGACACGTTCCATGCTCTCTACCATCTAGAAAGTCAAGGACAATATGAGCACGAGAACACCAGCCTTTGCATGTTCCCCTCCAAGTCTCATACCATCTTGACTTGGAAATGTACTGCCTTCCCTTCAAAATCACCGGGTCAAAATCCCAGAACTCTCTTCCTAACGGTTCTGTGAGTACCTCTTCACCCCAGGGACTGAAGCAGTTCAGGAAGGCAGCTCACCACCACCTTCACCAAGGCAATCGGGGCATGGAAAATTGTTGCTGAAACATAAATTCAGAGGCTGACGGACGACCTTATAGAGATTTATAAAACCATGAGAGGCATGGATAGGGTCAATAAACAAGGTATACTCTCTGGGTTGGGGGAGTCCAAAAGTAGAGGCCATAGGTTTAAGGTGAGAAGGGAAAGA
This sequence comes from Rhincodon typus, assembly GCF_021869965.1. Classification (NCBI taxonomy): domain Eukaryota; kingdom Metazoa; phylum Chordata; class Chondrichthyes; order Orectolobiformes; family Rhincodontidae; genus Rhincodon; species Rhincodon typus. The sequence goes on along the minus strand of NC_063345.1, from coordinate 16,178,383 downwards.
TTTAAAAGGGACCTAAGGGGCAATGTTTTCATACAGAGTGTGGTGCTTGTATGGAATGAGCTGCCAGAGGCAGTGGTGGAAGCTGGTACAATTACAACATTTAAAAGGCGTCTGGATAGGTATGTGAACAGGAAGGGATTACAGGGATATGCGCCAAATGCTGGCAAATGAGACTAGATTCATTTAGGAAATCTGGCCATCATGCTCAAGTTGGACCTGTTTCCATGCTGTATATCTCTATGACTCTAAAAACAGAAAGTGCAGGAGAAATTCCACAGGTTTCGCAGCATCTGTAGACAGAAAAAGAGAGTTAATGTTTTGAGTTCAGTGACCCTTTGTGAAAAATAAATGCTAACCTTGCTAGTAACACTAATGGCCAGTAATGAATAAAATATAAAAGTTCGTATCAGCCTTTACCAAGCAACAAGATACCAACCAAGCCATGGTGAAAGAGAGGTAGTTCAGACACTTAAAGAGTTTAAGATCAATAAGGAGGTATTGGATAGGCTGTATGCTCTTAACTTACTGGAGTAATTTGAAGAAGAGATAGAGTCGATGAGGACAATGAAATTGATCTAATGTACATAGATTTCTAAAAGGACTTTAATATAGTGCAACACAATAAACTTGTGAGAAATATTAGATGTCATGGAATAAAAATGGACAGTACCAAAATGGATTCTAAATAGGCTGAGTGACCGTAAATAGAGTAATGAGTACTAAATGTTTTTCAGACTAGTGGAAAGTTTGCAGGTCAAGTTCCCAAGGGATCAGTGCTGAGACCTTTGCTTCTCTTGGAATGTATTACTGTTCTAGCCTTTGGTGTGCAGTGCTAAAGTTTGCAGTTGACGTGAAACTTTAAAGAATTGGAAAGTGTGATGGGAATTGTATAGACTTCAAAATGACATTGATAAGTTGATGAAACAGGTGGACAAGTGGCAGATGAAGTTAATTGTGGAGAAGTATGAGGTGATTCATTTTGGTAGGAAGAACATAAAGACACCACACAAAATGGAGATACAATTCTAAAGGGATGTGCAATGTGAGGGACCTGGATATATATGTGCATTAATCATTGAAGGTTGCAGCACAGCTTGAGAGTATGGTTAATAAAGCAGACAGTACCTTAACCTTTATCAAAAGGCATGAAGAGGTACACAAGCAAGGAGGTTATTATGAACTTGTATAAGACCCTAGTTTGGCCTAAGCTACAACATTGCATCCAATTTCACTTTATGAAGAATGTGAAAGCTTAGAAAAAGTGATTCACAAGATTGGCTCCAGGCATATGGAACTTCGGTATGAAGATAAATTGGAGATGTTAGGACTGTACTCCTTGGAGACTGAGAGGAGACACAGGTGTTCAAAACCATGAGGGACTGAGTAGATAAAGAGAAACTTCCCACTTGTGAAAGGATTGAGAACAGGAGGGAAGAGCTTTAATCAGTTAAAGAAAAACAAAAAAGTGACTGGAGGAAAGACTTTTGTCCTGCAGCAAATGGTTAATTACTGGAATGTACTGCCTGCGATTCTGGTGGAGTCTGATGTATTCAAAAGGGAATTGGACTGTTAAAAAGGAAGAATGTGCCAGGTTATGGAGAGAAACAATGTGGGAGAATGGCACTGAGTGAATTTCTCTTTTAGAGGGCAGCACAGTCACAATAGACCAAATAGCATTGTAATAATTCTCAGATGCTGTGAATTGATTTTCTCTGCATCCTTTCAGGAATAATAGTTCGGTGAACCAAAATTGTACACAATACTGTGATTAATAATTTGTACAGAAATAACGCTTTTTTAAAAAAAGTTCTATTCTATTCCTATTTTACTTGTCAGTTTTTAGTACAGCTCAGCATTTTGCTGGCAGATTTGTCCCCTGGGTGCTTTTTCTAATCAGTTTAATATACTGCATTTAATTCAAAATCCATCAGATCATGAACTCTGCTCCCCTGCCTTATAATCTCTTAAGGAAAACTTTTGATGTCTGAAAACTTTAAAGGTAATCAAAAAAAAAGTACAAAATATTCGGCAATGTTCAACCTCTCTCTTATTCTTGATGTTAGATATTCCCTTTGTCAGGTGTATCTATGTTGGGGGTGGTTTTGGCTCTGAGACAGAAAGCTGTGAGTCATGACCCTTTCCAGAAACTTGCCATAAAAATGACACTGATACTGGAGCACAGTGCTAATGGAGTTCGTTACTGTCAGGGGAAATGTTAAACTATAGCGGATGCAAAAGACCCCATGGCTCTCTTTGAAAGAAATACAGGACTTTTCCTTCGTGTTATACTTAACACCTATTCCCTGATGTCAGGTAACATCAATCAATATCCAATTATTTCATTATCACATTGCACTTTACAAAGCAAGATTCCATACAAATTTGCTGCTGCATTTCAGATATTAAGACAGTAACTATGCTTAATGATTTTGTTGGCTGTTAGCATTTAGAATACCCTAAGATTCTGAAAGACATTACATGGACCGCAACCTTGTTTTTCATTTCCCTGTTCCACTAAACTGCACTGACTATTTTTGTTAATATTCATCAAGGCCCAACTCTTTCCTTATCAACCTGATTGCCAGCCCGATTTTTTTTACCAGCCTCTTTTTAAATGTATTAATTGAGATTCAGCAGTTTCAGTTGTGACTACTCTATTTATCATTCTTTTTAATGAAAAATGTTTTTTCTCCACTCCTGTCTTGCTTGAGAATTTCTCCTCTTAGAATTGAGTCTTCTATTTCAATGCACACACTCACTGTCAAATCACCTGCACACATTTTATATTCTCTTAGCCAGTCACCACAAATAAAAAGACTGAAGATCACATTTATTTAACTAATAAATGAGTCCTGTGCAACTCTCAATTTTGTGTTATGCAATCTTCTTCCATCCTGGGTAATCATTTTTAAATAAAACTCCTTGCCATCTTCTCTAAATGAATTACAGCATGTTGGTGGCTATAGTTTGTAAGCTGATGGTATTTACTCCACATCTGAACATCCATGACTCTATTATCATACATCAGTGTTCATTTTTCGGTCCCTTCTCCTATCCATTTATTTCAAGGCATAGTCAAGTAACCAAACACAAAGTCATCTGATGCAGCTTTGAGATTTATGTATCTTGCAAACCATGAAAGGACAAAAAAAATCACCATAGCTGTCAAGTGTCACTCTTAGACAAAAAAAGCTATGTACCTTATTTTCCACAGCTTTCAAACCACCGGTGAAAGCTGACATATTTTACCTATACACACACACAAAGTGCAGAAAGTAAAATACAGTGGATGCTGGAAATCTGGAATTGAAACAGAAAGTGCTGAAAATTACCCAGCACATTTGGTAGCATCTATGGAGAGAGAACAGAGTTAATGCCTCATGTTTAGGACCTTCCATTGGACTAGGTGGAATAATAAACAACAAAAAAAAATTGTTTTGTAAAATGCTTTTGCAAGGCTTTGTAGGAGATAGGTACTGGCTGAAAAATACTTGTGGCATTTTTTGAAGAGGAGACTAAAGTAGTAGACAGAGGAATGTTTATGAATGTTATGTGCATGGACTTCCAGAAGACATTTGATAAAATCCCTCTGTGAGCTAAAGTTATTTGACAAGAGGAATTCCAAACTTCCACTGCTTTTTGCACAAAGTAGTGTTTCATAATTTCCATCCTGAGAAATCTTGCTCTGATTATTTGATTATGCATCCTAGTTCTAGACTTCCCAACTAATGGAATTAATTTATTTTAAGATACCATATTTGTTCCCCATAATACATGGAAGACTTCAATTAAATCATCTCTTTCTATAACTTTCAGGGAATATAACCATATTTTGTATAATTTCTCCTTATAGTTTAACTCTCAGGGGTTGGTATCATGCGAGGTATCACATCCTAGTTGCAAAGCCTTCAAGGCTAATATGTCCTTCCTATGGTGAAATGCCAAAACTGCTCAGGTGTGGACTAGTCGATGATTTGCAAATCTGAAGTTATGGCTTCTACCCTAAACAAAAAAACACTGACACTGTGACAGTTGCTAATTATTGGTTGGCTTCTGAAATTGCTTGTAAAATTGATAGTATGAGCAGTTAAATGGAAGTGTACTTCTCAACTGGGTCATAATTGTTGACAGGCTAACCTGCAGTGACAGATAAAATGTGTTTGTTCTCACCTTTTGATCTGAACAGAAACAAAGCTTGCTATTCAATTCCTCAGTTTCATACAACACAATTCTCTTTTAAAAACACCCTTGCTCCATTTGAAAGTACTGTAACAATGTTACGATCTGTTTGTATTATAGAGGTGCTGTTGGAAATGATTAAGCGAGGTTGACCTTTCCACAGGCGTGAAATAGTTTTCCCCACAAGTCAGTTTTATTCTGGAGGCAAAGAACTAGTGAGGAAACATGAGGAACTGAGATAGGTTTGCCTTGCTCCTTTCACAACCTCAGGGTGTCGGAAAGTTCTTTACAGCCAATGAAGTACTTATGAAGAGTACTTGTTATCTTATTATAGGAAGCATGGCAGGCAGGAATACAAGACAGCGGTGTGGTAATTGTTCCTTGAAGGAAATCAATGAGACATCATCTCTTCTGTTTCAAAATAGCTTCCTTCTCCCGAACTTGATGCCAGGATTCTGATTCTACTCTGGTCACTGTAACTTTACAGTTATAGTTCGTTTTATATCATACTAGTCTCAATAGTCTGGCAACTATCTGAAAGAAAATTCAACATAAATCGAATGGGCCATGTCTCCTATGTGAGACTCCATGAGATCTTCCAAGGGCAGGACAAGATGGGCAGGATGCATGCTACAAGGACAACCAAAATAGACCGTTGAAAAGACATCTCTCTTGGGTAATCACCAAAGCCAATTGGTCCACTCAGAAGCAAACACTGACGTTTGTTTTAGTATGTTTCAAGGACCAACTCTGCCAAATGTAGCTAAAGTGGCCATTGTCTTACCAAACAACAGGGCTGCTCTCTCATTAGGGAGCAAGGTGACTGGTGCTGGTTTAACCTGAGGGTCACCTGTTCGCTGGTTGGCTGGTTTTTGATACAGAGTAATGCCAACAGTGTAGGAAGGTTCAATTCTGAAGTTACCACGAGGCACTGTCTTTCTTGACCTCTCCCCTTGCCTGAGGTGCAGTGACCCTCAGGTTAAACCACCACCAATCATCTCTCTCTTATGAGAGAGCATCCCTATGGTCTGATAAGACAGCAGTAACTTTACTTTTATGCCAAATATGCAAAACTCAATATGCCCAGAAGAAATGTGCAGAGGTTTCCCCAAGTACCAGTGTCAATTCCAAAGAGGAGACTCAGAGAAGCTAATGAAGTTACATACAGCCTGCACACAGTTCCCTTCCAAGTCACTAACCATCTTGACTTGGAAATAGATTGCTGTTCCTTCACTGTCACTGGGTCAAAACCCTGGAATTCCCTCCCTAGCAGCATTGTGGGTCCACCTACAACAGCAGGACTGTAGCAGTTCAAGAAGGCAGCTCACCACCACCTTCTCAAGGGCAACTAGGGATGGGCAAGAAATGCTGGCTGGCCAACGACGCCCACATCCCACAAATGAATAGAAAAGAAATGCTCAAATAACAAAACATCTACAGCAGAATATGTTCAGAAGGATCAAAAGCAATTGAATGACACTCACAGTCACCTAGATTATACATTGTCCAACCCTATTTACAATGAGAACTCTATTCCATTCTGCCAGGTTTCTCCATCCTTGGAACATGGATTGTCATATTCACGAATCACAAACCTGGACCACTTATGGCCAATCGAGCTTTTTATTCAAATATGTCTTTTTTAAAAGAAACCACTACAGTCAAAAGTGGCTATGGATGTAAATTCAGAGATTGTATGGAGAGAGAGTTGTTGGAATTCACAACAGATAATGTGTCATGGAAATCTGAAAGGGTTGGACCTAAAGGGAGAAATGCATTACAAACTGAACCGTCATCTCCTGAGAGTTATTTGAGTCTGTGAATATGATGGGAGAAAAGACAGCAGTCTGTGCGAGATAAATATTTTATGTCTTCCCCTTTCAGGAGTACATAAGAACAGGAGTTAAAAGCCAGTTCCACTCAGTGGAAGAAGGTGTGCTAGTGATCTGAGGAGCCCACGTGTGCCAATGTACTGAAGTAGTCATGTGTACTAGCCTGTGTTTGAACATTAGAGTGTTGTGAAGTTCACAGTCAAAAAGGATCATCCATTAGTGACCCCTGCGAGGCAGGTAGAGGACGCTCCATCTGAAGAGATAGAAGCCAGCTCACCAGCTAGTCAGAAAACCAGGTAAAAGGAAATATAACTAAAGAATGACTCCCACTTTGAGTTCTGCCAGCCAACCACAGTTGAAAACAGGACAAAAGAATCCTGAAACTTGACCTCTTAATTAACAATTTTACTTTTTACTCTTCACAAACAACCTCAGGTTGATCTGTTTTTTTTTAACTTTTATCTTCCTTTGGACTCACATCTCATTCCCAATCTTTGTGTAACTGTGTTTGTGTCATTTTTTTCTTGCATTTAGTAACTAATAAACTCAGTCTTTTGTTAACTCAAGAAAGACTGGTTAAATTGGTTCCTTTTAAATATAAATTAATTTGGCCTAAGCCAAAGGTTTTCACTAGGGAGGGAATGCTTTGAAATTAACTTTGTTGTAACCGGCTGAAGGAGAGTCATTCATCCATCTTCAACTGGGGAATCAATGATTAAGCGTACCCCTTCTGGAAATCATCAAAACATGGGGAATCTCAGCCAGGATCTGGTCATAAGACTACTCTGCTGATGCTTTGACCCTTCTGTTTCCTCTCTCTTCCAAAAGCATGACAAGAGTCTCCTTGTTTTGTATTACACACAGCAATAAATGGATCAACCTCTGTCATTTCGATCACCTCCATTATGATGCCAAAAGCATGAGCAACTTGCTTGTGATACCCCATGTGATCACTCCTTTATTAAAGTCCACTCTACCATTAGAGCCAGACACATCATCTCCTTGTCATGGCATCTTCCCATGCAAGTAGAGTCATACAGTTATAGAGCTGTACAGCACGGAAACAGACCCTTCATCGTTCATGCCAACCAGATATCCTAAATGAATCTAGTCCCATTTGCCAGCATTTGTCTCATATCCCTTTAACTCTTCCTGTTCATATACCCATCCATATGCCTTTTAAATTTTGTAATTGTACCAGCCTCCACCACTTCCTCTGGCAGCTCATTCCATACATGCACCATCCTCTGTGTGAAAAAGTTGCCCCTTGGGTCCCTTTTAAATCTTTCCCTTCTCACCTTAAACTTATACCCTCTAGTTTTGGACTCACCCACCCGGGGGAAAAGACCTTGGCTGTTCACCCCAGCCATGACCCTCATGAATTTATAAGCATCTATAAGGTCACCCCTCAGTCTCTGATGCTCCAGTCTATTCAGCCTCTCCCTACACCTCAAACCCTCCAACCCTAGCAACACCCTTGTAAATCTTTTCTGAATCCTTTCAAGTTTCACAACATCTTTTCTATAGCAGAGAGACCAGAACTGAATGAAGTATTCCAAAAGTGGCCTAACCAAAATCCTGTACAGCTGCAACATGACCTCCCAGCTCCTATATTCAATGTAATGATCAATAAAGGCAAGCATACCAAACACCTTCTTCATTAACCTATCTATCTGCGACTCTACTTTGAAGGAATTCTGACCCTGCACTCCAAGGTCTCTTGGTCCAGCAACACACCCCAGGACCTTACCATTAAGTGTATAAGTGCTGCCCTGATTTGCCTTTCCAAAATGCAGCACCTCACATTTATCTAAATTAAACTCCATCTGCCACTCCTTGACTCATTTGCCCATCTTATCAAAGCCCTATTGTACTCTGAGGTGATCTTCTTTGCTGTCAATTACACCTCCAATTTTGGTGTCATTTACAAACTTACTAACCATACCTCCTCTGTTCACATTCAAATCACTTATATAAATGATGAAAAGCAGTGGACCCAGCACCAATCTTTGTGGCATACCACTGGTCACAGGGCTCCAGTCTGAAAAACAACCCTACACCACCACCCTCTGTCTCCTACCTTCGAGCCAGTTCTGTGTCCAAATGGCTAGTTCTCCCTGTATTCCATATGATCTAACCTTGCCACCAGTCTACCATGAGGAACCTTTTCAAACGCCTTACTGAAATCCATATAGATCATATCCACCACTCTGCTTTCATCAACCCTCTTTGTTACTTCTTCAAAAAACTCAATCAAGTCAGAGAGATGCCATTTCACCTCCACCCTTCCCACTGTCACGAGTTCCAAAACTTTCATCCAGATAAAAGAGATTTATTTGCACTTCTTTCAATTCACTTTACTGCCTTTGGTCTCTTACACTGGGGAGTGTCAATGCAGAATGGATGAGTGCATCAATCCCTCTGTGCCATGAAAGCCCATAAGCATGAGTCTGAGCTGGCATTTTAATTCTCTGCCCTCTTCCCACTCTGAATACTCTGTCCTCAGCCTGTTCTCATAGACTACCGCAATCAAGCACAATGGAAACATAAGGAAATGCACCTCTTACGTAGTAGATGTGCCATAGTTTCTGCTGTTTATCTAACCATTCTCACTTTCCACATTCTCATACCCTTTCCCTTTCATTCTTTACTCACCAGGCATCTGTCCTGGTTGTTCATAATATTTAACAGGTCCAATGAAGTATCACTAAAATGAAACAGTTATTGTGCTTCTGTCTCTACGAATGCCACTTGCTGGATTCATCTTCTGTTTATATTACTGGTATAGCCATGATGTGGAGGTACCGGTGTTGGACTGGGATGGACAAAGTCAGAAATCACACAACACCAGGTTATAGTCTAACAGGATCATTTGAAATCACAAACTTTTGGAGCATAGCCTCTTCGTCAGGCCACTTTACCTGACAAAGGAGCAGAGCTCCAAAAGTTTATGATTTCAAATAAGCCTGTTGGACGATAATCTGGTATGGTGTGACTTCTGATTTAAGGACAGATTTAATTCAAGAAAAAAATCTGTCAATACATTGTGAGGCCTCATACTATCTACCTAATAATTTGAGCACTGGTAACATTGAGAACTATTTCCTCACTAAAGAATGTCAAAGTATTAAATTAATTCAAATAAAGATAATACTTGTGAATTTTCAGATGATACATCACTGTTATGTTTATAATTTAATGTCTGGTCCAGATTATGGTTGCTCAGAAGAAGTTATATTTCTCATTGGCTTCCTCATGCAGCTAATTCACAATGAGGACTCTGAGTACTTGTGTTGGCTGCCTTATAATAGGATGGCACCACATTAATCAAAACCTTTTAATGATCCAAAATATTGTCAGATAATTACAGGGAATGACAATGCAATGAATTAATTAAGAGATTCGCTCTTAGAGAATAAATCTGACATCATCTAATTGTGTTACAGCCAATAAGCTCTAATCTAAGACTTATGGTCACTTTATTAGGCAGTTCAAGATTGCTCATTTAGTTGACATAATTATGTGGTGAAGCATATTTTTATTTTGTGATGATTTAACATTCTCCTCCACAGTGAGCCCAGGCACCAATTATTCCAAAATATTATCTGTTACTTTTATTTCTTCAAAACTTTCCAACCATAAAGGCAAGAATATGAGGCCAGTGATGCATCAGTCATTTTAATTTGTAAGGAAATAAGCTTGGGACTGCAAACCTTTGCCAGACCAATTTATAGTGATTAGGAAGGTTAGTATTTTTTTAAAACAGAGGATTCCTGCATTATCCTATCATTACTTCTCTCACTCAAATGGTGCAGAAAGGAGGTTTTGTTTCATTGTTCTGTATTCTAGATAATAGAGGGTAGGGTGAACAATTTTTGGCAGTGGTTATCTTAAGTTCTTGAACATAAAGATCAAGTACGTTCTTCCAATAGAGGTAAAGTTGCCATAGTCCTACCAGACCCATAGGACTACTCTCTCATTAGAGAGAGAGGAAGACAGAGACAACTGGTAGTGGGTTAACCTTGACGGTCACCATGCCTCAGGTAACGGGAGAGGTTGAGGAGGAGAGTCCTTCATTGTAATCTCAGTTGGTGTGGGAATTGAACCCATGTCACTGGCACTTACTCTTCATCACAGGCTAGCCATCCAATCTAACTGACCCTCTTATTCTCCCAACAAAGCCATCTTGAGTGGGAAATGAGATAAATGTCAACAGTGAAAAGTATGGGATACCATTGTCTGAATTTTTCAACATGTTCTGTAGGTTCATCACCTTTGTTGTCCCATTCAGTGGGGTCCACTTGTACACATGTTGGATAACCATGGCTTCCCTCCCGCATTTAAATATTTAATGTCTATATATCTGCTTATTTGAAGTAGAGAATGCATCCTTGCTTGATCCGGGCCCATACAGAACGCAGTTTAATTTTCTTGGTTGAGACCTGGTGAAGAGTAAGGACATGCTTTTCTTTCATGAGACATGGGCTTCACTGGCAAAGACAACATTTGTTCCCATCACAAAACTGTCCTTGAACTGTATATTGCTTTCTAAATTATATTAGAGACCAGCACAATGCTGTAGGTCTGGAGTCACATGTAGAATCATAGAATACCTACAGTGCAGAAGCAGGCCATTCAGCCCATCAAGTCAGCACCAACCTTCCAAACAGCATCCCACCCAGACCCACTCCACAACCCTATTCCCATAACCCTGCATTTCCCACGGCAAATCCATATAATCTACACATCTCTGGAAATTTAGCATGGCCAATCCACATAGCCTGCACATCTTTGGACTGTGGGAGGAAACCCACACGGACACAGGGAGAATGTATAAGCTCCACACAGACAGTCACCTGAGGCTGGAATCGATTCCAGGTCACAGGAACTGTGAGGAAGCTGGTGCTAACCACTGAGCCATCGTACCTCTGTGTAGTCCAGACCAGGTAAGGATGGCAAATTTCCTTCCCTAAAAGATCATAATGCATTAGTAAGTAATGGATACCTACAATCATCAATGGAAGTTCCATTTTACAAGCATCTAACTTTTAATTTCAGGTTTATTCAACCAAAGTCAAATTCCACATGGCAGGAGTATAACTCATTTCCTCAGCTCATGGCTCAGTATTACTAACCTGGTGGTTTGTTAGCTCAGTTGGCTAGGTAGCTGGTTAGTAATTGAGAGTGATGCTAACAGTATTCAATTCCTGCACCAGCTGAGATTACCCTGACAGTATCTCCCTCTCCATTTCTCCCCTGGCCTGACATGTGGTGGCCCTCAGCTTAAAATACCAGTAGTCACCTCTCTCTAGTGAGCAAGCAGCCCAATCTTCTGGTAAGACATGGCAACTTCACCTTTTATCTTTACATTGCCATCTCACCACCAGAGTGCAGGACACCACTGAGATGAGAAGGTTTTGAAAGAAGGTGGAATATATCAAAGTGTAGTTAGATGATTTCAAACTTCAATACTAAAGTGTCATGGATCATAGGAGGATGGTTAAAAGTGAGGGACATCAGCATTCGACTGAAGTTCAAATTTCACTTACAGTGGAGATACTGCAATGATTACATTGTAAAATCAATGCTTGGATTAGTTCAATGAGATTGTAAAGATTGATTTTGCATTTCAATCACTAATAGTTTGTCATTTGCAGGATGATATATCAAGCACAAATGCTATTAAAATTTGTTCTTTGGAACATCTTAAATGGTGAAGTGGCCAATATCATTTATGGTGAAATGAAAGGTCAGCTTTGTACTGCAGAACTAGCTTCACTGGAAAATCAATTGAATCTCTTAGACTTTCTTCAGGCATGAGAGCAGCCTTTTAACAAATACCTTTTGCTAGAACGTCAAGTGGAAAACTCAACTCACAGGAATGAAGTGACACTTTTCTGATTCCCAGCCTAATGCAAGTACTTCAGAACCATAAATGGCCCTCACTAGAAAGTAATTCTGATTTAACATAAAATATAAAAAGAAACTGAACAATGTTTCAAGTGAAAGATTAATAGCAGCCAAAATATTACTATATAGCACCAAAGGTGTCTGCCAGCAACACTGCATGCTCTTGTTATTCAGCATACAGAAAACAAGATCCAGGCCAGTGCTGCTTATCCATTACTGATTAGGTTAAATTGTATCCTGCTGTACTAAGGAATGTTCAATAGTCTCCAAATTAAGATATGTTAGATCAATTTTTAAAAGATCACTTCCATTGTTAAAGTATCTAGCCAGCCAGCCAGCCACCTGCTGAAACAATTGCTGGGCCAAAACATTTTTATGATCAGAAATCATGTACCTTCTTTCAATGAACAACATCCTGCACGGGTAAATTAAACATAGCCGGGTGATCCTGAGGAAGTCATGTGGACAGTCATACTTTGGAGGATTATTTTGTTGATATTTTGTTCAGCAGCATGTTATGACTGTTTAGGCCTGTTTATGTCAGGTACCAACCCACCACTGTTCCGACCAATAGTGCCTCAAAATTGCATCAGGGCTGCATTGCTGACATATGAGGTCAATGTGCACGGATAATAAAACTCTTGCCTATTTCAATGAGGCACCTGGACCACATTTTTCCACACACCTTCTGAAATGGTGGTGGATTATGCATTAACAAGAATTGGGCCACAAATCCTATACTGTGATTTTCAATGCTCTATAGCCTCATCACTAATAGCTGGAAGTAGAAGTCAACTTCATTATCTTTTACAGTATTTATCTCATCCATCTGTGTTCAGCAACATTCTGCGTTCTTGTAACAGTGATGGATTTTTCTGCCTCATGTTCCCTGAATCCCTTCCAATACCTCACCTGTTTTGTCCAGCTCCATGCGCTACTTTCTTACATATCTGCTCATTGCCAGCACCTCGCTGTTGAAGGCTTCTCTACCCACCCCATATTGTTTCCTTCAGAGTCACAGACACATCAGTCTCCCTCCTTCTCCTCCTGCTCGTCATCTGCCCCTCGATGACATTATCCACAGATATCAGGTCGGATAGTTCCCTGCACCCGTGTCAATTATCTTTGTATTTTCTCTGTTTAAAAGATACCATACAAATGCAAGTTTTTTTTTTGTTTCTCATGTCTCATCATTTAAGTTATTTCATGGCTGCTTAAGTAAAACCATCATGCTTTTTTTCTTACCTGGACTTAAGACAAACATGACATGTTTGATTCTGATAAAACTCCTTTGATATTATCTCAATAGACGCTCCAGTTCAGTTAAAGATAAAGAACTAAATCCCCTCTCTTTCATGACAGATGTAATGTAGTTTCCTTTATATTTCCCCAACTCCACAACCACTGTGGCAGTATAGAGTTAATAACTGGTTTAACTGTGACTACCAGTGTGCATTACCTCAACTGTAGCATAACCCAATGTATAGATTGATTATCAGTGGGAGAGTGAGCAGGCTCACTATCCTCAAACAGCCTCTGCAGCAGACCCAAGTTGGTTAGAACTCCATCAGTAGAATCATAGCATTCCTACAGTGTGGAAACAGGCCATTCAGTCCATCGAGTCCACACCATCCCTCCTAAGAGCATCCCACCCGAGACCCACCCTCCTATCCTATCCCTGTATTTCCCAGGACTAATCCGCCCAGACACGGGCAGAATGTGCAAAGTTCACCAAGACCATTGTCCGAGGGTGGAATCGAATGTGGGTCCCTGGCGCTGTGGGGTAGCAGGGCTAATCACTGAACCACCTTGCCACCCATTAAACAAAAGAAAACTTTCCTTGAAAAGACGTTATTTTATTGGTTCCAAAACACTTGTGTGGCTGGAACTTGAAGCAGTAAGAGAATGTTCTGATCATCATCGTATGACCCAGTGACTAGTTTCTGCCTCACATACAGGTTGCAACGGTAAGTGGGTGTTAAAGTTGCCAGCAGATTGTGGAATAATTAACACTGAAAGAGGGAATGGGAGAGAGAGAGACAGAGAGAGAGAGAAATAGAACCAGCTGTTAGGGCACTGGTATTCACCTTTTAATAACTCGCTGTATTAATTCCCTGAATTGTTTATTAAATCAAAATCACCATCCGTTGGAGATTCAGTCAGTGCCTTCTGCTGGGAGAAATATGCATTTAGGAAAATTTACACAGCCAGCTGAAAGCATGAAAGCCAAAAAATTCAGCTAAAGATCAGAACAAAGATCAAGAGTGACTCTTTATATATATAGGATCTGAACAATTTGTGAAATGTACCATCCATATGTGAGTTCTTCATGCAAGCAGAACTCTTTGAAGATTTAGCAGGTGCACTATTAAATGATGGAAATTTTGTTTGTATTTGTACGGGTGAATAGTTTATGCACTTCTCAGTTTTTGCCCTGAGACAAAATAGCTCCTGGTAAATATCCAAGCATGAATACCTTATCAAAGTTCAACATTAACAAAGCAATTCCATGTTCTTAATGTTAGCTGATCAATCATTAATGTAGAGCTGCTGTTACTGCTTTCTCGCTTGTGTGGGATTGCTTTTGCATTGCAATACCGTTTGAAATTGAACTTAAGAACGAAAGGTAAACTATGCCATTTGTGTTTCAGGAGTCTTTTCATGTGCCTGTGCGAAGCTAAAGCAAAATCAAAATGTTCACACATGACCAATTGAAGTGAATGAATGTTTTCAAGGGACCTTTTGCCTAAGTTATAAACTTCTGTGGCAAAATAAGTCAGGAAGCAAGTTTACAGGTCATAAAGGTGCCAATAGTATAGCAGCATTCAGGACATATTGTTCTGTGTTCCTTTCTTGATGATTCTACTTTCAGTTAACTGTAATTGAATAGGGACTGACGCACAAGGTCCCCTTTTTGTTTGCATACAACATGCCATAGTTCACGTGGAAAATGGACCTCAGCTGCTCCAATAAGCCATTCAGCCAAGGAACTGATCAATGCTGGCCTGAACTGGATAAGACAGAAAGGCTACAAGAAAATGATTTCAACATCTCAGAATGTTGGCAGAGATATTTAATTGTCTCAGTATCCTGTAGCTAAAGAGGGGAAAACAATCTTGCCATGTTCTTGTTGCTGAGAATTTTCCCAGGATGGAGATCAAGTTAGAGCAGGAATTGGCAAGGCTATCAATCACAACGGTTGAATAGCTTTTGGATGTTTGTTGCTTGGGTACAGAATCACCAATGTGTAGTGCAGAGGACCAATAGGGTGCTATGCATCACATCTGAGCATGGGTCAATACCTCCAGTAAGAAGAGGCATGGGTATTTAAAAGTGGTTTGAAAATCAAATTAACATTACACACAAATGTACTTTAAATGGAAAACTTACAAGTAGCAAAAAGGTGAGTAGTGAGTGGTGGGTGGAGGCCTTTGCATAAAGTGTGTTCTTGGATTCATTATGGAATTAGTTTAAAATCCATAAACATGTGCTGCAAATGATATGTAAAAACATTTTATATGCAGGGGCAATGCCAAGTGAAACATTAAACAGCATATCATGATAATATTCCTGTTCTTCAGAAATGGTTTACTATAGCCCTTTGACCGTCCTGTAAATCAGAAAACAGCTGCAAACAGCAAGAGCCTTGATTCTGAATTACATTTTCTTGTTACTTAACTTAGAATATCATTCAATTCGAAGGCTACATTAATCTCGTTGTTGGAATTAAGAAACATATTGGCTAGATCTTGCCAGACCCAATGGGTATTAAGTGATACATGGGGCAAACATCCCCTGAGAGAACTAGTACATGCTTATTATGTATGGTTATAGTTGGTACAGTATTAGGAACAACTGCATTCCCATCTCTACCCAACAAACTTGTCACTTTTTGAATAATATGAACTCTGACAACCTACCTTGTCATCATAATCTCCAAACTTATTCCTTCACCATCCCTCAAAATCTTCTTTGAACTTATTTTTAATTATGGAAGGACTTTTTTTTCTAATAGCCATCCCTGTGGTCAAATTACCAATTTGTCTTGATCTAAGGCAGTTCTGTGGTTTTGGCACTCACCAAGAAGTAATTTAAGACTGTCTGATCGCATTTTACATAAGACCCTTACAGCTGTCGGAGGAAGGAAACTTGCTTCACGTTAATCAAGGCTGGGTTCAAACGCATGTAATGGGAGACTTTTCAAACTCATTGTGAGCCAGCTATCCTGAACCCCCCTCTTATTTTCTAAGTGCACTTCAGGGCATGAAATCATTGAGAAAGAAAAGCTCAAAAGCTCAGATTTGTTTACTGAAGCGGCTCTGGCCTTTAAGTTATATGTGAACATTGTGGATGAACCAACAGTTAACTGTGTACTTTCCTTCTTGTACTAACATCAATAATAATTTGTAATGTGATAAGGATTTCCTCAAAGGGCCGAGTCTGTCAGGCTAGTGTACAAAGCAGGACTTGGTATATGCTGCAGCTAGACAAGGCGCTGTCGCCTCCCATTTAAGGGTGAGATAGACAGAGAGAGATACAGAGCTAGAATCTTGGTCATTAGGGAGCCAAAGGTTGTGGGGAAACCACAGGAAAGTGGATGTGAGGAATGTCAGATGATCCTATTGAATTACACAGCAAGTTCAAGGAGCCGAATGCCCTCCTCCTGCTCCTGTCTCTTGTGGTTTCATTGTCAATGTATGTTACACAATGTAGAATGTTCCAAGGTGCTTCAGAGCAACTTGTTGCAAACAAAACCTTACACTAATTTGCAGAAGAATATATTTAAACAGATAGCACAACATTTGGTCAAAGATATAGGTTTTAATGGCCACTATAGAGGAGGAAGGAATGATTAAAAGTAAAAGATAAAGTCACTGTGGTCCTGCTGTCTTATGAGAGAGAGACAACTGGTAGCAATTTTACCTGACGTTCACCACAATTCAGGTGAGGGGAGAAGTTCAAAAGGAGAGCCATAGATTGTAGAATCCCTACAGTGAAGAAAGAGGCTATACAGCCCTTAGCATCTGCACCAACCTTCTGAAGAGAGTCCCACCCAAACTCAGCCCTCCTCCCTATCACCATATTTAGCATGACCAATCCATCTAGCCTGGTACATCTTTGAACTATGGGAGGAAATTGGAGCACCCAAAGGAAACCCACACAGACACAGAGAGAACATGAAAACTCTACATGTCACCCAAGGCTGGAATTGAACCCGGGTCCCCAGCTCTGTGAGGTAGCAGGGCTAACCACTGAGGCACCATGCCAACGTTCATGGCAACATCAACCAGTGCAGAAATTGAACCCATGCTGTTAGCAACTCTCTGCATCATAAGTTAGCTGTCCAGCCAACTGATCGAACCAACTCAATGGTAGAGACAAATGAAGGTTTATGAAGGAAATTCCAGGGCATAGGTTTTAGAGAACTGAAAACCAGCGCATGAACAATGAAAACCAGTTATACTCAAGACATCAGAATTGGAGAAGTGCAGAAATCTCAGAGATTGTTAGCAGTGTGGTAATAAAATGATTTATTTTCAATTTTTGACAAATTGCTGTCTTTCCTCTTCTATCTTTCAAGATGGTGATTATTCCCGTGCAGGTACAATTGCCAAGTGAAAATTCATCATGAACAAGCCAATGTCGACAGTGTTTGTAAGCCAGGGGTTCCTAAACTCTGGGTCATGTCCATAGGTGGGGTCACAGGGTGGGATTTTGGGGTCATCACCTCTGTGACTGCAATATTGGCTGTGGTTCTTGGACTGAACTTTGACAGTGATGAGACCCCTTTGAATTTTTCTACTTTTTTTCCCTGTCTGTGGATGTGGTTTAATCATCTGCTCTTGGAGGCCTGTTTGCTGCTGTGTACTGTAAAATAATGCCTCTTAATTTTTATCAGGGTAAACTCAGTAGTTTTAGCCACACCTACAACACCTCCCCTCGTCAACCCAGAACTCTCCACATCATCACCTCTACTCAACAGTCTGTAAACCACTTTGCCACGCACTTAACAACCTTCTTTCCACCTCGCAGCATCTACATTCACACTCTGATCACATGAGGTCTGAGGCTCTAAAATGGGATCAAATTAGGGAAACATTTGGCAAGCACTCTCCTAAGATATTTGACAATGAATGTCTTTCAGCCAAGTTCTGTTCTGTCCTCCTCTAATGTCCATCCATAGAGACATTTCAGGGAATTCAAAGGATCAAGATCAGAAACACAAACTGATTCTCCCTCCCTAGACCAGATTTATTAGGATCCCAAGTTGGACAGATACCAATGTTTCTTCATCATAATAGGTCAAAATTCTGGTATTTCCTACCTGACAGCATTCTAGGAGCACTTTCACCATGTAGACAGTTCTGGAATAAGATACACCAGTCTTCTCAAGCAATAGGCAATAAACACTAATCACTCTGATGACATTCATATCTTCTGAATAAAATAAAAAGAAAGAATCAAATAGAAAATAGGAGCAGGAGTAGGCCATTCAATCCTTCAAGCCTGCTCTGCCATTCAATATAATCATGGTTGATCATCCCTCTCAGTACCCTGTTCCCCCTTTCGTCCCATACCCTTTGACCCCTTCAGACCTAAGAAATATATCTAGTTCCTTCTTGAAAACAATCAATGCTTTAGACTCAATTGCTTTCTGTGTCAGAAAATTCCACAGGCTCACTACACTCTGAGTGAAGAAATTTCTCCTCATCTCAGTCCTAAATGGTCAACCCTGTATCCTTACATCTAAGGTCAATTAACTTGGAAAAGACTGGGGATCCAATCCAGATTTATTTCATGTTGATCTATTATATACACCTTTTTGGTAGTCTACTCTTAAGAGCAAACACAGGGAGTGGAATTCCAAAGTGGGATCCCAGTAAATCTTTGCATCAGGTCCAATTGTACGGAAGAACCTTGCTCTGCCGTTATCTTTCTCAAAGTATGTTGTTATTATCAGCTGGTGGGAGTTCCTGGACAGAGATTTTACGGTGTTGGCCTTCCAAGTTGAAAGCTGCTTGTACAATTGCCCATTAAATGCTAATTCAGTGCAACCATGAGAATTGATTGGGCCTCCCATTGGCATCAACAGACAGACAGAGTCACTCCTCCCAATGTGCGCTCCACATGAAAAGTCAACTCCCCAAAATCTGATGAAGAGTCATCTAGACTCGAAATGTTACCTTGCTCTTTCTCCATGGATGCTCTCTGACCTACTGTGATCACCAGCATTTGTTGTTTTCACTGCAGATCCCCACATCTGCAGTAAATTGCTGCCCCAAAACCATTGCTTTTCTACCTTGTTGGAGGCATTTAGTATGCAGTATGTATTTCTTCTTATTATTTCTCAGTTGAGACATGTATGACTCCACACATAGAGAAATTCAATGCTTTTACCAGCCTGCAACCCTGAAAAACAAGTTTGGTTTTGAATGTGAGTCACAGTCAAAATTTATATGACACAGGACTTTTTTTTGTGAGAAATTTCAGTTCCTCCAAAAGTCTAACCACATCTGTGAAATGATTATTGGCTTAATATTGTGATGCAATCAGTTATTTTCAATGATAGACTTCAAGCACTAACTTGCATTTTATGGTTCATAATATAGTTGCATGCCACTCACAGTCCATAGATTTATACAGCAGTTATTGGCAGGTTCTTGGAAGCAAATAAATAAAAAATAGCCTGTTGAAGTGTCTCCAACTAAAATAATTGTTCAGGGTGCCTTGTGTGGATTAGAATATGTTTCTTTCATCACTTGAATCTAGATCTCAATTCCTCCTAAATCGATGAAATGAAAGTAGATTTTCATTGTTGATTGCAGGGAGTCCATATAAAATGAGATTTGACCCAGTTCCGAGTGAGCACAGTTACACGGTACAAAATTGACCACAATTTATCTCTAATTGAAATTCAGTGAGGTTACAAGTGTAGGAAATAGAAATGTCACATCAGTAATATGGGGATTGCAGTTTGAGGCTGTAACTCTAGCTACACAGCACCATATTCCACATTTGATTATATTCACAGTGACCTGGGAAGGTTCAATGTTTACACCGCAAGCAAAGGGTAAATCTGTATCTTCTCTCATATATTCTCTCACCAACTTTGTCTCTCTTTTCCACCTTGTCAACTCTTTTCAGCTGTTTTCATTTTCACTACAGAGAGAACTTTACCCCAGCCCCGTTCCTCATTCAGAAGATTTACAGATGGGGCCAATTGAAAGTTTGTTGGTGAGATGCTCACTCCTGTCTTCTGCAATTTCACTTGTTGTGAGGAAGGCATTGTATGGCCTCACCATGGACCAATTGAGACATATAGGTTACCAATCAATGGCCATTTAAGGCCGTCATCCAACCCTGGACATGCCTCTTTGGGTTTTGGTGGGCATTTGTTGTAGCTGGTGTCAGAAGCCCAGCAGGTAACATCACTTGGGCTTTGAATAGGAAAATAGGCTTCTTTATGGGATGCCTTTTTTGGTTCAAGGCACCCCAAAGGCTCCAGATATCCATGCATTTAACCCCTCATGCCATGCTATCCTCCCTTCAACCCAAAATACCACCCTGACCATGTACCCGCTTCCGTACCCAATTGACATTACACCCAGCTCCGGCAGCAAAGCATTTCGTGGACTGGATATAATCCCTGCAATGGCCACCACTCCTGGTGATTGTGCAGAGCCGGGGAGCTACTGGCTTCTACCTTTTGAGAGAATGGAATCTGCATTAAACCACACCTAGTCTAATGATGTTAGTGTGTCTTAAATGGAGAAATCAAGAGAATAGATCTGGACACTGAAGGGAACGGATGTGCCATCTGTGATTCCCATTAGTCTTGGTAACAATGCCTAACTAGCTAATGTAACTTATATCTAATTACTACCATGCAATAAACAACATCTTATTAAGACAAGAGCCTCTTCTTGTTAAGAGACACTGGTGAATGTTCCTCTGCCACTGTAAACCAAATAGGTCTTCAGTCCCAGTTGTAGAATGGTAGCAACATCAGTGTGTCCTTGTATTCTACAATGTCCTCCCCAGAAAGTAATTAACATCCCAACAAACTTTAAATTGGAATATGGCAGGAGTGAGAGTTAAACAATAAGTTTAGGGTTAGGGTTTAGGGCTAAGGCATTTATCTATGTATCAAGTTACTATGTCCTTGGATAATTCTTTTATCTGCTTTGGTCTGTTCTGGTACATTGACTAAGTGAAGTGAAGCAGAAGCAACCACCACAGTCCTCAACAGGACTGCAGCAAAACCAAATGGAAGACGCAGCTTTCAATAACCTTTTACTGATAGGCAGGATCTACCTGAACTGTTAAAATGGGTAAAATTAGTGCACTGCAGATGGGGTATAAGAATCCATGAATTTTACAGGCTGCTGCATTAAGTTCTGATTTACATTGGATTAGAATGCGAAATTTACTCAGGGAGCGCAACCCCAGCAGGAAGCCAGCTTGGAAGATTTCCACAAAATACAAGAGCAAGCAGGGAGAGAAAAATCATGTTCTGAAGCACGTCATTTTCAATCCTCGCTGTTGCTCCCATCAGTGAAAGTTGGCATGTCCAGAAGGCAGGTTAACTTGAGATGTGAGGACTGACATATTGGATCAAATAGCTGTTTTGAAAACTTTTTTTCATTCAAATCTCAAGAGAGTGTAACAGGCATTTTTTTTTGTTTTTGTGAAGTAAGTATTTTGACAGTAACATGATCACAGATGGACATGGGATATGCAGAATTCAATTAAAGGGATCTGGAATATCTACCTGCCTGATAATGGATGAGTGAATCTTGCCAATTCTAGTTATTAAATACGGCATAAAAATCTTTCACTACAACCAATAGAAACAGATAGCAGAAGGCCATTCTAACCATCCTTCTCTGCCAGTTCCATGGTGTCACATCCACTAGATGGAATGTTCCCCAAAATCCTATGTTTTCCTTTGTTTCAATATTTATTCAATTTTTTTATGATGCCAATTGATGCATATGGCAAAACATTTTGTACTCCAGTTGCATAAAGAATCTCTCCTTACCTCTCTCTTTGATTATTTAAAATTAGGTCATAAAATCCCTACAGTGCAGAAACAGTCCATTCAGCCCATCATGTCTGCACCAACCCTCTGAAGAGCATCCCACCCATCCTCATAACCCCACATGGAGTTTTTACCAGGCCTAACCTACACATTCCTGAACACTACAGGCAATTTAGCACAGCCAGTCCCCCTAACCTGCACGTCTATGGACTGTGGGAGGAAAACAGAGCACCCAGAGGAAACCCACGTAGACACAAGGAGAACATGCAAACCCCACACAGACAGTCATTCAAGGTTGGAATCAAAACTGGGTCACTGGCGTTGTGAGGCAATGTTGCTAACCACTGAGCCATGGCGCCACTGAAGGGGGTTAGTTCTCAGCCTTTTGGCTCAGAACATGTGCAGGTCAAATACCCCTGTCTTCCAAAGGATGATCCTGAGTTCAGACTGAAGAACATTGAGAAATCCCACTGGGAAAGGCACAAAACACTTTAAAATACTTTGTCGAGAATGTGCAGAGGTGAAGTCTAGGCATCAGAGGGAGCACATAAATTTCCAGGTACCTCATTTCTCCATATTTTCATGTTGTTAAACTTGAAAGGGTTCAGAAAAGATTTAGAAGGATTTTCCCAGGGCTGGAGGGTTTGAGCTATTGGGAGAGGCTGAATAGGCTGGGGTGATTTTCCCTGGAGCATCAGAGGTGGGGGGGATGACCTTATAGATGTTTATAAAATCATGAGGGTCATAGATAGGGTGAATAGCCAAGGGTAAGGGAGTCCAAAATTAGAGGGCATAGGTCTAAGATGACAGGGGAAAGTTTTTCACGCAGAGGGTGTTGCATGTATGGAATGGCCTGCCAGAGGAATTGGTGGAGGCTGGTACAATTACAACATTTAAAAGGCATCTGGGTGGGTACATGAATAGGAAGGGTTTAGAGAGATATGGCCAAATGCTGGCAAATGGGGCTAGATTCATTTAGGATATCTAGTCAGCATAGATAAGTTGGACCGAAGGGCCTGTTTCCGTGCTGTACAACTCTATGACTCGATGACTGTATAACAACCAACCTGATCTGTGGTCGAGACTTTAAATGGTGCATTGGACTTATCAACCATCTCAGGACCAATTGAATCTGTGAAAAAGCGAGTCATCCTCTATCCCAATGCACCGCCTAAGAAGAAGATTCCTCTATCACTGCACTGAAATGCAATAGTTTTTGTTTCTAGTCACTTTTTAATCCTTTGTTAAATTTCCCCAGTTTTTCCTATTCCAGTGGAACCAGTCCCAGCATCTCAAATAATTCTGAAGAAGGGTCCAGACCCAAAACGTCAGCTTTCCTGCTCCTCTGATGCTGCCTGGCCTGCTGTGTTCATCCAGCTCCACAACTTGTTATCTCAGACTCCAGCAATGGCAGTTCCTACTATCCCCCAGCATCTCAAATCTCTCTTTATAATCAGAAACATAGCAGGTTACATTGCAGATAGAGGCACTGTGTCCTGTTATGTCCATTCTAACCCTAACTCACTTGGTCCCACTTCCATGTTTTTTTCTGCATAGCCCTGCAGTTCCTTTTTCTTTAAATAATTGTCCAATTCCATTTGGAAAACAAAAATTGAATCTGTCTCCACCATACCCTTGGGAAATTAATTCCAGAATCTCACCACTCATTTCATAAAATAGTTAGTTTTCCTTGTGTCACCTTTTGTCGATTGTTACTAACCTTAAACTTGAGTCTTCTATTTCTCAAACCTTCTGCCAAACGGGAGAACTCTCTATTTAATTTGCCCTGACCTATCATGATTTTGAATACCTCAATCAACTTTACTCTTACTCTTCGTTTCTGAGAGAGAACAGGCCAGGTCCAGCTTCCCAATCTCAGCTCAAAGCTGAAATGTCTCACCCCTGAAACCATCTCTTGAATCTTTTCTGTATCTTCACACATCTTTCTTAAAACGGGCTGCCCAAATTGGACACAATACTTCAGTTGAGATCAAACCAGCATTTTATACAGGTTTATCAAAATTTCCTTGATATATATACACCAGTTTCTAAAGCCCAGGAGTCCATCTGCTTCATTAATCATTGTTTCAACCTGCCTTGACACCATTAATAATCTGTTTGCATTTATCACAAGATCCCTCTGCTTCAGTTCCTATTTCTGAGTTGCACCTTTTATTTTAGTATTCAATTATCCGATATAGCATTGACGTTTGGATTATCACTTTTTCCATATTCAAAACCACACGCAAGTGTGGGTTCATAACCTTATTTGTTTGAGAAATGAATTACTTTTACTTTACTGATAGGTTTAGTTTAGGACACTGGGAGGAAAAATTGGCAGAGCAAGGAAATTATGCCTTGTTTTGAAGCAGCCACGTACATTACTGTATGGGCAGACATAGGAAGCCATCAACGTTTGGAATTGTGAAGTACCATTGCAATCATTCATTCTGATCTGCACATTAATATAAGACTATAGCATTCTGAAACTCATTTGAACTTGCACAAAGTACTCAGTCAAAAAGAGCCATCTTCTGAATTAACTGGATAATAATGTTTAAAAGTGTATAATGTATCAATGTACTTCCATTTGACGGTACCAAATAATAGTCTTTCGATTTATTGCTGTTAAAAGCTTTATTTTTTTTAAGCCTGAGTGGAAAGAAATGTCCTTATTTGCCCTCTCCACTGAGTTTTTACTCCTACTGTTTTTTTTATTCCTTCTGCTAGTTCCTTCAGAGTAACCATTCGTATCTGGATTTCATGTTTTTGTAGGTGGCAGGACAGGGGCAGGGTGTTCTCTAGGGGCCATTGGTGGTCATCCACCTAGCCCCTCTCAAAATCATGGGGCTGTGTTAAGTGTTATTACCAACCATCTCTGGGAATGACAATCATTACATCTTTATTAAGCGACATTGAAACCCACTGAGGCCTAAATAAGGCTTCAAATTGTACCCAATGAATGTAATTAATTAATCTTGAAAAGGTGGGCGTGGGGGAATGATTTACTCTGTTCTACGGAATTATTATGTAAAGCAGAGGTAAATGTGTTCTTAACAAAGACATCAATGATTATTTGTATAGGCAGCAATTTGGAGTTGACATATTGAACTTATTGAATGGTGGAGCAGGCTCAAGGGGCATAATGGTCAAGTCCTACTCCTAATTTGTATGTTCATATGTTTGGATGTAAGGCAACTCAGATGTTGCAATTGTGAACAGCTCAATTTTCTGACAGATGGATTGAGTTTGTACTCAGTCCAGTCTTAAGAAATGTTCCTTGGATTTGGGATAGGATTTTTAAGACACAGCAGGTGGGATTCTGTTCCTTTGCATTTAGGTTGGCAAATCAGGGCTATGTTTCACAAAGCTGTTACGTCATATAATTAACACTCCAAGACAAATTAGGAGAGAGAGTTAGAGAGGATACAAAAACAGAGAATGCTGAAGAATCTCAGTAGATCTAACAGACAGACAAACAAAACAACTCTGAAGAAAATCATACCAGACTCTGTCTCCCTCTCCACAGATGCTGCCCAACCTGCTGAGTTTCTCTATCCATTCGACAGCATAGAATCTGTGTTTGATTCGGATTTCCAGCATCTGTAATATTTTGCTTATATACAAGTTAGAGAAGACGTTCAGTCTTAAAACAAACTGAATGGACAGAAAATGCAAACTGCAATTGGAATGGACCAGATTCATAACATACATGCAAATTTCCTTTCTGCTCAATTATATGAGTTATAACACTAGATAGAACATCCTTGTAACTGTTGTACATTGCTCAAGTTGTGTCAGAAACTGAATTTGTGTGCCTAATTCATTCTTTTGCATTAATGAAGTTACAATGATCAAATAGGGGAAAATCTGAGGAACAGTTCAGCTGTTGTCTTTCTGACAGTGCT
>NC_063345.1:16127594-16147512 GCF_021869965.1 Rhincodon typus | reverse complement strand
GGGCCTAGACCCGAAACATCAGCTTTCCTGCTCCTCTGATGCTGCTTGGCCTGCTGTGTTCATCCAGCTCTACACCTTGTTATCACTGACTATTGTAAGACTGGAGTCAATGATACAAATTGATGTCAAAGAGGAGTAATATAAAACAAAGAATTGCCAACACTAGAGATCTGAAACAAACACAGAAATTGCTGGCAAAACTCAATAGGTCTGGCTGCATCCAGGGGGATAATGCAGAGTTAACGTTTCAAGTCCTGTGACTCTTCCATCAGAACTAGAGAATTGAAGATGAGTACTTCATTCAAACAAACTGTGCTATTATTACTCTACAGATATGATCTCTCAATCTGAAATGTCTATGATCAATAAATTAGAGTGACCAGGCTGGAGATCAAAATCCATCTGCTTGTGGAATTGCCAATTTATGAAATCTTTATCTAGCATTGCATGTCCCAAAAATATGCTAACAGATTATTTCAAGGCATCCAGTTAAAGGAAGGTTTTATTACTATTTCTTGTCAAGGCTGCACTTCTCCTTCCCAAAAAGCTGGCAATGGATCTATTCCATGAACAGTGAACCTTGGTTTTCAGATTCAAATTTTGGAAATAACCCACAGCAAGTCCTTTAAGATGAAATCAGAAATAGGATTTATTAACAAAATGTTCAAAGCACAGGGGAATTACGTTGCTACTCCATGCATGCACATAAAGTCTCAAGAAATTAAGGAAAACAGGACAAGAGAGAGGTAGGTTATAAATTATAAGCTTTAATCAATCCAGAGGTATTAAAAATCAGTTTACATGAGTTGCAAGGGTCAGGGTCCAATAATGAGTTCAGCCTAGTAGCTTCCCTGCTTTGTAGGGAAAGATGTGGGCTTCTTTCCATTTAGCAACCTGCAGGCAGAGATGTGGATACAAAGCAGGCTACAAACTCAGCTTGGAGTCCTGCTCTCCCCACCTGGATGTCAAACAGCACGGAATTGTGGATATTTTCTAATCAACCTGTTCGGAAATGTTTGTACATACTCTGACGCAGGTGAAACTTTAACCTAGATTTCCAGGCCAGACTTATGCAATTTGACAAGTTCACACTTGTGTCCATTGACAAAGATAAGCATTTCGGGTGCTGATGGCTATCCCAGTGGGTTAACTGAAGAGTTTTTAGGTTAACAATGCAGTTTTACCTTCTTCAGAGTTTGCATTGCCAGGTGTTGAGGTCTGTGTAAAAGAATTAGTGCCCATTTTAGGTTAATGGATCTTGATCAAAAACAAAGTTGCTGGAAAAGCTCAGCAGGTCTGGCAGCATCTGTGAAGGAGAAAACAGAGTTAACTGAGGAAGGGTCACCGGACCCGAAACGTTAACTCTGTTTTCTCCTTCACAGGTGCTGCCAGACCTGCTGAGCTTTTCCAGCAACTTTGTTTTTGTTCCTGATTTACAGCATCCGCAGTTCTTTTGGTTTTTAAATGGGAGAAGAAGATGAAATAAAGAAATATTTAAGTTTTGATCGCTGTTTGTTCCCTTAACCTCATTAGCTGCTTTTCAGTTCAAGGATGACATCAGTTCAGGTTCGTGAGTTTCAGCCGTGGGCCTTCATGTGAATGAACAAGATGATTCTCAATCTTCAGATCTTTGGGAACATGAGGTACTGAAATTCAGAGCGCAGGATTTTCTCCTTTCCTTGCCTTGTCTGCCATTTCTCTGTTTTATTGGATAAGATGGTCAAGAAGGCATACGGCATGCTTGCCTTCATTGGTTGGGGCATAGAGTACAAAAATTGACAAGTCATATTGCAGCTGGAAAGAACTTTAGTGAAGCCACACTTGGAATACTGTGTACAGCTCTGGTTGCCACATCACTAGAAGGATGTAGAGGCTTTGGAGAGGGTACAGAAGTGGTTTAACAGGATATTGCCTGGTTTGGAGAGTATTAGCTATGAAGTGCGATTACACAAGCTTGGTTTGTTTTCACTTGAATGTCAAAGGATGAGAGGCACCTGATAGAAGTTTACAACATTATGACAGGCATGGATGGAATGGATAGTCAGTCTTTTTACTGGGGCAGAATTGTCACTTACTAGTCGACATAGATTTAAGGTAAAAGGGGATAAGTTTAAAGGAGATGTGAGAGGCAGTTTCGTTTAAGTTAAGTGCCTGGAATGTGCTGCCAGAGGAAATGCTGGAGGCGGATACAACATCAATGTTTAAGACACACCTTGACAGATACATGGATAGGCAGGAAATAAAGGGATATGGACTGCATAGAGGCAAAAGGATTTTAAGTTTAGAAAGGCAACATGTTTCGGCGCAGTCTTGGTGGGCTGAATTGCTGTTCTGTTCTTTGTTCATAAGACCTCTGGGCTCAAAGCATGATGCAACTTGATGGATAAGTTGTCCCAATTTTCAATGATTCATAAGAGGCTCCTTATCCTGCATTGAAAAATTACACACAGGAACAAAACAATCAAAGCTGGGCCGGGGCTGAATGAATTGTTCAGTAGAATGCTATTAGCATGTCAGTAAAAACATTACTTTAGAATGTTAGTCTCCACTTATTGAAGGCAGCTCTCCAAAGAATAAGTCAGGTAGTGCAGTGGAGAAAACCACGGACAAAAAAAAGCCAAGAACAGGAAAAATAGGGTACATAGGGGAAGCTTGGCACAGCAGACTAATTGCCAAGAGGTGTGCAGGTTAGGTGGATTTGCCATGCTAAATGTTGGGTTATGGGAATAGGGTAGGGGGGGTTAGGTCTGGGTGGGATGCTGTTTGGAGAGTTGGAACAGACTCAATGGACCGAATGGCTCCTTCTGCACAGTTGGGATTGTATAACTCCAACTGCAGGAGAACCTCTATTCCACTGTGTTCAGCGGAAGGCCAGCCCAGTTGAAGAGAAGCAGATGGTTTAGTAGGTTAGCATGTTTTTCTTTCATTTCTCCTTTCCATCCAACCTGAACTGCTTTAATGAAAGTATTTATTGCTAGCTATGTTAGCCCCAGTGGAAAAAAGTTTGCCAGTCTCCACCCAATTCCTCTTAAAACCATAAATATGCAGTACATAATGCAGTGCAATTTTGCATGAATTTCCTCCAGCTATTTAGGTTTGTCAGGATTTTTCCATTGTTTTGGTATCAGCTGATATAATTGCACCCATCATAAGCTTTGTCCTTCAGAGATGGTGGAATATAATTGACTTGTTTCAAGTTGGAAAATTGCTTCATTAGTTTGCTCCTCCATACAGTCCCTTCTGTTACAAATCTCACATTTCTCTTTTCACTTTTCCATACTCAACACTGTGATGGAATAGTGAGGAGTTTCTCTGGAGTTAAACAACTTTGTTATTAACATTAGGTGCTGCCACTGGAATGACAACTGCAAAACAGGGCTCCATTTTCTTTGGCTAATCTCCCTCGTATTGAGGAGCACTACGATTATGAGGAAAAGCACAAATGAAACCAAGACATGGGACTGAGATTAAAAGAGGGGAACAGTATAATGTATGTACTTGAGGGTGCTGCTCCTTTAAGAGAACCAGTCAGGTGACCCAGATGGGCAGACCTTGGGTCCAGTCCAGAAGTAGTTGTGGAAGTGTGAGCATCAGAGTCAATAAAGTGTTCCTGTTCAGGTTTACCATTTGTCTGCTTGATATTTAATTCCTGGTTCCAACGGAAGCACCAACATAATAAATAGTGATGAGAGTGGGATTTGGCCCACAACTGCGTGCAAATGCCATTTTTTTAATGTCCGGAGGAGACGTTGCCTGGAATTTGGAAACAGTGCAAGGAAGTAACATTGAGGGAAACAGTCATGAGGGGACTCAGGCCATGGTCGATGCCAAGAAAGAAGGTACTTACCTGGGAGTTGACAGAGAGTGCCAGTTGTGAGGGGACTCCACCAGACAGCTGAAGAGGGGAGAACGCACCCGGAGCTAACTGGGGTCGACACAAAAGTGCGATCGTGAGCGGACTCAGGCTGCGGGTGATGCCAGGCAGGAATGGTACTCCAGTGCAGTGGTGAGGAAGCGCCAGTGCTGAGAGCGTTCACCGAAGGAACTCTGACTGCGAACGGCTACTAGACTCGAGTGGCAGGAGAGCAAAGTGGCGGACCAATTTGGGGCGATGGGCCCAGTTGCTGAAGAGTCAGAAAATTGGACTTTACACGAGCAGCACTTTAATTCATTCTTAAAGGCGAACAAAGTGGCTGAGGACGTGATGGTAGTGGTGTATCATCAGGAGCAAGAACTCCACAATTCTAAGGAGTCTGGTGAAACCAGAGAAACCTGCAGAGAAGACATTCCAAAAGCTATGCGAAATGTGAGGAAATTATTCAGCGCAAAGGAAAGTCCACCACTCAATTTTTGGCCACCATAAACAGGTTAGTGGAACATTGTGAATTCAGACGGTTCGCCCATGATACTTTTGTGAAGCCATTTGGTTTATGGTCGCCAACATGAAGCTATCCAACAGAAGCTACGAACAAGGAGAGAACTGGATTTTGAGACAGTTTACAAAATTGTTACCTCAATGGAGTTGGCCACCAGTTAAGCAATCCATTTGGGTGACGACACCTGGGTGTGTCAAGTAGTGTTAAAGTGTGGTATCACCAATGGAACATCGCCAATGTGGCAAGAGTGGCCACAAGGAGACAACATGTTGGACTTGAAGCCCAGTGCTGCAGGTTTAATTGAGTGGGTCATGTCACCCAAAATTTTCAGGTACAATTCAAATGAGAAGGAGATTCAGAAAGAAACAACCCTGAAGACAAGGCATAAGGTACATGCTGCCAGCTGGGGAGTAGACTGGGAGTCAGCCAGGAGAGAAACAGAAGGCCTAGAGTCAGCAGAGTTTTGATTAAACATCCTGTCGGTATGGGGTGAAGATAATTGTTTCTGGGTTTTTTCCAAATTAATGGGGGATACAGTAAAAATGAAAGTGGATATGGAGCAACAGTGTCCTTGATTCCTGAATCAGTCTGTAGGGAGAAGTTGAGGGCACCAGTGTTAAAGCTGCCAGGATTACACCTCGGACATACATGAAACAAATGGTGCCACTGAAGGGCTATGTGCTGGTGAAAGTATAGTTAAAGGACAAGCGTGCAGAATTGCCACTTTACTAGCAAAAGCCGAATATAGCATAAGATAGACGCTCCTGGTTACAAAGATTAAGGTTGAACTTGGGCATGGTTCACAGGCTGATGGACTGAAACATGAGCTTATGAAATCAGTATCATGGGAAGCAACAATAGACTGACTGGATGAAATATTTGCCAGGTTCAGAACCAAAAACAAGTCATGTTACAGTTTGTGGTCCAAGAGTTTGAGGAGTACCTGGGAGATCATGGAGTCAGACTGTGAGATCATCTCCATATCACACCATGACCGATGGCCAGGCGGAGAGATTTATTCAAATCTTGAAACAGGCCTTAAAGGCTTCACAAGGGAAGGGTCTCTAGGACAGTGAATCAACAAGTTCCTCAGTGTGTGCAGGAACACGCCACGGGCAAGGTTCGCTAGCAGTTAAGAGCCATGTTTGACTTATTGCGGCTGGAAGAGACCAGAGAGGCGGTAGAGTGAAATCAAGAAGGACAGTTGTTCAGAAGGGCAGGAACCTCAAGGTCGAGGATATTCCAAAGTGTGGAGACTGTGTTGGCCTGGAATTATATATCTAGGGAGAAATGGATCCCAGCAGTGGTGGTGACTCAGACAGGACTGTTGTCATATACAGTACAGACTAGGGATGAGCTGGTCCGGAAGAGACATGCAGACCAGCTGGTTTCCACACCTCACCAACAGGGCAATGTCCCTCAGAATACTGAGCTGATCCAAGTAGAACCAAGGGTGTCGACTGATTCATGTGACTCCGAGCTAGGGTTGGCCATAACCAGGGAGGAGATAACAGCAGCGTCACAGGGCAACACAGCTAATCAAAGAGGTACTTAGCTACGGAACAACAGATGCTTCCTGAAACCTGGGACGCTACGCTGGAAAAAGTTCCTGAGATGGTCTTCGAGGAATTGCCATCCCCCGAGAGACTGATCATGTCAGTGTAGTCTCCTGCCGATGTACATATGTTAGCTACAGTACTTGTATAATAGTTATAATTGTATATATGTTTATTAATGAGAGTTTTAAAATAGAAGGGGAGAGGCATTATGCATGTGATGGGGTGCTGCCCCTTGAAGAGAGCTGGTCAGCTGACTGAGGGTAGAGCTTGGGTCCACTCTAGAAACCACCTCCAGCTGTGAAGGTCAGAAGTCACACCACACTAGATTATGGTCCAACAGATTTATTTAAAATCACACAAGCTTTCAGAGTCCAGCCCCTTCCTCAGGTGCAGTGAGAGAGCAGAGCACACAGAGCCAACATTTATAGGCAGAGAGATGAAAAGATCATACAACTGGTAATTTTGTCCACCACAGTCCAACACTGGCATCTCCGCATCATGGCTGTGGAGGTGTGAGCATTGTCAATAAAGTGTACCTATTCAGATTTACCATTTGTCTGCCTGATATATCATTCCTGATTCCAAAGGAAGATCCAAAATAAGAATTAGGAAATCAAAATGTTCATTTTGAGTTACTTCAGCCTTCACACTCGGTTCAACTTTTTTTTTGGGGGGAGGACACAATTACAATGAGATAAACCATAAAAACATAAGAACTAGGAGCAGGAGTAGGCCATCCGGCCCCTCGAGCCTGCCCCGCCATTCAATAAGATCATGGCTGATCTTTTTGAGACTCAGCTCCACTTACCCGCCCACTCACCATAACCCTTAATTCCTTTACTGTTCAAAAATTTATCTAGCCTTGCCTTAAAAACATTCAGCGAGGTAGCTTCAACCACTTCACTGGGCAGGGAATTCCACAGATTCACAACCCTTTGGGTGAAGAAGTTCCTCCTGACCTCAGTCCTACATCTACTTCCCTTTATTTTGAGGCAATGCCCTCTAGTCCTAGTTTCACTGGCTAGCGGAAACAACCTCCCTGCCTCCACTTTATCTATTCCCTTCATAATCTTATATGTTTCAATGAGATCTCCCCTCATTCTTCTGAATTCCAACCCGAGTATAATCTCAGTCTACTCAGTCTCTCCTCATAATCCAACCCTCTCAACTCTGGAATCAACCGAGTGAATCTCCTCTGCACCCCCTCCAGTGCTAGTATATCTCTTCTCAAGTAAGAAGACCAAAACTGCACACAGTACTCCAGGTGTGGCCTCACCAGGACCCTATGCAGCTGCAGCATAGCCTCCCTGTTTTTAAACTCCATCCCTCTAGCAACGGCAGACAAAATTCCATTTGCCTTTTTAATTACCTGCTGCACTTGCAATCCTACTTTTAGTGATTCATGCACAAGGACACCCAAGTCCCTCTGCACAGCAGCATGCTGCAATTTTTTACCATTTAAAACATAGTCCATTTTCCTGTTATTCCTACCAAAATGGATGACCTCACACTTATCAACATTGTACTCCATCTGCCAGACCTTTGCCCACTCACTTAGACTATCTATATCCCTCTGCAGACTTTCAGTGTCTTCTGCACACTTTGCTCTACCACTCACCGTAGTGTCATCTGCAAATTTTGACATACCACACTTAGTCCCCAACTCCAAATCATCTATGTAAATTGTAAACAATTGCGGTCCCAACACTGATCCCTGAGGCACACCACTAGCCACTGACCGCCAACCAGAAAAACACCCATTTACCCCTACTCTTTGCTTTCTACTGGTCAATCAATCCTCTATCCATACCAATACACTACCTGTAATACCATGCAACTTTATCTTATGTAGCAGCCTTTGGTGTGGCATCTTGTCAAATGCCTTCCGGAAATCCAGATAATCCACATCCACCGGTTCCCCATTGTCCACCATGCAAGTAATGTCCTCAAAGAATTCCACCAAATTAGTTAAACACAACCTACCCTTCATGAACCCACGCTGGGTGTTCCCAATGGGACAATTTATATCCAGATGTCTTGCTATTTCTTCCTTAATGATAGATTCAAGCATTTTCCCCACTACCGAAGTTAAGCTAACTGGCCTATAGTTACCTGCTTTTTGTCTACTTCCTTTTTTAAACAGTGGCGTCACACTGGCGTCACATAAACTGTGATCTTTACATTAGGCTAATTGTGTGTGCAACATAGTTAAAGACAGAGAGAATAACATGGTTGAGTCAGTATATGCATTGTATAGAAAACATTGGATCTTTAAAAGAAAACAGAACTGCGGATGCTGAAGATTTGAAACAACAAAAGCAGAAATTACTGGAGAAACTGCCAAAACTGCTGAGTTTCCCCAGCAATTTCTGCTTTTGTTTGTTTTGGATGTTCACTCATTGAGTGTACTACAGCCCTGAAAGCAAATTATGTCTGCTTTGATGTAAGTGGAGTACTTGGATAATGAGCTTAATTTTCCTTCAGAACTGCAAGGCTCTGTTTTCAAAATCTGTGTCACAAGTGTCCAGGTTAATCTGCTAAAATGCCACATTTCAATTACTTTTAAAATAACAATCTAATTCCAACTTTAATAGTCATCTATCCTCAAGCCTTGATTTGTTGATATACTAAATTAGTATATTGAAACCTTTAGCTTCACTCCAAATTGTGTTGTCTCTCATAGATTTAGTCTGATGAATTGTTAATATTCATGTGATACTGGCAAGCAAATAGCTGATTCAAACACAGAGTTGCAATGTATGTAGCCATTTTTTGTATTATCCTTACATTAAAGAGTTCCTGATACAACTAAAATAAAGAACTGTGAATACTGGAGATCTGAAACAACACAGAAATTGTTGGCAAAGCTCAGCAGGTCTGGCGGCATCTGCATGGAGAAAGCAGAGTTAACATTTTGAGTCCAATGACCCCTGTTTAGAACAGGTTGAGGATTCACCTGAGAGGTGACCTTATAGAGGTTTATAATATCATGAGCGGCATAAATAAGACGAATAGCCAAGGTCTTTTACCCAGGGTAGGAGAGTCCAAACTAGAGGGCATAGGTTTAATTTGTTTGGGAGAGGGGTGGTGGGTGAGATTTAAAATGGACCTGAGGAACAACTCTTTCACACAGAGGGTGGTATGTGTATGGAATGAGCTGCCAGGGGAAGTGGCCGAGGCGAGTACAGTTACAAAATTTAAAAGACTTTGGACAGGTAAATGAATAGGAATGCTTTAGAGGGATATGGACCAAATGCAGGTAAATGGGACTAATTTGGTTTGGGAAACCTGGTTGGCATGGACAAGTTGGACTGAAGGGTCAGTTAACTCTCTTTCTCAACACAGATGCTGCCAGATATAGAACATAGAACATAGAACAGTACAGCACAGTACAGGCCCTTCGGCCCACGATGTTGTGCCGAACTTTTACCCTAAACCTAAGGTCTATCTAACCTCCACCCCTACCTTATACTATCATCCATATGCCTATCTAATAGCCACTTAAATGCCCCTAATGAGGCCAACTCCACTACCCTCTCCAGCAATGCATACCACGCCCCTACCACTCTCTGAGTAAAGAACCTACCTCTGACGTCTCCCCTATATCTACTTCAACTCACTTTAAAGTGAGGCCTGCTGAGTTTCAACAGCAATTTTGGTTTTTGTTCTTGCTGCCATGTTTCACTTACAGGTCCACATTTGATTAGTAGAAGCATCCTAATGAAGCTATACTAGCAAGTTTATGCTTCTGTATTTTTTTCTCTCTCTGTTTCAAGGTTCAGAGCAGCAGGTCGTGATGGTGATAGGTGACATGGAGCAGAGGAGCTGGGCAGTTCATCAGGACCTCCCCTAGCAGATAGCTATGTTGAGAGAGGGCAGCTGGGGCAGTCTGATGGGAGTGTTGCTAGGAAAAGTTATGTTTTTTGTTGAAGAAGGCGAATGGGAAGAGAGAGTAGGTTAGTCAAAGGATTCTTCAGCCATTGTAAGCCAGGCTTTGTTCCATGTACATACGGCAAATAATTCCTTGTTTGTCTTAAAATTTCCCTTCCTGGTTGTAATAACATAATACCAGCAGAACAAAGAATTCTTGTTTCAAGATTTTTGGGCCATCTATGCATTCAAATCTCATATTACAGATCCTTTCTTGTTATTTCCTCATTCAGAACCCCAAGTAGCAATCAAGGTAATTAATGGGATGAGTTACTTTATGAGAATGTTCATGACAATGAGTGGTGGATAGAAGCCGCTGCTATAGTTTTCCTCTATCTGTTAGCTCGTGGTGTTTTCCACTAGTGTAAGTGGAAGCCATTTCACAGGCTATTTCATGATTATATAAACCTGTATAAGGTCACCTCTCAGCCTCCAGTGCTCCAGGGAAAATAGCCCCATCCTATTCAGCCTCTCCCTATAGCTCAAACCCTCCGACCCTGGCAACATCCTTGTCAATCTTTTCTGAACCCCTTCAACTTTCACAACATCCTTCCTATAGCAGGAAGACCAGAACTGAAAGCAGTATTCCAAAACAAAAACAGAAGTTGCTGGAAAAGCTCAGCAGATGTGGTAGCATCTGTGAAGAAAAAATCAGAGTTAACGTTTCAGGTCCGGTGACGCTTCCTCAGAAGTATTCCAAAAGTTGCCTAACCAATGTTCAAGTTTTTTATAAGAAGTCCTCATATCCTAAGTTATTTTTATTATTTATGTTTATTTGCTAATTCCACTACTTGTCCCGATTAGTATTGGCATTGTACATGAAACAAGTTAAATAAGCTTGTAGCACAGATTGAAATTGACAGGTATGATGTTATGGGAATCAGAGACATGGCTACAAGGGATCAGGGCTGGGACCTGAATATCCAAGGATATACATCCTATGGAATGAAGGGGCAGATGGGCAGAGAGGACAGGGTTGTCTTGTTAGAAAGAAATGAAATGAAATCAATAGCAAGAGGTGATATAGATTCAGAAGGAACAGAATCTGTGTGGGAAGAGTTGAGGATACACAAAGGAAAAAAAGATCCTGATGGGAGTTATGTACAAGCCTCCTACCGGTAGTGAGGATGTGAGGCAGAAAATAAATCAGGAAATAGGGTATGTAAGAAAGACACTATTACGATAATCAAGGGGAACTTCAATATGCAGATGGACTGGGAAAATCAGGTTTTTAGTGATCTCAAGAAAAGGCATTCGTGAAATGTCTAAGAGACGATTTTTTTGGAGCAGCT
The DNA here is from genome assembly GCF_021869965.1 of Rhincodon typus. Taxonomy (NCBI): domain Eukaryota; kingdom Metazoa; phylum Chordata; class Chondrichthyes; order Orectolobiformes; family Rhincodontidae; genus Rhincodon; species Rhincodon typus. The sequence goes on along the minus strand of NC_063345.1, from coordinate 16,136,355 downwards.
TGTGGTAGAGTCCACTACAGTAGGCAATTCTGGATTTGGTGATATGTAATGAGGCAAATTTGATTAGGGAGCCTGAAGGCAGTGACCATAATATGATAGAATTCACTCTGCAGTTTGGAAAGGGATAAGATCGAATCAGATGTAATGGTATTACAGTTGAGTAACAGAGACATGAGGAAGGACCTGGCCAGAGTTGATTGGAAGGGGAGACCAGCAGGGCAAACGATTGAGCAGCAATGGCATGAGTAATTCAGGAGGCACAGCCAAAATTCATCACTAGGAAGAAGAAACATACTAAGGGGAGGATGAGGCAACCATGGCTGACAAGGGAATTCAGGGACTGCATAAAAGCAAAAGAAAAAGCATACAATGTGGCGAAGTTTAGTGGGAGCCAGAGGATTGAGAGGGCTTTAAATATCAACTGCGGATAACTAAAAAAGCATTAAATGGAGAGAAGGTTAAATAGAAGGGTAAGCTAGCTCGTGACATAAAAGAAGATAGCAAGACTTTTTTTTAGATATATAAAAGAGAGACAAGAATGGATATTGGATTGCTGGAAACTGAGACTAGAGAAGTAGTAATGGGGAACAAATAAATGGCAGAGGAATTGAATAGGAATTTTGCATCAGCCTTCACTGTGAAGACACCAGTGGTATACCAGAACTTCAGAGAGTCAAGGGGCAAAGGTGGGTTCTGTGGCCGTCGCTGAGGAGAAGTTGCTGGAGAAGCTGAAAGGTCTGAAGGTGGATAAATCACCCGACCAGATGGACTACATCTCAGAGCTCCAAAAGCAATATCTGAGGAAATGTGGAGACATCGGTGGTGACCTTTCAGGACCAAGTCATTGGAATCAGGGAGGGTCCTAGAGGACTGGAAAATGACTAATATAACCCTCTTCTAGAAATAAGCAATGGCCACTGCAGACATGAAGGGCTAACTGGCCTCTTTCTACACTGTAACAATTCTGCATTCCATGATTCTATAACTTATAAAGAGAAATTGAAACCAAACATTTGACAATGAACTGGTGCACAACTGACATTCTGTCAGGACTTCAGTTACTTTAAGGAAGCATCAATCTTTACTTTATGGGTCAGCAAATAGCTATCAAAGACCAACAGGTAGTCAAACTTTTTCTTGTCTTGGATACTGAAGAATTAATCAGAATAAAACTTCTCAGTGCTTCTGATACTGTGTAAATATCCTGAGAAGAAAAAATCATATTCTTGAAGACCAACTTATAGCTTGAGTCAATCTTAGGATTACACAGAATGAGTAATTCCAGTTGCCAGGTGAAACAGTTACTCAGTTCCTGGTCATATGTTGATACAAAGGTATGGAATGTGGCTTTACCAAAGTGAACTTAACTGAATGGCTAATTGGGCTGGTTGTTGCCTCCACACCCATTAAATCTTTCAGAAAAACACTTATGGACAAACTGAAAGCATAAATCATTGATGCTGTAGTAGAATAAAGATAAAAGTACAAAGCAATTGTGGCAGGTCAGTAGCATCTGAATATGCTTGAATCTGAAACAATTTTGCAGCCAGCACGAGGTTGAGTAGAACATCCAAACCTTGTATGAGGCAAGACTTATTTCACTCGCAACACTGTGTCCAAAATTTCATGACATATGCAAGCTATGTTCCACAAGAGCACATTGCGTTTGAAAGTGTAGGGAGTCTAATTAATGCAAGGAATTCAAAGTGCACAACCATTCTCCACAACATGAAGAATGGCCAAGCAAGGAAAAAATCTAAAGGACATTTGAAAGTCCCATCCATGTCTCTCAAGCATGTCAACAACGTCCAAGAGGAAAATGCAACATTTCAGTTTTCAGACCTCAGTCAGTTAGCACATGTGGTAAATGTAATACACCACACGGACATCATCAGAAAAGCTGAAGCCTTCACTTCCATCAAAATGATAAACACCAAAAATAATGGGCAAAAATGCAATGTTTGTCAAGAATGACACCAGTACCAATGTGAATAACATCTCTTTATGTATCTTACATAATAATATGTTCACAGGTAACTAGCACATTGTGGTGTAGTCCATAAAATAAGCTAACTGCTTATGATAGGTCCATCAACTCATGTATTGGCATTGTCCAACCTAATTGCCAATTCAGATCCCCTCGACTGACACCTGAAACCTTTTCCATTGTTGTAACAGATGTAACTCCTATCGTTAATCTACCTGTATGTGCAGATTCACATATTCCAATAATTCATGGCATAATAAATCCAGTATTTGCAATACTAAAAATTATTGACTCTAGCATTGATCTCATGCATGTTGGCCACAGCCAAGCAGTGCAGATTCAGCAAGCTATGTCAGGTGATGACCAGCAACAACAGCTCCAAAGGATCATCATCCATACATGGCCTGAATGCATCAAACAATTCCCCAAGCTAGTACATTCTTTTTGGTCTTTGAGAGATTAACCAGGACTCTCTAAGAATGCAAACTTCAAAAGCCAACAGATGATAAGCTCTACATTAAGGCATACTTGACCATACACATATAGGTCATCTGGGAGCAGAAAAAAAATCAAGAGATCAGCATGCAAATCCATACATTGCCCTGGAATTAATAAGGACATGGATCAACTGATCATGTCATATGAAACATTTCAACTCTATCAATCTCCACAATCAGGAGAACTTTCCTTCCACATGGGATTTCTTCCAAGCTGTGGTGCAATATTGCGACAGATATTCATGATATTGAAGGACACTGGTGACTGACTATGTCATCAAATTCTCTTCAATGTGACAAATTAAAGATACAACTAGGTGCTGACATATTAACCATATATAGATAACCATGTATCCACTATGTCCAGCGTACCTCAACAAATTGTGTCTGGCATTGTCTGCAGTACACTGGTGCACCCTTCCTAGATGAGTGTAGGAAATGGAGTGTTTGACATATGAGAGATAGTAGGAACTGCAGATGCTGGAGAATCCGAGACAACAAGGTGCAGGGCTGGATGAACACAGCAGGCCAAGCAGCATCATAGGAGCAGAGAGGCTGACGTTTCGGGCCTAGACCCTTCATCAGAAAAGATCTATCATGCCTGCACCAGTTCTATTACCAAGTACTCAACCCCCGGCTTTTGCCCATATCTGAACACATTATTTCTAACAAAACAATTATCTAATGCCCTCTTGAATCTGCCTCCACCGCACATCCAGAAATAGACAATACATCCAGATTGCAATTGCATATGACTGCCCATCAAACAGAATGCTGACTTAGATATTCAAGTTATCATGACAGACAATAACAATATATCTACAACAAACACATCCTTCCAAAAAGACCAATTGCACACTACAAAGTGAAGCTACACCGCCAAGCCTTGGTAACTGTAAAATCTGCTCATGTCATATGTCCACATATATAAGTTTGCATTTTCGTAGTTTTATGCATGCTATTTGAATTGGGTTCCCATTCTTTAAAAGAGAAAAGAGAAGAAGTTGTATTATGGCAAGATTCCAGACCAGGTAGGCCTGTAATTTTAATATAGTACATGATGTCATGACATGACATTCAGTATAAAATAAGTACCCACCGCACTTTCAGTCACTGTCGGTGTAGTGGAGTCAGTCATTTGTATAACCTACAGCAACAGTAATTGCCGAACCCAAACGATGTGTGTAAGGCAGTCATATCATACCCTTGTAAATAATTACTATGTGAGTGAACTTCAAGATGTCAAACCTGATTATCTATGGTATATGTTATGTGGACGAACACATACAAAGGTACAATGTCATCAGTATTCTCAACACCCTTAAGTTTTTCTAATTAGCATTTTCTTCAGTTACAAACAACATGAATTGGATGGGAGCTTTGTTTTAACAATTAGTGTGTTTCAAGCCCTTCAAAGAGAATGTGTTGGATGTATCTCACAATAGAATGTTGCATTACAAATATTAGAAAGCAAATAACCACTCATCCTTTCTGTAGTGACTTTATATATTTTGTTGATTTTTCCCTTCTTCAATTGTGCAGCACAGATTGTCCACTCAGTTTTTAGAATTGTTTTATTTAATTGTTTCTACAGTAGCGTGTTCAGACAAGCAGATTACAAACACACAACAGCCTCTCTTGGCAAGCCGCTTACTGATCTTGGCTGGCTATTGTGGTTTATGTTCCATGAGATGGTCAATTTCTAACTTCAGTGCATGTGTGTGTGCAGACGGCATACAGATAGCGATAGATCAGGAGTATAAGACTTAGTTGAAATGCATCCATCTATGCTAGGGCAGGCCAGTGAGAAAATTACCCTTGGCCTTCAACAGGAGCATGTGCATTAAAGCACAACAACAGCTGGACGACTCTCTTGCCATCAGCCCTTGCCAATTCTTGTCTCTGTACAACTGGCAGTCCAGTGATAATGCAGCTATCCATCCATCCATTGCCCCTAACACTCAAAGCTGTGACAAAAAAAGCACAATGATAAATCCATCCAAATTCTGTCATCTAGGCAACACATCATGTTAGATGGGCACAGCACAATTACAAGCACGTGCTCAGACAATGGCCAGGTATCCATTATTCCTTTCATTTGGAGATCACATAGAAACATCATAAATCCCTAAGACACATACAGGCAATCTCTAGGCTGCAAACAGGTTCCATTCTGGAGTCTGTACACAAGTCGGTTTGTATGCAAGTTGGAACACAATAAGGGCAACATAAAGTAGCCGCTTGTAACTGCAGGAAATATTTGTGTGTTGTGTCTTTAAAGTTACACCTATGTGTGGGTTTGCATTCATAAATATGACTATTCGTTAATTTGGACATGCATAAATTGGGGTACCCCTGCCATACAGCACCCGATGGTTAGAACACCAGCACATTAAAGCACAGACATACATCACACATATAATAATCACCAAAAAAAAGATAGAAATGGAGTTCAGCTTTCAAACTTACTCTGTTAACTAAATTCATTGGGAAGTGGACAGTAAGAACAGAATAATTTATTTGTATCTGTTCACAGACAAAACAAGGAATTGCAGGATTTCAGTTTTCTTTCTGCAAGGTCCTGGCTGATGTAAGAGACTTTCATCAATATCTTGTCTTTTCCAGTTGGATTAGGGCAGCATGGTGGCTCAGTGGTTAGCACTACTGCCTCATGTCATCAGGAACCTGGGTTCAATTCTGGCCTCAGGTGACTGTCTGTGTGGAGTTTACACGTCCTCCCTGTGTCTGTGCAGGTTAGGTGGATTGGCTATGCTAAATTGTCCCTAGTGTCCAGGGTGTGTAAGTTAGGTGGATGAGCCATTGGAAAAGCAGGGATACAGCAGCAGGAATGACTCAGGGTGGGATGCTCTTCAGAGAGTTGTTGGGCTGAATGGCCTGTTTCCACACTGTAGGGGTTCTATGAAAGATTTTGTTTTTTCCTATGGTCTGTGGTCTTTTTTTCCATCTTTCCCATTCATGATCTGAATATAATTAAGTACATAACCAGATGAGAGTATCAACCAGGCTATGTAATGTTTCAAAAAGTTCAACTATTAAGGAGCATAAGTCATAGAGCTGTACAGCAAGGAAACAGACCCTTCGGTCCAACCTGTCCATGTTAACCATAATCCCAAGCTAAATCCCAAGTCCCACCTGCCTGCTCCTGGCCCATATCCCTCCAAACCCATCCTATTCGTGTACTTAGCTAAGTTTCTTTTAAACACTGTAACTGTGCCTGCATCCACCACTTCCTCAGGAAGTTCATTCCACACAAACCACCCTTTGTGTAAAAAATTTCCCCCTCATGTCTTTTTTTAAATCTCTCTCCTCGCACCTTAAAAGTAGGCCCCCAATCTTTAAATCCCTCACCCTAAGGAAAAGACAGCTACCATAATCCTATATATACCCCTCATGATTTTATAAACTTCTATAAGGTCACCTCGCAACCTCCTACGCTCCTGTGAAAAAAGTCCCAGTAAGTCCATCCTTTCTTTATAACTCAAATCCTCCATTCCCAGTAACATCATTGACATTGTTGAATTTTTTTTTCAAAAAACAAAAAGGAAAAATAAACAAATTAAACAATTGAAGACATGAATGCAAAGCCAGGAGGGTGGACATCAGATTTCTTAGAAATTGGGACTGGTACTGGGGAAGGTGGTACCTGTACAAGCCAGAACAGGATCAAGATAGGTTTTTTACACAGAGATTTGCTATTGTTGATGGGGAGGGCTTAAATTACACTTACAGAGGACAGATACCTGAACGCAAATTCAGAGAAGGGAATAGATAGCAGAAATGTAGCATGTGACTCTGAAAGACAGAGGAAGCACATGTTAAAAAATTATACAGCATAGAGAATTGGCAGCATTAAATGCAAGGAGCGTAGTGAGTAAAGCTGATGAGCTGAAAGCATAGCTAATCACATGGCATGTCATTGCTATAACAGATATGCAGTTTAAACAGAGGCAAGAATGGTAGCTTACAATTCCTGGATACAAAGGTTTCAAGCAGGATAGCAAAGGAGATTAAAAAAAATTGGGTGTAGTGTAATTAGTTAAGGAATCAACTTCATCTCACCTGTGGGGTGAGAATGTGCTCAAAATGATACATTAATTGAGGCCATTTGGAATAGAAAACAAAACATAGCTAACTCCTCTCAAGCGCTCTTGTGGTACAGTGGTGGTATCACTGCCTAACGGGCAAGAATCCCAGGTTCAAATCCCACCTGCTCCAGAAGTGTGATATAACATGTCTGGGCAGGTTGATTAAAATAACAAGACTTGGATTCTCTTCCACTTTAATTTCTTTCAGTTTTGTTGATGCACTTCTCCAGTGGGCTGTGATTGTGCTTTTTATATCCAGAAGTGCTTTTACAAGCAACTGAACAGTTGTTTTCCCCATCATCTACTCACCTGTGGAATTTTTTTTACCTTATTAACCACCACCAGTAAATCTGATCTCCAGCTGATTAATTTACATGCAAAGCCTACTAAGGGCAATGCAGGCTATTAAAGGTGATGGGCTGAGCTTGTAATTTTTTTCCCAATTAGAAAAACAGGTGATTTAGTGGTGATAAAATAAAATGTTCAATTGAAGTCATAGGGCTGAGCTCAGAACCAAAAAAGAGGCAATCATATTGCTAGATACTGTTGACAACCAAGTAGTGGTACAGAGTTAGAGGAGGAAATATGTAGGCAAATCTCTGACTGAAAAAAAAATGAATTCTGCATAATTGTTGGAGACTTAAACAATCCAGGTAGCCCTTTGTCTACAAATAGTTTAAAAGGCGCAGAGGGCATAAAGTTCTTGAACCTTTCTTTGAGCCCACATTTAACAATCCTAAGAAGAGAGCATGCAATTTCAGATTTAGTCTGAGCAAATGAAGTTTGGCAGGCAGATGAAATAGAATGGATGAGAATTTTAGAGATACTGATTTTATGGAGAGTTTGATTTAGCTTCCTTACAGAAAAAGCCAAGATATAACAGGAGTAATTATCCTAAATTGGAAAAAGGCAAGTCTTACGAAGATGACAGATGATCTAACAAAAGTGGAACTGTTATAATTATGTGAAGGAAAATCAGTGACAAGACTATGAGTGATATTTAAATTGAGATTCTAGAGGCACAATGTAGATATGTCCCACAAATCCAGACGCCCCCCCGCCAAATAATCCAGAAGCATACAGGGTAAGATAAAGGAGAAAAATAGGCTGAAAGTATAACTTCAGGAAGGTTGGAAGAGTATAGAAAGTATAGGGATGCAGTGGGGAAGAAAATTGGAAAGCAAAATGTGAACAATGAATAACATGTTGTTATAAGTCAGACCAGACCCCCTCAAAATATTTTAAGAAGGTAGCCTAGACCCTCACATTTTCTTATTTTAAAGGTAGATATGAAGTCGGTGTTCCAGATTTGATGCAACTGGTCAAACCACTTCATATTAAGCAAAACAATTTACTTAAACACTGTAGTTAAAATACAAAAGTAAGAGGAATTTAAAATAACAACTACTAGGAAACCGAACTGAATAATAGATACAGTATCTATTACTAATTAACTGTTCCAGTATAATAACATCCCATTAACACACCCTTGGCAAAAAGGTAGATTCAGACACAGATTCTTGTGTGCAGTTTAACAATCCAGGAGGGAACAACATCAAGTGAGATGTCAGAGAAAGTCACAGTTGGGAATCATTTGCTGAAGCTTGGAGCCCTTCTGGGACACAAAACAGCTTCAAACTGCTACAGTTTAAAAAAAACTAGAAAAACCTGATCCGGGAGAACTGGCCACTCCCCTTTCATTGTAACATCTATTTAAAAAAAGCTAAAGGTCTCTTACATTATTGAGTTAGGCTGGCTCCTGTAGACACCTCTGCCTTTACAACCTCTTTTCAAAAAAACCTAGGACAAAATAATCTTTTTAAGGTGACAGCATCATCACAATATTGACTGTTAAAATGAATGAAAATCCAAAGATGCTTTATCATTATGTTAAGAGCAAGAGACTGACTAAGGAAAATAATGGGCCTATCAGAGCTAGACATGGTAACTGCTGCATGAATACAGAAGACATGAGTGGTTGTAATGAAAGTCCATCACTGTCTTCAAGGACAGGGATAAGATAAACATTCTAACTAAAGAGGAGTATGAAATGCTGGATAAAATAAGCATAATGGGAAGGGAATTACTGGAAGGACTGAATTCCTTGAAGATGGATAAATCACCAGGCCAGATGATTTGTATCAGAGATAGTAGGAACTGCAGATGCTGGA
>NC_063345.1:16112447-16127194 GCF_021869965.1 Rhincodon typus | reverse complement strand
TAGAGAGCCTTTCTGCTCCTATGATGCTGCTTGGCCTGCTGTGTTCATCCAGCCCTGCACCTTGTTGTCTCAGATGATTTGTACTCCAGGTTGTTAAAAGAAGCCAGAGGGGAAATGCTGGACGCTCTGAGGATTGTTTTCCAATCCTCACCAGATACAATTAAGGTTCTAGAGGCCTGTGACCTTTCCAAAACGTGTGTGAGGGATATCTGACACTTAGATGGTAATATCATAGGCCAATCAATCTGAACTCCAGTGATAGCCAAATCACTAGTTAGAGGCAATATTGAGAGAGAGGATTAGCCATTACTTGGAAGGGCACAGATTAGTTAGGAATATTCAGCGTGGTGTTTCTAAGGGAATTTGTTTCTTACTAAAATAATTGATTTTCTTTGGGAAATAAAGAGGATTGATTAGAGCAGGGCAGTGGATGGCGTCTACGTGGATTTCAGTAGGACATTTTGACAAAGTTTCACTTGGCGGACTGCTTATTAAACAAAAAATCTCATCGGATAGAGGAGAATGGCAAGTGTTGGATCAAAAATAGACTTGGTGATAGGAAACAAATGGTCAAAGTTCATTATTTTTGTGCAAATAAAAAACAATTCCCAAAGATGTACCATATGGCTTGGTGTTGGGGCCTTGCTGTTTGTGGTATAAATGACTTACCTAGACTTAAATGTGGGACGAATGATTGGGTAATTTGCAGATGACAAAAGAATTGACTCGGTAGTTGATAGTGAGGAGGTTAGCTGCCGACTGCAAGAAGGTGTGAGTGGTTTGGTTGACTGGTGAAGAAGTGATAATTGGAATTTAATTCGGAGAAATTTGAGGTTATGCATTTGAAGACTGCAAGCAAAGCAAGGCAACTATAAAACTGAGTAGGCCACCGCTGGAATTTTGTGTCCAGCTCTGGTCAGCATATTATAGGAAAACATAATTGTCCCAGAGAGAATGTTGTCAATCTTCTTCAGTGCTGCTAGGCCTTGAAAATTGTAGCGAAGAAGAAACATTATATTGGCTGTTGTTGTTTTCCCTTGTAACAAAGGCTGAGAAACAACTAATTGAGGTGTGCAAAATAATGAGGGATTGGGATAGAGTGGACAGTAGAAGTCAATTATGAGGACACAGAGTTCAGGTGATTGGCAGTAGGATTAGAGGGGACATGAAGAAAGTCTTTTCATTCAGAAGGTGGTGGATGTTCAGAATTAGGTGCCCTGTTTGCTGGTTAAGGCAGAAATACTCAACTCATTAAAAAGGAACATGGATTTGCATCAAGGACCATGCATTGGAAAGGGCAATTTGAATTAATGACGAGTTTAGGACACAAACACATTTCATTGAATGGTGTCTCCGCTGTATTTTTTCTACTATTCAGTGGTTTGGTATTTGTGTGGTTTGAAGACAGTTCCTAAGCTGAACTTCTTGAAAAATCTGTTTTTCAGAATTTAAAGTAAGTAGTTTTCAGAGAGAGAATCGTTAATCAAGTTCTATAGCAAACTTACTGAATACAGTCTTGAATCTTGAAAAAAGATACCTAATAGAATTTGCAAAGGGTTTTGATAGTGAACAATCAGCATGTGTACATTGAATCCTAGTTGTTAAATTCAGCGGAGCAGTGAAAACACAGATTACTGTGAAGTTGTGGTCTATCATTTATTGCTCTGCCATAGATTGTATGTACTCTGAGTACCACTGCTCATTATTGGTGGCAGGCTGAAAAATTTAAGTCATCTGTAATTATCACTCCCATATGCTGTTGGAAAACCTGTTGAAGATTTAAGGTGTAACTAAATTTTAAATAATAATTGCAGATAAGTAATCACTCTAGCCCTGAAACAATAATTATATTTGCACACTTTTTTGTTAAATATCTGTATAATTAATTACTAGATCTTTAAAACAATTAATTTCGTTTTTAAATAAATTTGTCCCCAGCATTTTAGCTTCTACTTGAACTCCCTATGGATATCCCTATCTTTATTTAGCTCCCTTGTAAAAATGTTCTTGAAAAGTGATTTACTTATTTGAGTTTTCTGATTCCTTAATTGCTGTATGTGAAAATTAATTAATGTAGTTGGCTGCTTGAAGATCCTGATGACACCATTGCAGCTGAATGCTAGGAACCCCACCCAAAAAAAGTCCTATTTAGTTGCATGCTGAAAGGACTAAAGTTCTGCGACAGATATTGCTAGACCTCTGAGTGCAACTTCCTTCGAAGTCAGCTATGAACAATTTTGTTTCCTATTGCCTGTGAAATCCGGCCATGAATAAAAACATTTCTTTTGAACCTCCCTTGCTCACAATGCCAAATTGCTTCATCCAAGAAATCCAATTGAAGTTCCCCGGAAGTGAAACATTGTTTGCATTAACCCAAGTGCAAAGAGGCCTGGTGTCAAATGGTGGACCCATCAGGTCAAACTGTGTAGGCTGCTGTCAAAGGCAATCCATGCTTGCTCAAGGGACTGTGCATTGTGAAGGAGTTGCCTTCCCGTGCTAAATGCGCCCACCACTCTGCCCCTCCTTCCCACTCCAACCCCTGACACCCAATGCACGAACGAATCCTCTTGGCGTATTCACTTTGTCTTGAACCTTAGTTGTTATTCATAGTGGATATAACCCTGGATAGTGTCTGCAGAAGACACACTATTATTGCATGATTATTGCAAGAACCTGACCAACCATATAAATGCTTTGGCTACAAGGACTTAGAAATCCTCCAGAAACAACTCACCATCTCACTCCCTAAAGCCTGTTCATCACCTACAAGGCATAAGTCAAGAGTGTGATGGAATACTTCCCACTTGCCTGGATGGGTGCAGCTCCAATAACATTCAGGAAGCTTGACACCATCCAGGGCAAAGTAGCCCACTTGACTAGCATCATGTCCACATGTATCAGTCCTTCCACCACTGATGTTCCGTAGCAGTAGTGTGTACCATCTACAGGATACGCAGCAGAATCTCACCAGAAATCCTTAGTCTGTACCTTTCAAGGCCATGACCATTGCACCTAGAAGGAAAAGACCAGCAGATACAAGGCAGACCACCACCTGCAACTTCCCCTCAAACCCTTCACTGTTCAGACTTGGAAATATATCACCTTCACTGTCACTGGATCAGAATTCTGGAATTCCCTCCCTAACCATATTGTGGGTGTGCCTGGTTTAAGAAGGCCACCAGCTTCTCAAGGGCAATTAAGAATAGGCAATAAGTGCCGGCCCCGCCACATCCCCTGAATGAATAAAAAAGTGGTAGCACTAAGTATAATTAAACGTGGTCAGGCATAATTACTGGGACCTTAAGGAGCTGGTAAAGACATGTCTGCTCCCTCCGAAAGCTAGAGTAATGCTCCTTCGGCTGAATCTTTACAGCCCCTGAACAGAGTGGGCAATGATGATTCAGTGGGCAAACATAGCAAAAGTGGATAATTAGACTGTCAATGTACATGAAAAAAAAGTCTGATTTTCTAAGATGAACTGCAAAATGAGAATCTCATTAGTGGTTGCCAAGAAGGCTATTTTCATGTATTAGCATCTAATCATATATTTCTTTTTTTTTCTTATTCACTCATGGGACGTGGGCATTGCTGGCTGGCCAATGTTTGTTGCCTGCCCCTAGTTGCCCTTGAGAAGGTGTTGGTAAGTGCCTTGCTTGGCTGTTTCAGAGGGGCAGTTGGAAGTTCAGATCAGGTGCTGGGACCCCAGCTGTTCACAACATGCATTAACAATTTAGACAAAGCAATTAAATGGAATATCTCCAAATTTGCAGTCCACACTGAGCTGGATAGCAGTGTGTGCTGTGAGGAGGATGCTAAGAGGCTGCAGGGGTGACTTGGGCAGATTGGCTGAGTGGGCAAATTCTTGACGAATGCAATATACTGTGAATAAATGTGAGGTTATCCATTTTGGTGGCAAAAACAGGAAGGCAGATTAAGTAGAATAACATCACTGCATCGGAGGCTGCACTGATGATGTCACCCAACATGGTGACGAAACAAAAACCAAAAGAATTGCGGAAGGGTCTGAGGAAGGGTCACCAGACCCGAAATGTTAACTCTGTTTTCTCCTCCACAGATGCTGCCAGACCTGCTGAGCTTTTCCAGCAACTTTGTTTTTGTTGTTGATGGTGACGAAACGTCTGAACGAGAACAAGCCAGCTCGACGAGCAAGTCAACAACCTCACCCACAACCCGAGCTACAGATCTTTGCCAAAACTTTGAAGGCAGATTATTATCTGAATGATGGCAGTTTAGGAAAAGGTGGGTTGCAAAGAGACCTGCGAGTAATGGTGGAACAGTCACTAAAGATTGGCATGCAGATGCAGCAGGGAGTGAGGAAAGCTAATGGCATGTTGGCCTTCATAGTGAGAGGATTTGAGCTTAGGAGTATACTGGGCCTACAATATAATAATTTTGCTGCACTGTCCCTATGTCAAATCCAGGGCTGGAGTGACCATTGATGATCACTCCCATAAGCAAGGACCTTCGTATTTCAGTGTGGATTCAGTGTCAACTTCAGTGTCAACTTCTGTCAACTCTGTGATGAATTGGTCCCCATAACAGCTGATGTTCCCTCAGCATCTCAGCATATTGCCTTCAATCCCCATAACTGACTCCCCCAATTTGCATACCATGACAGTAGCCTTTGATAATTTGCCACAACAGAGTGCACCCGATTCCTGTGAACGGTCTATGACTCTACTGCGGCAATGTATACAGGGCCGTGGTGAGGCCACACCTTAAGAATTGTGTGCAGTTTTGTTCTCCCAGTCTGAGGAAGGACATTCTTGCTATTGAAGGAGTCCAGTGAAGGTTCACCAGACTGATACAGAGGAGGCAACGACCTAGTGGTATTATCGCTAGACTATTAATCTAGAGACCCAGATAACATTCTGGGGACCCAGGTTCAAATCCTGCCATGGCCAATGGTGGAAAATGAATTCATAAAATATCTGGAATTAAAAATCTAACGTTGACTGTGGATCCATTGTTGATTGTCAGGAAAAACCCATCTGGTTCACTAATGTCCTTTACGGGAGGAAACTGCCATCCTTACCTGGTCTGGCTACATGTGACTCCATACCCACAGCAATGTGGTTGACTCTTAATGGCCCTCTGGGCAATTAGGGATGGGCAATAAATGCTGCCAAGCCAGCAACATTCTCATCCCATTAATGAATATTAAAAAAAAGATTCCCAGGATAGCAGGACCGACATATGAAGAATGACACTAGTAGATTAAAACTACAAAGAAAATAACTGCCACCAATACGAACAATACAACAATAGGGTGTATCATCAAATTAATGATTGCAGATATCTTTTGGGACCGGCTCTTAAATATATCCCACCAGCGATGTACAGTCAAGGCCGTAATAGATCAAGTAAGTCATGTTAACATTAAGTTCCCTTTTCGCCATGTGCCTGCCTGCCTCTGATGGGATCAAAACTGAGTGGACCCCACAGAGGATTAGCAATTTCATATTTAACATAACAATGTCCTTAATTACAGTCGCCATGCAACCACGTCACATATATTTACAGGTGACCTTAATCTATTCAAGCTCTGTCCTGAGGTCGAGGATCATGTTCCTGCTGAGGGGCCTTAAAACTTGCAAGAGGAAGAGAAGAGAGAGAGAGAAAAAGAGAATGCCAGTCTAGCTGGCTGTTCGCAATTTCTTTCTGTTCTGGTGTTTTAATTTTAATTACTGCTGCCACCTGATTGAGGCAACCAGAATATCGCCTACACTTTTATTTTGGTTAGTCTATTTACATCAGGTTCCTTAATTTGTTGCTTTTTCATCCTCCAGTTCCCTATCCACAGATCAAAATTTGTCCAGGTCTCTTCATCTGTATCTGTCTTGAGGGTACCCCTTCAATATGTTTCTCTCCTTGTCAACTTTATGAATGATTGTATCATTGAGTGGTAATTACCTCCATATGCAGTTATCCCCTTTGAGCTACAATATACGTGGGATCAAACAATACCGCTCTAGCATTCATCAGGCTTTTCCTTCAGCTTACACTTCCTGCCTTTTATTTTTCCTCGGGTTCCCATAATACAGATTCCTACACCACCTGTGTCTTAGCTCAGCCTTCTTTCACATACACTAACTGTCCTAACACCTACTCATTTAAACACTGGAGTACATGCACCATACAAATTCTCAAGATGGGGTATCCATATGTCATCCAATGGACCCTTTCACTCAGTCTGCTATTGGTCCTCCCAGAGTTCATAATCTTTCATTTCTGTAACATTTTGACATAACAGACAATCACATTCTTTACAAAAACAGAAGTTGCTGGAAAAGCTCAGCAGGTCTGGCAGCATCTGTGAAGAAAAAAATCAGAGTTAACATTTCTGGTCCAGTGACCCTTCCTGAGTTCTGAGGAACTGAAACAGTAACTCTGATTTTTTCTTCTTAGATGCCGCCAGACCTGCTGAGCTTTTCCAGCAACTTCTGTTTTTGTTTCTGATTTACAACATCCTCAGTTCTTTTGGTTTTTAATCACATTCTTTATTTTGATTGTAACTCTTTTTACATCCCTTTCACTAATGCTACTGTCATTATTTTAGAGTCAGTTTGTCTATGGATTTTGTGTCAGTTTTATTGTTTAAACTATGTTTTTGTGCTCTTCAAGGCCATACTAATCCTTTCGTCAAGTACATGTCTGAGACCCTCTCTTCAGTGCATGTTGCTTCTTACCATGTATTCCCTCAAGTTTGTTACCTCCAAGGTAACATTCACTTTTGCACACTTTACATTGGTGTCCCAAGACCATGTCATGCATTCTTGACTCCCATATGATCTTAACAAATGATTTATGAGCTTTTACTCACCTCTCCACATATGGTCCAGATGCCTCAGGTAGTGGCTTCATCACCAATTCAGTCTTTCTTAAAAAGAAAGACAAGGACACAAACATTGCCAAGAGAAAGCTATCAGTTTGGTGCTCTCACCTAAAATTCCTTTTCACTAAAATGCATTTTAACCTCAATTGCCATTTCAACCCTTCATTCTAATTTTTATTTTGTCTTCTGCCATAGTGTCCACCCCTAATTACTTTGTCTGATTAGCTATTGCCATCTATCTAATTCCAGAGATCTGGAAAGATTTGTAGTCCATGGAATATAATCTTATAATATTATAAAACAGAAGTCAAGCATTTCTGTTTGATTCGGGCACAACATACTTTGTTTGTTCTTTCTCTAAGATGGCACACTTTTTTAAAGTTACTTGATATCTAGAATGAGCTGTTTGATATATCTCGAAGTAAATTTGTCCAAATTCAAAGTTAAGTTCATTTTCTCAAGGTCACTAACAATTCTTATGCATTGAAACACTGAAACTGTGTGCATGCACTTTATCATTGCCCAGAATCCCTTTAAATTGCTGGGGAACTATTCAATTTAAATGTTTTGGAAAACCAGGGCATGTGAATCTTAATATAGTTTATGTCATAATATGCTTAAGTGTACCCAGGCTCAGTGGTTTTGATATTCCTGATACTGAATACACTTGATGTTTCCACAGTACTTCCCCAACACTGAAATGTTATTGATGAATGGCTTGATGAGTTGAGGGTGCCTCATCCATCACTGTGTTGTGACGTTGAAATTCTACAAGCCAGTTCAGCAATCAGTGTCTCCAATTTCTTAAAAAAAAAACCTCCATCCATTCCAAATCAAGCAGAATGTGTTAATTAATAAGAATCTAATAAAGATTCAAAAATGGGGGATGGGGCATAAAATCTTGCATGTAATTACATCATCCATCTCTTCTCTTCCTATGAGGAAATAAGTGTGTTATACTTCAAAAAAGGAAAATCTCCTTTATTAAGTTTGTCTTTTCTAATTCCTCTGTCAGTTTTCTCAGATTTTAGAACATATCATCAGAATTTTGTTCAAAGAGAATTGGATTTCCAAGATTCTGAATTTCCTATTATTTGGATACTTTCCCACCAAAGTACATTTGCCATGAGCAAGTCATAGCGATTCACTCGTGTTAATATAGTATTTGGAAGTTCACTTTGGCCAGAAAATGAAATTCCAAACATGGTAATTTCTGGCATTAAATTTTCCTCAGTCTAAACACAACATACAGCCAATTCCAAAAGGCAAATTTTAATGAAACATAACAAACCAAATTTTTGAATCAACATTTCGTTGCAGATTTTTGCTTTACACAACCACTGATGGTTTCTTAAAATAACATTACATTAACCATATATGTTCCACACTGATACAGGCACACACAAACCTTTCAAATCACCATACATTCTCAAAATGCAAATTAACATCAAAGTATCCCCAGATCTTGAGGTCCCGGAAACAAAAACACCAAATTGTACAATACGACACTTAGCAACCAACAAACAAAGGTGCATTCAAACCAGACCACAAACAGTTAACATTTCTACAAGGTTCACAGCACTGAAACCTGGCCTCTAGTCCTCTCTTTGTCTGGTTATAACCATTCCCCATCCTTTTGGGGGTCCTAATTGTGCTAACATATTAGCTACAGACCAGCATTTCATCTTGGAATATGGATGGCCTCTGGGACATCAGGTTGCTTTTTCCTTCTCTTAAATATTTTCCTGAATCCCATCCTCATCGCCGAAATGTCCTGGATGACAGGATGTATCCAAAAGGTTCTTTGGATTCAGTTAAATGTAGTTACGAGAAGACTTGACAACAGCAATTTGCTTAAATATGAACATTTATTCAGTAATAATAAAAGATGAAAAAGGAAGGTAAAAGAACCAGTTAGCATCATGCCCTTCTGTCTGTTAGGGACCCCTCGACTGATGGCTGGTCTGGAGGCTTAGATTCGTTCCTAGCACCATTCAAGATCCCGGTCTGAGGTGAAGTCCAAAGACTCAGAACAAAATTCTCTGTCTTTACAGTATAACAAACAGCAAATACAGAAAAGCAAGTACAAATGGTGTTGTCTTCAGCACATACAGTTGCCTAGATGTTCAAAGATGTCCAAAGATGTGCATGCTAGATGGATTGGCCATGCTAAATTGCCCATAGTGTTCAGGGATGTGTAGATTTAGTGGGTTACAGCGGGGTGGGTCTGGGTGGGATGCTTTGAAGGTTCGGTGTGGACTTGTTGGGCTGAAGGGCCTGTTTCCACATTGTAGGGATTCTATGATCTACGACCTATCACAGGACTATTCAAGGTCATGCAGCTATTGAATATCATCAACATTTCTAACCCATCCTACACTCTGCCATGGCAGGATTCGAACCTGTATCGCTAGAGCATTATTGGGATTAATAGTCTAGCAATAATACCTCTAGGCCATTGCCTCTCTGCACTTCATTTATATGCACTTTGCTAATTCTCCAACATGGTGGAGAGACCAACAGCAAGAATTCCACACAAAAATTCAGACCTGGAGACTCAGTTTACTGTTTGCTCCTCTTGGCCTCCATTTGACTAACCATCCTCAACATCTCTGGGCATGTTCCATAGGCAGTGACTGCCTGCAAGCCCAGTCCACAGGGGAAGGCACTGGATGCTCAGCAGCCTCCCCACATCCTCATGATACATCTCCAACTCGCTTAGTTTACAGTTCCCCCACCTCAATGCACTTTGTAGCATACCAACACCTTACATTGTAATACTACTGCACTCAGTAACAGGCACCCTTCACATGCATCCAATCAGGGTGTACGTCACTCACTTTACATCTACATGAATGCTCATAGCATTTCTCTGTTGCCTTGTGTTTTTTCCATTTTTCCACCTCATTCATAATTTACAGGCTCACTTTACTTCTGTCCTGATTTACCTTTTAGAGCAGGTACAAAACCAGGAAGCTTTTCATGTTTACCAGCCAAGCTCTGTCAGGATGGGAGACAGGTTACTGTGATATGCCAATGTCACATTTACAGCATATGCCAGCATCTTACCTAGCAAATACACTGGATGTGCTTCAACCCAATTACCATGTCTCTCAGTCTCTAAAGAGGAATGGTCTTCAGTCAGATTGGTCCCAGCACAGTCTGATTACAGTTCAGGGGCTTGGATAACTGTCAGTCAGTGCCTTAGTGTCATCAGGGTCATGGGGGTTCCAAACACTACAGTCAGAGGAGTTGCCCACAATCAGTCATGCAGGACCAGTGTGACCAGTGAGGGAAATATTGATCAGTCCAGGTCACTCACCAGTTTGGGGCTGTCCTTCCAGATTGGTCACAGGAGTTGGCCCCAGTCTGTTGTGGGTGGTCTGTTCACTGAAAGTCAAGGCAAGTTATCAAAGGCCATTGCTATTTTAAGCAAACTGTGGGAGTCAGTTATGGGGATTGAAGGCAATATGCTGAGATGCCGAGGGAACAATAATTTTGCTGGGGGCCAATTCCACATAGAGTCGACAGACAATAGCGCGTTGAAGGACATGGGTCACTGCTTGTTGGGGAGATCATCAATGGCCACTCCAGCCCTGGCTTTGACAGAAGGGCAGCGCAGCAAAATGATTACGTTGTAGGATAATCTTGGGAGACAAAGTCTCTTTTTGGACTAGCCCCTAATTTCTAATCTGTGTGTACATGTGTTGTGTTATTTATTCTCATCAGATTTAGTAAGTAATAGACTCACTCTTTGTTAACTCAAGAAAGCTTGGTTAAATTGTCTGCTTTTAAAACATTCATTTGTTCTCAGAGAAGATCATCCATAAGGGAATGGGTCCTTTTAAAGTTAACCTTGTTGTGACCAACAAAGTGGGAAAAGATGAAATAGGGACAGGAGCCAGTTCATCCCTCCTCACCCTGGAGCTTGAACATTGCGGGTATTCCATCCGGAACCCTGTCCAGAGACTAGTTACAACAACACAAATGGGTACAGGCACAACCTGTCTCACCTTTACACATAAACGAACATCTAAGGTGGTGGCAGCAGTGTAGGCAGCATACAGACTCCTGTGCTCAGGCTTGACCTTTTTGCTGCATTTTCTTTCTTTTCCTTTCTCCTTTTCCTTTTCCTTTTTTTCTTCCTTTCTCCTTTTTCTTTTCCTTTTTCCTTTTTCTTTTTCTTCATGCCCCTTTTATTTCTTCACATTTACCTGATAAAGAGAGTTCTTTGGCAGGAGGCAGCTATGACAGGCTCTGGAGCGGCGGTGGCATCTTCAGAGGCAGCGTGGCTACATAGTTGGTCGGCAGGCCAGTGAAGCTTGGAATGGGGCTCTCGCTTCCACGTGGAATGGGCCCCTGGTGGTAGCATGGCATGGGCTGGGATGCCCAGAGTGGGACACTCTTAGCAGCATGGCATGGGCTGGGAAGCCTGGAGCAGCAACCTGGTGGTGACATGCTGTAGCAGTGGAGAAGAAAAAGTTGGACTCTCTTCAAATTATCTTTTTTCTAAACTTTATTCTAACTTAATATGAATGGTGACTATGTACAGACGACAGTGCACATTTTCACTGTATTTTACATAGAATACATGTGACAATAAAGGATAATAGTTAAATGCCTTGTCTCAGGAATCATTCAAGTCAACCTTCTCTGAACTACTCCTAATGCAATTATGTCCTTAATATAAGAAGACCAAATCAGCGCACAGTTCTGAAGATATGGTTTCAGCAACGCTCTGTATAACAGTCACAAAACATCCCTAGTTTTATGTTCCAGTCCCCTGCAATAAACAACAATATTTGTTAGACTTCCTCATTCTAAACCTGGTATCTGACATAGATCTCAAAGTTGAGATTTTTGTAATCTACTATCTCCTGACCTAGTTTTGCTTGTGTTTATTTCTTTGTATGTTAGGTGAAATGGTCCATGATGTTTTCAGAATACAAAACTCTCAAAATGAAACAGTACAAGTAACTCTGCAGCTAATTGCAATCACTGACCACTAGTTCTCTACAGATTAATTTTCTTCTCTTAATTTGAAAAGATACTTTAATCTTGTGTTAAGTAAAACACCTGCAGAGTGGGTATGGAATTGTGGTCAAACATAAGTCAGAACCTACAGGCAAGACAATTGAGGAGAAGTCAAACTCCTGTACCTATATGTAAGTGTCTTACTATATTTTATCATGTTTATAGCCTAACTTGAGATCTACTTATGTAAAGTGCTGAATTGCGGTGCAATAATAGAAATTTGAATTTTGGTATAAAAAGAGATCTGGAGGTCACACTGGAAAACAGCTACTGCTTAATCTAACTCAGCAGAAATTATTAATTCTGGCAGTTTTTATTACCCTGGATTTTTGGGGCATACATATCGTTTGATGGTGTTGGCAGTAGCTCTCAGTTTTCAACTACCATTGTCTTTGACCGTGAACAGCTTCCAGGGTCAAAGATTGTTAGTGTCATATTAGGTCACTAGGGTGCACTGCAGTTAAGCAAATGTCTTTTGAACTGAATTGGCTCTGGGGCATTATCGATTGCGTTCCAAATCTAACACTGAACCAAAATGTAGGCATGCTGAGAGTGGGATCACACCTTAACTTCTCGTGTTTACTTTGCTGCCACTGCAGCAAGTTCATTTAAAAACCAGAAAAGTAAAGAAAGGGTGGAAAGACTTTGCTTTAATATCACACCTTTCCTGACCTCAAGCCAATCCAAAATATTTTAGTCATTGAAGTCTTTGAAATGCAGTCACTGTTGTCATATAGAAAATCACATTAATAATAATTATATTAAAAAAAACCTTATTAATAATATAAATAGGAACAGCCTCGAGTCACCATACAACTTAGTCAACAGGGATAAAATTGGCTTCTGTTTAAAAAAAATCTATTGATGCTTGTATTATATTTTAGACATTTTCAGGCAGCCTTCATAAGGCTGGATAAATTATGACACTGGCATCTTTTTGCAATTTCTCCCATAATGTTAAGATATTAAGTTTACAATTGTTGAATTAATCCCACTCATTTACTACCTCAACTTGTTGAATGCACAGCCAAAATTTATGCTTTGTTTAACTTTTTGAGTGGTAATGCGCTTGTCTCTATGAAGCGTAATCATTTTTAGGAGAATTTTTAAAAAATAAAAATGTGGATTGTTTTGCCCCTTCTTCATCTGGACAAATTATTCTGCCTGCCCACCATTTTAAAAGCCCCTATAGCATCATTGCTTTCCATTGAGAAGGTGTCTAGGAAAACTGCACCCAGTATTATATGACTCTATTTATATTGAGCTGTACCTCAGAGGCCAGTTCTGATTCCCCTTAAAATATGCCACGTCTCAAACACAGGATGGAATAGATGCTCATTGGGAGAAATTTCTTCACCCTGAGAGCGGGGAACCTGTGGAATTTTCTGCCACAGAAAGTGATCAAGGTCAAAACATTGAATGTTTTCAAGAAGGAGTTGGATATAGCTCTTTCTGACTAGATGGATCAAAGGATATGGGGAGAAAGCAGAACAGGATACTATGATGGATGATCAGCCATGATCGCATTGAATGACAGAGTAGGGTTGAGGGGCTGAATGGCCATTCCTACTCCTATTTTCTAAATTTCCATGTTCAATTGGTAAATGCAGCTATTGGGTATGAAGTACTAGCCACCAAAAAACTCAATGAAAAAGTGGGACTCAGTAGACAACTTAGTTACAGCTCAGTAGAATTTTAGTGACTGACAGTCAAATTGGCATTTATAATTGCTTCCCCAGTTTCATGTAACTTTTCCAAAGCCTGGATTTTGCACTCAAAATTGGTATGGGATTGTAGAATGCTGCCAGAATTGCAGTTAAATCACAAAATAGTGAAAATAATAAGAATTCATTGCTTTGAAAAACATCTGTATTTCCACAATCATGCATAAATGTCTCTTCAATTATTCCATTTATTTTCTTCCACAATCATACTGCAAACTGCATTCCACTACTTATTGCATTGCATCCATTCTACGTATGACTTTTGCAGTCTGAACTTGTGCTTACTTGTTAAACTGTCTTTGTCATTTTTAAAGCAGTATTCACTGATTTGCTTATGCTTCTTCCTGAAGCTCCATAAAGGAATTTGCTTTGTTAATTATGTTCCAAAAGCTTCAATCTTCCAGTACTAGTGATTCGTCATGTGGTCCATCTGGCTTCGATAAGGAGGTTAGGAGTTTAACTTATTTGACAGGATGGCATGTTTGTGATGCAGGGTATTACCAACAGCCTGAGTTCAATTTCTCACACTTATTGAGGTTACTTTGACTGTCCTTCTCAACCTTTCCCTTCACCTGAGGCATGGTGACCCTCAGATTAAGCCACCCTCAGTTATTTCTCCCTCAGGGAGTATGGGACTCTGGTGACTTTACCTTTTTTTTGTTCAGGAATTTCACCGTTCTTTGTGCCATGAAAATTGACATGGAATTCAGTTGTAATGATCCTTGGTCCTACTCTCCCAAACCCAACTTTGTAGATAATGCAGAAGAAAAACCAACCCACACATTCTATTTATAACGCATCTTAGCTTAATAAAATATCTCAACTTGTTTTACTAGAATCTTATAAAGCAATGCATGACACAGCAATTTACAGAGTTTGATGACCAAAATGGTGAATGATGTTGGTTTGAGGAAGAGATTAAAAGGAAGAAAGAGAGATACAGAGACAGAGAGGGAATTCTAAATGTAGGGTCTTTGCTGATGAACTCACAGTGGTGGAGCAATTAAAGTTAGGGATACTCAAGAGAGCAGAATTAGGGGAACATAGCTGTCCCTGAAAGGGTTCAGAGATATTAGGAACTGCAGATGCTGGAGAATCTGAGATAACAAGGCGTAGAGCTGGATGAACACAGC
>NC_063345.1:16072899-16112047 GCF_021869965.1 Rhincodon typus | reverse complement strand
AAGGGTCTAGGCCCGAAATGTCAGCCTTCCTGCTCTTCTGATGCTGCTTGGCCTGCTGTGTTCATCCAGCTGTACACCTTGTTGTCCCTGAAAGTTTTCTGACTGGAGGAAATAACAGAGAAGATAAGGATGTCTGGCCAAGTGGCAACTGAAAGAAAATCTGAGAATTTTAAAATCAGGGTGTTGCTTAACTGTAGGCCATAGTAAGGCAACGAACACAGAAGGGATGAGTCAATAAGACTTGATGGGAATAAAGATGCAACAACAGATTTTTAGATGACATCAAGTTTAAGCGGGGTAGAGCATGGGAAGCTGTCTAAGAGCATGCCAAAATAGTCAATCTACACTTAGCAAAAGCACAGATGAGGATTTCAGCAGCAGATTAGCTAACAGAGGGGTAAAATCATACTGTCATTGTGGTGCAAATAAGTGGTATCGGTGATGGCTGGGTTATGTGATCAGGTTTCACCTTGGGACCAAATATGATACCAAAGATACTGACAGTACGATTTAGCCTCAAGCAGTTTCAAGGAATGGTGATGAACAAGTGTAGTTTTTGGCAGGATCCAACAACAATGCAAATTCCAAGTCAATGTATGGACTTTTGATGGCATACATTGTCTAATTCCCTACTGATGTAGCAGTCAAGTTTAACATTCTAGTTGTCCTGTTCATTGCTCAACAGTATCTGGCTCTTTGCTGTCACTTTCTTTCATATTGGCTCATTTCAGCTATGTATTGGGAAAATGAGCAATGCTTTTATACTAACGATAATTCAATTTGCCATTTTTCTCTCTACCCAGTAGTTTCTTTTTATGCAGCTAACCTTATAACTACTTGTCAAACTAATCTGCCCTCTCCTTTCTACCCAGTTACTGCACTTGCTTAGCTGACATGTAGTATTGTTTGTAAATCTGATTGATTGATTGATTTACGCTGAATGCTTGTATCTGGGTCAGTGATAGAGAAATGAGTTGTAAGCCTTCTTAGTCATTGTGATTGACAAGCTACAAAGATATTGGATTTGTTCTCTGCTTTGGATCAGTCGATCACAGCTGTTGCATCCTGTACAACTGACCTCAGCATTGCTGGGCTTGTACGTAGAATCATGTTTATGGATTTCTGTTCCTGATTTGGGTGCAACGACCCTTTTTGAAATGTATATATATTGGCATTAGAACAGAACAGGATCTGTTGGCAACCCCTTGTGGTGAATCAATTACTGTCTATCTTGGTTCACACATAATTATTCAGCTGAGATTTCAAACAGTTGCTAACTTCGATCAAACCCACTTTCAGAAGGCTGGTCAAGAAAATTTGATTAAAATGTATGCATGCAAGCAATGCATTCAGTCATAGGTTTGTGCACGGGAAAGGCCGTTCTTACAAATAATTTTCCAACTTCTCAATCATCTTATGAAAGTGACCACCAATGTGAACTAAAACTGTTAATTCAAGCAATGTTCAACCAATTTGATGATATAAAATCTCTCGACATGGTGATATGTGTCTGTCCATTTTGTTATTTTCTTCCCTATCTTCTCCACATTCATCTCATCTATCACATTGTCATCATGCTGTCTTGACATCTTTCCCACAAAGCTACTGACCACCCAACGTCTGTTCTTGTCCCTTCGGATTTTTTTTAACGTTGGAAATTCTTTTCACCACAGTGTAAAGGTTCCATTCGTTTTAGAAAGGCTATTGATATTCAAAAATTCACCATCACAGACATTCCATCCCAACAGATTTCTCCAACAATTATTTCCTCTCCTAATTGTTATATGAAATTTTACAATACGTTGTTCCCTCCCATGGCAGTGCGTACATTTCCCGATGCAATCTCTCCCTACAGGATACAGTTGAAAGCAGGAATGATTAAATGACATTATTTGACTTTCCTTTTACATATTTTTCCTTCCCTCCTCCTGTCCCTGTCTTTAGATATTTTCTAATTCACCTGTACAATATGTTATTGAACATCCCCGGAGCAGATGGATATTAAACCTGAGCCTCCTGGCTCAGAGACAGGGACACTACCACCAGACTGGAAATATCTGCTGTCCCTACCTTTAGGCTTGCTTAAAACCAACTACATTTCTTACCTTTTCCAACTCTGATGAAAGGACATCAACCAGAAATGTAACTTGGTTCCTTCCTGCTCAGAAACAGCATTGCAATCCCGGCCAGATAATCTGCTTCCTGGACTATGGGTTGAAGGATAAATGTTAGCTATGACACCACATTAAGCTTCAGAGCTCTTCTTCAAGCTGTACCATGGGATAGTAGACCATAATTTAAATTAAATATCAGTATCTCCAATAGTGCGGCACTCCCTCAGGACTCTCTCAGGAGAGTTGCTCGAAACCCTGGAATGAAGCTCAAAATGGCCTGTAAGTGACATCGTAACTCCACTGATTTGGCTCAACAAAAATGTTCACAGCCTTGTAGAAGGGTATACTTATCAAACAAGACTCTCTAATCTATAAGCCAGCTGTGAATGATATTCAATGTGCTCTCAATGCATTCTCATCAACAGATTTCTATATAGTCGACTGATGATTTAAGCCATGCGTTCCTCTATTGCAATGTGTCCGGCTGTTCTTTTGTGATGGAAAGTTTTCCAATCTTTATCACCATGTTGTCAAATGCATTTCACAATTCTATCTCTCCCACTGAAACCGTAATTATTTATGTCACCATGTTAAAGGCTGGTTAGAGAGGACAGTAAATGTGACATCTTAAACGCTGCTGAATCATACCGTTATGCTCTCCCTAACAGTGCCAAAACCATACTGTTATGAAGGGAGTTACTACAGACAGGGAGCCAGCGAGATTGGGGAAAATACTCTGGGTTTCCTTAATAACATTCAGTGATCCCGCTCGGAAGGCGTGTGTATGTGAGCATTGGAGAGGGGAGGGATGAATTTGGCTGCTATACTATCCATGTTTGAATGCACGCTGCCTCACCTGCTGTATTAGGCATTTTGGCTTTTCAGTATGAGTCTAACCTATTGGATAATTCGGTGTTTTATTTCTACATTTTTTTATCTTTTCTCCCTCCGTGAGCTATCATCCTAACTGCAGCCATTTTTTCAGTCTAAATTCTCCAATTAGTGCTTATTTTCCCCCACTGCATGAACAAAATAACAGTGTAAATACAATGCTCAGTCAGCTCTAGGAACTTTTTTCTAAAAATGCAGCATTTTCCTTGAAGAGTCCTTGATGGCAGTGGAGTAGGACTCCTGAGCTGGATTTTGTCTGCTCCATCCATTTCTTTTCTTTTTTTTTCTCCCTCTTTTTGCGTTTTTTTTTTTCCTTTTCTTTTTACCTCCCATCCTCAGGGGGCATTGGTGATGTCAGGGGTGAAAGCCAGCATGGGACCCCCAGCCTCAGTGTTGACCCAGACCCCCGGTTTCAGCTGGGACTCGGACTCCCGGAACTCCTGGCCAAGAGGTGAAGCCTGGCACAGTCTGGGTTGGAAGCGCTGTTATTCTGAAGTTTTATTCTCTATTTTTCTAATTTATTGCCAGACGTTTTATTTCTTTATTTTTCTAATTTTTTTTTCCCTAAGAATTTGTACTTAAGATCTGTACCTGGGTGCCTTGGTACCTAAGATGGCGCTGTAAGTGGTAACTTGTAAACTTTTCACTGTACTCATGTGAGTACATGTGACAATAAAGCTAATTCTAATTCTAATATCCTTTTCCCATTTTGGTCCACAATCTAAAACAAAGAAAATGAAAAGATGTGGACTTTACAAAGTTAATAACCTCTGAAAATGAAGCAATTGACTCAATGGAAGCTTCCACAGCCACTGGGGAACCATACTTGTTGAATCAATCTTTTTAATCTGGTTCATCTGTTGTTCAATATGTGCTCAACACAGTCCTTCAAGAGTTAAATAAGTGTTGTGGTAATTAAAATCACTGTTTTACTTATTTGAATTAGCCTGTTTCCAATTTTGTGATGTGAGATTTTAGTGATTATCTTGTACAATCCCACCTTTTCATGGAAACTGTAAATTATTGGTAATGTTGATAATGATGTGGTGTCACTGGATATTTAAAATGCTTATGAATCATACAGAGTAGAAAGATTTAAGTTCTTTCTGAAGAAGGGTCTAGGCCCGAAACGTCAGCTTTCCTGCTCCTATGATGCTGCTTGGCCTGCTGTGTTCATCCAGCTCTACACCTTGTTATCTCAGATTCTCCAGCATCTGCAGTTCCTACTATCTCAGAAAGATTTAAGTTATATTTTTGCCAATACTGATTTGAATGAAATAAGGTTATTCCAGGTCCTAAGCCAGGTGGTAAGAACAGTCAATGAGGCTTCCTGTTCCTGAATAACATGCACTGATTTCACTTTGGAATTACATGCATGTGGTCTTGTAGATGAGAGCATGTCATATCGGAGACTGGACCTTAATACTTGCTGCGTGGCAAAAGAGGAAGTGAGGAGGCCAAGAAATGAAAGATTGGGGACATGTAAATTTCACTAACCCTGATATTATTATTTTTATTGTTCTCCTTCCTGCCTACCAGCCAAACAAAGTGACAGCATGGCCAGGAGGTGGAAGAGAAAATTATTTGTAGGAGGCCATTCTTCTGAATGATCTGTGACAATTAGGAGTGGAGGGAAGAAAAGCTAGCATTCCAGGCTTTGGGAATTAAACTAAAAAATAAGCAATGTAGACGAAAAAAAAAGCCCTTCTGGAGGATCTGGAGATGCAACGTGTATTTTCCCTGACCCGCAAGGATTGCTGAGAAAGACACAGTCATTAACTAAGCAGGCAGATCCATGTACTAGAAAATGGATTTGTATACTGAAAAAGCCCAAATTTAACCCACTAAAACACTATTTACTTATTGAGAGTTAAAATTGAGCCTTGTAAAAACCAATAATCTAGAACCTATGTGAACAGTAAATTGAGACACTCATTCTTCCTTACCAATAGTCTGTACAACAGACTATGTTGTTTCTAGAGAGCCATGGGCAATATTTAATGGAGATGATTGGAGTCATACCTCAGCTGGGAAGCTGGTGTGATCCGCTTGGCACCTACTGGAGTGAGCCCACCAGATTAACAGCTAGTCAAGCATCAGACAGGACTGGGCACACCTTCCCTCAGAGCAGAAGACCAGCCCACCAAAATCTGCTGGCCAAACTGAGGTCAACAGCCCTTCAATGCAACACCACTGAGGAAGTCCTGGAGCTGTTGCCAGCACGATGCACATCAGAGGCCTAGCCTCATGGATGGACTGAGGCTCAGGTGAGTAATGGCAACAGCTTGGTCATGGGAAGGGGATCTTGGGGGAATGGCAACAAGGGCAGTGGCAGTGGGTAATCCTACTCTCCTTTTCTAAAACTATTCCCTCCATCAAGTGCTGGGCATTTTTGAATAAGGGATTATTCAATGGGCTCCACAGCAGGTGCTCATGGCTCCCCCACTCCACCCGTGACAAAACTGCTTGGTGGTGGGATGAAACCCATCACATTAAGGTGCTTACTTAAGGGGATCAAATTGCAGTGGAAAAGTTGCACCTGTCTTTCTTGACTCACACCTAAACATGCTGCAGATAGGAAGGTATTGGGTTTCCCAACTGTTACCTTCCCATCCCATATGGTGACCTTTCCCTGCCATCAAACTCATCATGCTATTAAATTCCCCCCGGGTCTAAAATAAGGGTTTTTGGTTTCACGAGGACTGTGTGATGGTCACTCTTACCAATAACATCATGGACAGATACATGTATAGCCAACAGGTTGGGAAGGATGAGGTCAAGTTTGTTTTTCCACCTTATTGCTTTCCCCTCCACTGCCACAGACCCAATCTAGAAGCCATGTCTTTCACAACTCAACCAGCTTGCTAAGTAGTGCTGCTACCAAACCATACTTGGTGATTCACATTGAAGTTGCCTAGCAGTGTACATTCCATTCCCTTACCACTTCAGTGCTTCTTCCAAGTGGTATTTTATACGGAAGAGCATTGATTCATCAGCCCTAGGCATAGAGGAGGAGGATAGAGGCGTTACATGATGTTTCCTTGATCATGTTTGGCCTAGTGCCATGAGATTTTATTGCGTCTGGATCAATGTTGTGGAGTCTCTCATGGAGGTGTACCACTGTTCTGCCACTCACACAAACATAGAAAGTCAGAGCAGGAATAGACCATTTAACTCTTCGAGTCTGCTCTACCATTCAATATGGCCATGGCTGATCATCCAACTTAAGAGCAACTTCCCACTTTTGCCCCAAATCTTTTGATCTCTTTAGATTATATTCCACTCCTTCTTGAAATCACATAATGTTTTGGCCTTGACTGCTTTCTGTGGCAGTGAATTCCACAGTTTCACCACCTTCTGGGTGAAGAAATTTCTCCTCATCTCAAAATGAAATGATTTACCCTAAATCCTTACACTGTGACTTTGCTGAGTCTGTCCTGCTGATGGCTTGGGATGGTAGTGGCGTTTTCTGGGATATTGTCTGTAAGGTATGGTTATACGTTTTGCCACGGGCCTCCAGACATTGAAAATGACTTTGAGGATCCTCATAGCTGAGTTTGACATTGTCATTTCCAGTGTTGATGTCAATGATAGGTGACACATCTGGTTTCATCGCCTTAATAAAGGAATTTGATGCAACGGAATGGCTTGTTGGGCTATTTCACAGGACATACTAGAGTCAACCATATTGCTGTGTGTCTGGAGTCTTATGTAGGCCAAACAAGGAAAGGTCCTAAAGGTAGTAGGAATTTCTAAAGGTGTTTTATTTTACAACAATGTTTTCATGGTCATTATTGAACTTATAATTTTTAAAATCAAAATTCCATTATCACTTAAATTACACAATGTGAGAATTGTACCCTGACCCCCAGAGAATTATGTAGATGAGTTGATCATTAGCTGAGCAGCAATAGCACTATTCTATTGTGTCTCCATCAATAGCATCATTACAATAGAGAGGGCGTTTAGGTAATTTACAAAAATGTTACCAGGACTGTAGAATTTTAGTTATGAGGCGAGATTGCATAGTTCAGGGCTATTTTCTTTGGAACAAAGGAGGCTGACAGGAACATAACTGAAGTGTATAAAATTATGGCAGACCTAGATACAGTATAGAGAAAGTCTTATTCCCTTTGGTTCAAGGGTTCATAAGCAGGAGCATTGATTTAGGATAAGGGAGAATTCAAAGGGAACATATTTTTATCCAGTTGATGGGTATCTGTTGGAAAGGATGGTAAAGGTCAAAACTCTTATAGGATTTAAATCATATTTCGATAAATATTAGAATTACCTGTATCCATAAGGCAATGAGCTAAAAATTAGAATTAGGCTAGGCCGCTACCTGTTGGCTGGATTGGGCATGATGGGCTGAATAGCCTCCTGTTACGCTGTGACATTCTGTGAATCATTGGCAACACTTTGAATCTGGAGGTTCCCTCACCTGGATGGCTGAATGCTGTCAATCTATTGAGCTGCTGGAGAGACCACACAATGACATCTCCTGAGTTAAATGTGTACAAGTGGGAGAGAGGAGGGTTTTGTTTTTAAAAAAACACCTTTTGCAGAGGTCACCTAACACCCCCATTAAAACCAAGCCCCTCAGTGGACTGAGAAATTACTGCATGCAGCCACATCTGAAGTTCAACCTGGAACTGAAGGCCTACTTTCCCCTCTGGTAGAATTACATGAAAATGTTAAAGGCTTTGTATTCTTTCTTTTTAAAGATGAACAGAACATGAGTCGCAAGTACGTGTTTCGTTGCAGTGTTCCAGCAATGGCATTTAGGCTTTCGCCAATGAGGTAATAATGAAAAAGTAATCACTTTCAGAATGCATCGTGTAGGAGCAATAACTGAAGGATTCAGTGAATGAAGGCATCCTTGATACAGATCCGGCACTCTGGAAGGAAAGAAAATCCGTTTAAATGAATCAAATAGAACTTGCAGAAGTCATTTCATGGTATCCTTGTGTTTTGTGTCAGACTTGATATTTAATGGACAGCAATGGAATAAATTCTCCATTCTCTAGGCCCAGAGATTACAGAAAGTCTATGTACACAGGACACAGCAGCATACATCCAAGGCGCTGCAACTCTCCCTTGATTGAGGCCCTGAGTACATGAAACTCACCAACGCATTCCCTCTGATCGCCCTCCTCAAATGATGAGATACATCATATTTTTCACTCGACATACCACCGCACCCCCCTCACATTTTGCAGTCATTTACATCACAATTCTTCAGAATCATAGAAGCCCTACAAGTGTGGAAACAGGCCATTCAGCCCATCAAATCCACACCAACCTTCAAAGAGCATCCCACTCAGACTCAACTTCCTACCTTATCCCTGTAATCCTGCATTTCCCATGGCTAATCCACCTAACCTACACATCTTTGGACTGTGGGAGGAAACCAGAGCACCCAGAGGAAACCCACACAGTCATGTGGAGAATGTGCAAACTCCACACAGACAGTCGCTCGAGGGTGCAATCAAACCTGGGTCCCTGGCGCTGTGAGACAGCAATGTTAACTACTGTGCCACCCATTTTAAACCGTTTAATCAAATAAGGAAATGACATATCCTTTGGTGGAAATGCTTGCTATGATAGGTAATATGTTCAGTAGCTCAAGAGATGAACTGTTTATTTTCCCCTTTAGTTCCATAGCCAGATACAGTACCTCAAATTTCCTTTTTTTGAAAAGAGATGACCAGCCAAGGAGAAAGGCCCATTATTCAGAACATCACCTAAATTTCAGGAACATATTAGATAAATCATGAAGCATTTGAAGTGGTGATCCCAAGTATGGATTTCAAAAGTCTGTTGATTTCCTTGAAGGGAAGAACGTGATGAGTAAGGAGTTCAATAGTTTTGAAAGCATGTGGAAGATTTTTAATCTGTAGTTTGATACTATACTTTTGTATTTGTGTTCTTTAGAGACGTATCATGCAGAAGGCAAAGCCAAAAATTATCTTCAAACTTATACTTTAAAATCACACTATTTATTAAACATTAATACTAAATGTTTCTGTATTTCTGTATAAATATAGAAGATATCTCTACATGGTAATCATAGATATACCAGGGTCTTCTAATTGTATTACCATAAAAATTAATCTAACTTCTTTGTCAGAAGTCACACGACACCAGGTTATAGTCACCCAACAAAGCAGCTCTCTGAAAGCTTGTGATTTCAAATAAACTTGTTGGACTATAATCTGGTATAACACAGTGTGGAGCTGGAAGAACACAATAGCCAGGCAGCATCAGAGGAGCAGGTAAGCTGATGTTTTGGGTCGAGACCCTTCTTACTATCTCAGACTATAATCTGGTGTTGTGTGACTTCTGACTTTGTCCACCCCGTCCAACACCAGCACCTTCACATTGTAACTTCTTTGTGTTCGTGACCATTAGCTCTCTCAATTATTCGAATCTAGATTATTCTAAATCCACCCTCACTTATGGTCAGTAATGTACAGCTCCGTGTTACTTTCGCATGATAGCTCAAGTATCCTAAAGCCCCTATGCAATGGCTTTAGCCTGGATTTTAACTTCAATAGGTCTGGTATGAGTGGGTAGTTAAAATAAGAATGTACACTTCCTTCCTAATGCCTGCATTCCACTGTCATTTTAACTTAACAAACACTTTGAACAGCAGGGCAGGCAAGGCCTGGGCACTTCCAGTGTATGTTGAAGTCATGGCCTGATGGTGAAATTGGCACCAATATAGAATTTTTATTGACACCCACATGCCTGTAAACCCATCAGCAAAACTTGGCAAGGTTGTAGTATTCTGCTTGTAGATTGCTGGCATTAGTGTGATAAATCATATTGTTAACTTATTGAGCAACGATCAAGTAAAATAATTGTTGCCAAAAATGCCTTGAGAGAAACTATCTGTAGAGTAAAGTGGTTTTCCAAATTAGTGAAATCAGATTGATCAAGGTACAACATGAAAATAGACTAGAAATTCTGATCTAAGAATTAATTTTGGGAGGAAGTGATTGACTGAGTGAGATAGGAATGAACTGTAACAACAACAAAATTCAGTCCAAATAATGGAATTTATTCTCTAACCCACTATTGAGATGTGCTGACTAATGAAATACATTCATTTATAATTAATTAACAGTGCAACGTTCAAGTCATAAAGGCAGAAGGAAAGTATTACTCTAAGGATTAAATGTACCGTACTGGAAAATGAGAGTAAAGTTTGAGTTTCTCAGCGTTCTTGTAAATGATTTTCTTGACAGCAGTGACAGAGAGGAGTGGATGAAAGAGATGCATAAAGACAGAGTGTGATTGTCTCTGTATTCAATCAATTGAGTGGATGGATGAGGAGAAAGTAAGTATTAAGAGAAAAGTGAAATGACAAAAGAGGCAAAAAGAAACACAGAAAGATAGTTTATGAAAAATGGATGGGTACAACACATCAATTCTTAAAAGTTTAACACCATCCAGGACAAAATAGTCAACTGAATTGGCATCTAATTCACCATTTTAGACATTCACTCCTCCACTACTGATGCTCAGTGACAATAGTGTGTACCATCTACAAGAGCACAGAATCTGAGCCACAGAAGTGTTATGGAACAAACGAAGTTATTCAGATTGTTATGTCTACACCAGCATTCCAAATGAGCATCATGACATAGTGACACTCTCCTGCCTTTTCCCAATAACCTTGCACATTGTTTCTATATACATAATCATCGAATTCCCTCATGAATGCCTCAATTGGACCTGCCTTATCCACACCTTCCAGGCAGTGCATTCAAGATTCTGACAACTCACTGAGTGAAAGCGTTTTTTTTCTCACCATGCATTTCCTTCTTTTGCAAACGTTTGAAATCTATGACATCTCGTTTTAGGAGCATGAACAGTTTTCCCCCCTATCTACTTTATCCAGCTCCCTCATGATTTTGAAAACTTCCATTTGATTTCTTGTCCTTCTTCTCTCCAAGGAGAATAATCTCAGCCTCTTCGACATTTCCTCAAAACTGAAGTTTCTTCTCTCTGCGACTATTCTTGTAAATCTCTTCTGCACTTTCTCCAATGCGTTCACATCCTTACCATAGTGGGTGTCTAGAAATGTGCACAATATTCTAGCTGAGGTCTAACATGCATCTTATACATGTTTAGCATCACCTCTTTGCTCGTATACTTTATGTCCCTATTAATATAGCCCAGGGTACTGTGTGCTTTATTAACTACTCTCTCCACTGCCACTGTCAGTGATCTGTGCACATAGACATCCAGGTTCCTTTGCTCATTCAGCCATTTGGAATTGTATCCTGTATGTAACGTTACCTGTCCACTTTCTTTGTACTAAAATACATCACCACACTCTTCTCTGCATTGAACTTCATTGATCCACAAGTCCACTGACAACTTTATGAAGTTCTGCACTATCCTTCTCATAACGTGATATTGCAGTTCTTCAGTCTTCGAGCAGGCCACCTGAGCTAAGGGACGATTAAAAAATTATGACCAATATGTCTGAA
This sequence comes from Rhincodon typus, assembly GCF_021869965.1. NCBI lineage: Eukaryota > Metazoa > Chordata > Chondrichthyes > Orectolobiformes > Rhincodontidae > Rhincodon > Rhincodon typus. The sequence goes on along the minus strand of NC_063345.1, from coordinate 16,100,541 downwards.
ATTTCCACTATCACTTCCTTCGATATCCTTAGATGCATCTCATCCCTCAGAAGACAGACCGAGGGTACAGAATTTTTGTATACTTTATGAAAGCTTATGTCCACTCAATCCCCGCCCCGTGTTAAAATCAGAACCTTAGGAACTGGAAAAAAACAAACAAGATACAATTTGCTACAAAAGAGGATTCAATCTGTGAACTTCAGACAGACTCTCTCTTTATTCCAACAAACTATGACTGTAGCAGTAAGATCCGAGGACGAGTTTCTTTTTGTTGAATACGACATGTTAATAAAGTGACCTATTACATTTTAGCTCCCTCTCAATAATCCACATGAGCAAAGCAGACAAGTTGTTATGTTTAAATTGATAGAATTCCTTCAGGGTAACCGAAGACATACAATGGTGCATGAGCTGAAATCTCTACAAACAGCAGTACCATTTATGAGCTGAAACGGCGAAAAAAAAAATCCATGCTTATTTAATAGTACAGAACTTGAATATTAGTGAAAAGGCATTTATCCGGTTGATCGATTTTATTTATTGTCACATGTACCGAAACACAGTGAAAAGCTTTGTTCACGAGTGGTACAGGCAGATCATATTACGCAAAGGTTGTACAAATCAAAAAGACTTAGACAGACGCATACAGTGTACAGTGTACAGGGTTACAGTGGTTACAGTGCACAGGGTGTGTGCTAGGCGTTAACAGCGTTAGCAAGACCAGTATTATTTGAGGCTAGAGAGTCTGATAATGGCCAGGAAGAAGCTGTTCCTGAACCTGCTCACTAGTGTGTTCAGGTTTCTGTATCTTCTGCCTGATGGTAGAGGTTGTAGGAGATCATTACCGGGGTGCGATGGGTCTTTGATGATGTTGGCAGCCTTTCCGCAGCAGCGAGCCATGTAAATGGAGTCCATGGAGGGAAGAGACAACAAGGTGCAGAGCTGGATGAACACAGCAGGCCAAGCAGCATCATAGGAGCAGAAAGGCTGACGTTTCGGGCCTAGACCCTTCATCAGACAGTATGCTTTCAATGGTGCATCTGTAGAAATTGGTGAGGGACTTTATAGACATGCCAAATTTCCTGAACTGCCAGAAGAAGAAGAGGCGTTGTTGTACCTTCTTGACTGTTGCATCTAAGTGGGAAGTCCAAGACAGGTTGTTGGTTATCATCACTCTGAGGAACTTGATGCTCTTTACCCTCGCAACCTCAGTTCCGTTGATGTAGATGGGGGTGTGTTCTCCTCCTTTTTTTCTGAAGTCAATGATCAGTTCTTTAGTTTTACAGATGTTGAGAAACAGATTGTTTTCACTGTAACACATCACCAAACCCCCTCTACCTCCCTTCTCTAGTTTGGCTCGTTCTTATCCATCCCACTACAGCGCTATCATCAGCAAATTTGTAGATGGTGTTCATTCGGAATTTGGCAACACAATCCTAGGTGTACAGAGGGTAAAGTATGGGGCTGAGGACCCATTCTTAGGGGGAGTTCCAGTGTTGAGTGTTATTGTGGAGGAGGTGCAGTTACCTATCCTCACCAATTGCGGCCTATGGGTCAGAAAGCTGAGGATCCAACTGCAGAGGGTGGAGCCGAGACCAAGGTCACATGGTTTTGAGATCAGTCTGGAGGGGATAATGGTGTTGAAGGTAGAGCTGTAATTGATGAGCAGGAGTCTGATGTAGGTGTCTTTGTTGTCCAGATGTTCCAGGGATGAGTGCAGGGCTAGGGATATGACATTCTCTGTGGACCTGTTACGTCGGAAGGCAAATTATAGAGGATCGAGGCAGCTGGGAGACTAGAGTTGATGTGGGCCATGACCAGCCTCTCGAAGCACTGCCTGATTATTAAAGTCAGAGCTAGTGGGCGATAGTTATTAAGGCATTTGCTTTTTTAGGTGCAGGGATGATGGTGGCCTTCTTGAAGCAGGTGGGGACTTTGACTCGTCGGAGGGAGAGGTTGCGTATGATGGTGAATACCTCTGCACAGGATCTGAGTGCTCGGCCGGGGACACCGTCCGGGCCCATCACTTTCCTTGGGTTGACTCCCAGGAAGACCTATCTGATGTCAAGTGGTGACAGAAGGAACAGGTGTGTCTGGGGCTGTCAGGGGAGGCATGACAGCACTGGTGGCATTCTGCTCAAACCGAGCATAGAAAGCATTGAGCGCATCAGGTAGGGATGTGGCTTTGCCTGTTATCTTGCACTGCTTCATTTTGTATCCCGTAATGTTGTTTAGGCTTTGCCATAGGTGGTGAGAGTCTGTTTGGTAGGTTTGGGCCTCTAATGTGGCCCATTCCTGCCTCTTGGCATCCCTAATGGCTTTGTGGACTTTTTCCTAGGGTGAAGGTAGCTATTATGAGGGGGCATAGTTTTAAAGTGAGTGGAGGTAGATATAGGGGAGACGTCAGAGATAGGTTCTTTAGTCAGAGAGTGGTAGGGGCATGGAATGCATTACCGGAGCAGGTAGTGGAGTCGGCCTCATTAGGGGCATTTAAGCGGCTATTAGATAGGCATATGGATGATAGTATAAGGTAGGGGTGGAGGTTAGATAGACCTTAGGTTTAGTGTAAAAGTTTGGCACAACATCATGGGCTGAAGGGCCTGTACTGTGATGTACTGTTCTGTGTTCTATGTTCTATATGTGGATTTTTTGTATTGGTCTGGGTCACCTGACTTGAATGCTACACGTCTGGTCTTCAGCAGGCAGTGGACTTCCTGGTTCATCCAAGGTTTATGCTTGGGGAACGCTTGGATTGACTTCTTTGGTATGCAGTGCTGCACGCATTTGTTAATGAAGTCCATGGCTGTGGTGGGATACTTATTTATGTTTTCCACTTCTAGACTTGAACACAGTCCAGTCCACCGATTCCAAGCAGTCCCGGGGACAGTCTTCTGCACCTCGGACCAGCAAGCAATACTCTTCTTTTTGTGAAGGACTCTCCTGTTTCAGCTTTTGCTTGTAAGCTGGGAGGAGGAACACAGCGCTTTGATCTGATTTTCCGAAGTGCAGGCGAGGTTTGGAGCAGTAGGTGCCTTTGATTGTGTAGCAGTGGTCCAGAATGTTTGGTCCCTGGTGGGGCAGGAGATGTGTTGGTGGTACTTTGGCATCACCCACTTGAGTTTGGCTCGGTTGAAGTTGCCAGGACAATGAATAGGGCCTCGGGGAATTTTGTGGTGTTGTAAACCTCGTCTGCGGCATTCTTCACATCTGCATGGGGATTATGTCTTGCACTCATTGGGACAATTTGCAAGTAATACCAAAGTAAAGGAAAAGCAACATGGATATTGAATGAGGGGAGTGTGCTGATTGGTTGGCAAGAAGACTATGATTGGTAGAGATATTGCCATGATGAATGCTGAAGATGATGATAACTGACAATTAACTGCCAAGCTTTACTTCCATTTTCAATCAGGCAAGTTGATTCTGATTAGTCAATAACAAATTATCTGGAGAATGGCTATCACAATCGATTGATGGAAACAGGTGCAGGAAATGTATGTGTTATATCTCTCTGTAAAGAATAAAGCTCTGTGTATTAATACGTATATATGGCTTTGAGCACATGCAAGTATGCCATGCTGTGAATCCAACTGGCAATTAAACTATTCAATAGCTTCAACAAAATTTGTTTTTTTTAAAGACAATACTTAAGTAAATTATCTGGTGATTGCAATTGTTCGTTTGCCCGCCGAGCTGGTTGTTCCATGGTGTGCAGATGTTTCGTTACCATTCTAGGCAACATCATCAGTGCGACCTTGAATCGAAGCATAGGTGTTCTGCTCCGTTCTGAATTTATATGATCCTCTGGTGTCGTGGGACTTGTCACTTACGGTTCTGTTTTTCAGCAGCAATCTGTATACGGGGTCTATTTCAATGTGTTAGTTAATGGAGTCCTGTGTTGAGAACCAGGCCTCCACAAATTCCCTTGCACATTTGTTGTTCGCTTGTCCCAGTCAAACTGGTGGCCTTCATTTTCTGTGTGTATCGAGAGAAGTGAAGATTGATTGTGTCTTTTTCCTGCCAGCCGGTGTTCATGTATCCTGGTCATCAGTTTCCTCCCCATTTGTCCAATGCGATGTTTATTGCACTCGCTGCATGGGATTTTGTATATCACATTAGTCCTGTTTACTGTCAGTATGGGGTCTTTAGTCTTTGATAGCATTTGACAGTGTTGGTGTAGGTTTGTGTGCAATCATGATCCTATACTGTCTAAGGAGTCTAGTTGTCATTTCCAATATATGTTTGATGTAGGGTAGAGTTACTAGTATCTTTTGTTGTACCATGTCCTCCGACTGTCATTTGTTTCGTAGGCATCGTTGGACTAAACTTGTTAAGCATCCGTTGTCAGTAAATACTTTGCGCAGGTGTTCCTTTTCCATTCTCCGGAGTTCTGGGGTGTTGCAGTGCGATATGGATCCTTTAAATAGTGTCTTAATGCAGATCTGTTTTTGTACAGTGGGGTGGTTACTTTTGAAGTTCAGGATTTGTTCTGTGTGTGTGGCCTTCCTGTACACTCGGGTCTGGAATTCACCGTTAGTTAGTCTCTCTACCATTCTGTCTAAGAACGGGAGCTGCTTTTTGTTTTCTTCATCTCTAATGAATTTTATGCTTGTGAAAGTGCTGTTAATAAGTTGGTGGGTTTCTTCTATTTTTGAGTGTTTGATTATTAGGAATATGTCTTCCGTGTATCTCACCCACAGTTTTGTTTGGATTATAGGAAGGGCTGTGTGTTCCAGTTTCTGCATTACTGCTTCCGCGATGAGACCTGAGATGGGTGAACCCATCAGTGTGCCGTTGATCTGTTTGCATATCTGGCAGTTGAACGTGAAGTGCGTTGTGAGGCATAAATCTAGTAGTTTCAGTAAGCTGTCCTTGCTGATGTGGTGCTGGTGTTCAGGGTCGGAGCTCCTAGTCCTTCTAGTAGTGTTGCCAGTGTCTCTCTGGCTAACAGTATGTCAATGGACATAAATAGTGCTGTAACATCAAAAGAGATCATGATTTCATCCTCATCAATTTTCTGGTAATTGCACTAGAAGGTTTTATGCTACAACCCTCATACCAGACTGTCCTAATTCAGATTCAGATGCATCTTCACTTCTCCTACCATCCATAGCTCCCCCACCTCCAGACCCCCATCCCCCACCTTTTTTAATCTAGAATTACTAACTGTGGCGAGAGCTACTTCAGACTGACTGTCTGATTTGATAATCACATCATGACATCCGATCATGTGAACACTGCAAATATTGTTGCTTGTAACTAATAGATTGGGTGACGCATGTAACCATCCTAGAATATCGGTTTGTAATAGTAACTGTTGCATGAAATCTTTCAAGGACAAGAATGGCATCAACATCAAGACAAAGAATGGGAGTTAAGGGTGGAGGACTGGGGAAAAACCAGACATGGGAAGAATTCTAGTCACACTAAATGAATTGTAACGCACTGAATCTGTGCTGGCAACTAAAAGTAATACTGGTAAAAATCAGATTCTGCTCAGAACGCACAGTAATAGAACTCACTGATAAGTTACATTGATTGCAATAGTGTTAACCCAATAATATTATATCTGTAATTGATGAGAACGCTTGATTATGATCACTCTAATCTTTAATATAAACCAACAACTAGAATCTGTCTGGCAAGTTCAAATACAAAGTCTTTGCAATGCATCAACATTTTAACTGTGGGTTCATTGGGGTCAAATAGCTTTTACAAAGCTACACAATCCTTTCTGTCTCCAGCTTCTCTCCACACTTACTTGTACCTGCAATCACAAGCTTCACAAGTCCCATAATATATAATTACTTACTTATTTACTCAGTAGTCATTTTCCATTTTTCAGAGCACCTGGTGACATACAAGAGAATACCCAGACACCTCTACATTTCCAATCTTTGTAATCTATCATCTTTTGACAATAGGCTTCTTTTGTGCTCATCCTTCAAAAAAGGACAATTTCACATTTTCCCACATTGTTTGTCATTTGGCAAATCATTGTCCACTCTTTACACCTATCTATATATCTATGTAACAAAAACAAAGGTTTTGAAAGAAACCAAGGAAGTTGGGCAGCATCTATGTGGATAAAAGATTTAATGTATTGAGTCTGGTGACTCTTCAGCAGAACTGGTAGAAGCCAGGATAAAGAGGTATTTACGCTGAAGATGGGGTTAGTGATGGTTGGTGGGTGGGAAGGAGGAGACAGAGCCCAGGGAGAGATAGAGACAGAGAGACAGAGAGATATGAAAGAGATAGGCAGACAGGGGATTGTTGATCATAAGCCAAGATAGACAAGAAACTGAATAAGTAAAAATGAGAGCTAAGAGTGGGAGACCATGGGTTGGCTGTGCTGAAAGCAGCCCCTGTCACGATAGGGCAAGGGTGTCAGGGTGGGTAAAAAATGTGGAAGGAGGTGTTCAAGCTCTAAATTTATTGAACTTGATGAGTCCTAGGGGTTGTAGGGTCCCCAAGTGGAAGATGAGATGCTGGTTATTTTTGGAACAAAAACAGAAGTTGCTGGAAAGGGGTCACGGGACCCAAAACATTTTTAATTTTTTTCTTCACAGATGCTGCCAGACCTGCTGAACTTTTCCAGCAGCTTCTGTTTTTGTTGCTGATTTGCAGCATCCACAGTTCTTTCGGTTTTTGCTGTTAATTTTGCTTGTGCTGACCCTTGCTGGAGCACTGCAGCAGGCCTGAGGCAGAAATGTTAGCATCCGAACATGATGTTGTGTTAAAGTGACAGGCAACTGGAAGCTCGGGGTCTTTTTTACAGACAGAATGTAAGTGTTCTGCAAAGCAGTCACCTAGTCTGTGTTTCATCTCCATAACTCTTCACAATTTCCTTTCCTACCTACCTTTTGTGTTGTCAGCAAATTTAGTAACCATACCTGGCATCCATTCATCCAAGCCATTTATATCAATTGTAAATTGTTGAAGTCCCAGCACCGATCCCTTTGACACAACACTTGTTACGTCTTGCCAAACTGAAAAAGACCAAATTATGCCTACTCTCTGCTTCTTGTCAGCTAGCCAATCTTTATCCATGCCAAAATGCTTCCCTCTGATGATGATGGACACCAACGCATAAGCTGATGAGTTCTGAATGTCCGACATTATAGACATGCACCACATAACTCAACAGAGTGGAATAAGAAACTTCTGAGAGTGAATGGACAGCTCTCCAGTTACACTCTCTCTGACCATCTGGTTATATGCTCCAAGAGGACTACAACTGTAAACAGACAGGACCTTGCACAAATTGATCTTCAGAGGAATAGAATAGAAAATACTAAGTACAATAAAAGTATGATTTCTAAAAGCAAGCAAGAAAATATTGTTTTAGGGATTCAAGTGGTGTTCCAGTTGTAACTTGGTCAACCATGATTGTCCATGATTTCCTTTTTCCCAGGGTTCCATAATCAGTAACGTTCTATTTTACTTTTAACCAGGCATAGACTATGAATCCTATACTCTGTGCTGTGATCCCTGTAGTAGGTTAATAAATACAGCATTGGACAAACATGAACAGAGTGCTACCTCTGTTGATAAATACCAGTTGACCTTCTGTGTCAATGTTTACAGTGATTTGGAAGATATACTCAGTCACAACGACAGTAGACATAACACCATCCAACAAAGAAAGATGAGTTTTGATTCCATGCACTGAGCTAGCTCCAGTAATTAAACTTGAAGTTGTGTTCTTTGGAACTCTAGGAATAGTAGGAAGCTATTCAACCCTTTACGCCTCTTAAACCTGTCAAGTAGATCATATTTGATCTGTATACTAACTTCATATTCCAGACTTGGTAATATCATTAACAAACACAGAACATGCCGGAGAAACTGAGCAGGTCTGGTAGCTGTAAAGTAACAGAGTTAAACATTTCAAATCTGATATGACTCCGACATGCCAGCTCTGAAGAAGAGTCATACCAGAGCCAAAATGTTAGCTTTGTTTCTCTGTCCATAGGTGCTGCCAGGTCTGCTGATGCTTATTTCAGATTTCCAGCATCCCCAATATTTTGCTTTATTTGATAATATCATTGACTGAAAACTTTCTGTAAAAAAATATTTCAACAGAACGAGCATCAACAGCTTTTGTTGGAAAAAACGTCAGATTTCCACTGTCCTTTTTGTGAATAAGTGCATACTGATATTACCCCTAAATGGCTAAACTCAAATTTTAGGGTCACGCCCTCCTGGTTTTGGGCTTTGATACCAAAATAAACAATTTTCTTTTATTGATTCGAACAACTCCCTAATTATCCTCTGCATCTTAGGGAAAAATCTATTACCATCAACTCTATCTATACCTCTCATTATAAACTTCTATCAGGTCACCTCTCAACCTCCTACACACCAGTGAAAAAAGTCGCAGCCTATCCAATCTTTCCTTATAATCAAACTTTCCATACCCAGGAGCATCCTGGTAAATCTCTTCCGAACCCTCTCCAGTTTGATAATATCTTTTCTATAACTGGGTGACCAGAACTGGACACAGTTCTCCAGACGAGGCCTCGCCAATATTCTGTTCAACCTCAAAATGACATCCCAACTCCTATACTCAGACCGAGCAATGAAGACAAGCATGCCAAACATCTTTTCAACCATCCTGTCTATATTTGATGCAAACTCTAAAGAATTGTGTACCTGCGCCCTTAGGTCCCTCTGTTCTACAACACTACCCTAAGGCTCTACTGTTAATTGTATAAGCCCTACCCTTGTTTGTTGTACCAAAATACAATACCTTGCATTTATCCAGATTGAACTCCATCTGCCATTTTTCAGCCCATTGACACATTTGACCAAGATCCCTTTGTAATCTTAGAAAACCTTCTTCACTGTCGACAATGCCACCACGTTTGGTGTCATCCACAAACTTACTAACCATACCTTCTATATTCTCATCCAAATCATTTATATAAATGATAAACAATAGCGGACCCAGAACTGATCCCCAGGAAACACCGCTGGTCACAGGCCTCTGGTCCAAAAAGCAACCCTTCACCATTAGTCTCAGTCTCCTGCCATTAAGCCAATTATGTATCCAATTGGCAAGCTCACCCTGAATCCCAAGTGACCCAACTTTACTAATTAGTCTACCATGTGGAACTTTGTCAAAGGGTTTACTAACATCCAAATAAACAATGTCCATTACTCTGCCATCATCAATCTTTTTGGTAACTACCTCAAAAAACTCAATCAAGTTTATGAGTTACAATTTTCCTTGCACAAAACCATGCCAACTATCCCTAATCAATTTTTGGCTCTCTAAATATCCATAAATTCTATCTTTTATAATCACATCCAACAATTTACCCACAATAGAAGTCAGACTCAATCAGTCAAGCACAAAAATTAGTGAAGTGGAACCGTAGCAGCTGTAGGAACATAAATAGGAGAGGATTAGCACTCCAAAGACAAACCTTCACTAAGAAGCTGGTAAGAGGTATGGAGAAAAGAGTTTGGGATACAGAAAGAGAGAAAGAATAGCCACACTTGGGAAAATATTGAAGCCATACAAGATGATGAGAGGCATAGATAGAGTGGATAGCCAGAGACTTTTTCCCAGGGCGGAAATGACTATTACGAGGGGGCATAACTTTAAGGTGATTGGAGGAAGGTATAGGGGAGATGTCAGAGGTAGGTTCTTCACACAGAGCGTGGTGGGTGTGTGGAATGCGCTGCCGGCAGTGGTAGTGGAGTCAGATACTTTAGACACTTTTAAGCAACTCTTGGATAGGCCCATGGAGGATAGTAAAATGTAGGGTATGCAGGGTAGTTTCATCTTAGAGGAAGATAATAAGTCGGCACAACATCGTGGGCCGAAGGGCCTGGATTGTGCTGTACTGTTCTATGTTCTATGTTCTATGTTCCTTAGTAAGAGAGGATCTGTAGAGATTAACTGAAAGCTTCTAGAGTAAAATTAGATATCCCTGAGGGAAAAATGGAAAACATAATGGAAACGATGCAAAGATTAGAAATTTAAGGCAAAGAAAAACAAATATTTCACAACAATAAATACTGCCATTGAGGTTCGCCTCCAGGATGCACAGGTGTCATGGAATCCTGCAAGGGACTCTGGGTAATTTTTAAGCTTAACCACCCAATTACCACATATATTCCTTAACTGCGCCTCCCCAAACCCCTTACAATCACAGGACCTCGTTTACCCAATTCGTTACCCCACAATTGACCAGAAATCCCACACACACCCACCCACCCAATGACTCCAATTGTAAACCCCCAGCCTGCCCAGATACTCCGAAAGCCCTGAAAGTCCCAGCAACCCCTCAACCTGGCACTACCAGCCCTAATATAAGAATTACGCCCCTCCCACAGACTACCCTAAACTCTCCTTTGCTTCCCTCTCACAATACATAGCTGGCACTCTACTTACTCACCTGGCACCTGGCACCCTTCTCACCTGACCAATGCACTTCTTCTTTTTGCAGCAGATATCAAAGCTATCTGGCCCTGCTGCTAAACAACAGAATACAGCAACTGATTGCTGTAAGAGGTTATGTGGTTTGATTTCCCCCAACTATTCTGCCCTCCAGGGAAATTGTGTTGTTTCCGCTATGTTCTGCATTTCTGAAGATTCTGGGATTGCAGTTCCTGACAAGGAATGTGGAGCTCTAGAGGAGTGGTAATCTGACTGTGACCCTGACCAATATCAATCATATGAGCATAATTTTTAACTAGTTGTTAAAATACAATAAACTATAGCTCAACAAGAGACTCTTCTAATTAGAACAGAAAGTGGTTTACCTTCACCCCACTAAGACCAAGCTATAATTTCCTACAAGAGTGTGGTGACAGCAATCTACACCTCGTAGTTCATATAACATAGTGAGCCAACATGCTCATATTGTCTAAAATTAGGACATATTTTGATTTCTCCTGCAGTCAGTTCTGGTTAATAAACAAAACTGAAAAATATGGAGTAAATATAGCTATATTTTTAGAGTGATTGAATTTCAGGAACTAATACATGAACTAAGTAACTCTGTGGTCCTTAGATTAGCAAGATAAACATATACGTGGGCCTGTGAAAGCTGATTATTTAAAGAGATAAATAAATCAGCACAACTTGTTGGCAAAGTTAAGTAAGGAACTGAGAAAACATGTTACAGGGCTCTGCTTAAATTAGCCAAGTACATCAGTGACACTGAAATGAAAACCTCCATCTGGGGCTCTTCTGGTGTGACCTTATTTGCTCAAATTTCTTGCTGCACGGAAAACTGTGTAGAATGGCCCTGGAAGTATTCAACTTATGGTTCAGCTTTCTGTCTTCTGACTATGGGACTTCTATGTACTGATCATTTATAAGGGGAGGCAGGATTAGTTTATTTGTTCTGAATGAATGTGATGTTGGGTTGAATACGTACTTACTGCAAGCCTGTATTGAAAGGCTGTGAATCAAGGCACACAGTTGTATTTGATATGCAACCTGGAGAAGTGTATTTTTCAGATCAAGGGAAGAGACTTAATTAGCATGGGGAGGATGGGCACTCTCACCACCGCAAGTCCAGTTCTAGTACCCACCTACCCAACTCCTACAGAATCTTTGGTGTTCACCCACTGAATGTGAGGGATGTGCAAGTTCCCACCTCCTTTCCACACCAACTCATTCAACCAACCAATTGGAAAAGGGGAAAATGTCCTCTCCTCAGTGATCCAAGCCACCTGAGCATCACTGCTTGTGCCATTGTTCAGGAATGATATACTTCCATTTATTTGGTTTATGGTTTCCAGAAGCACCAGGTCCACATTCAGCTGGACAAGTCTTAGCTCTGATCTAAAGTTGCAACTTACCTTATTATTTACATACATTACGTACATTGGTATATGTGACATTGTTGTGATGTTTCTATGACCGATTACACATGTCAAGAAGTTTTATATTTACTTGTGGATGGTTGGAAAGTTTTTGTCAATTAAAGTGTATATACACCATCCATTTCAGCTGATTCAGTAACACTGAAACAATCTGTAATCTGCAACATTAGTATTAGCTTATTATCAAACTATCAATTCCAAGAACAAGATAAATGATAAAGGAACATTTTTAAATAAATATAGAAGTAATGATTTTATTTGTGCATCATATTCTGTCTTATTATTTTTGTATTTCAACTTTAAATATGCTAAATTATACATTACTCTGCTTGAGAAACTTAAATCTTATTTTTTGTGGTGAATGTTTTGTTTTACTTTCTCTTCTCTCCCTGCTACCAGAAACTGTTTTAAAAGTTGGCATTTGATTGGTTAGAACCTGGCTCCACAGGAAGGACAAACAATTGTTTGAGTAAATTTCTTTTTCTATTACAGTGATGGGTAATCACTGTCAACATTAAATTGATACAGGATGGGGGTAAACATGAAAATAAAGATGAAATTTTGGTTTCCCTTAGAAGGCGATTAGCCTGCATAATACGCTTCACCAGTGAGCATTAGGCTGGGTCTTAAGGCTGAGTTAGATAGATTCCTGACTGACAAGGCAGTCAAAGGTTACAAAGAATAGACAGACTGGGGGCACATTCACATCAGCCACTATCTTATAAATGGTGGAGATGCTGCAGGGGTCGATTGGCCCACTCCAGTATCTAATTTGTTCATCTATATGTTTGACTGTCAGACACTGGATTTCAGGGCCCAGATTACTTGGAAGCAACACTTCAGGAGGATTACTCATGGGCTTGTTAAAATGTAACCATATTTGGTTATTTATACGAAGGCATTTCTTCATAGTGGTGGAAATTAGATATTTGCATCTATAATAGATTTGTTATCATATTCTTCAACATGTGACAGCTATGGATCATTTGGTACCAATCTTGCCTTTGTGTCAATTAATGTGGCTATTCAACTCAGTTCATTGACTGAAGGACAGAATTTAGGCTGCTGCTTCTGACATAGTACTGGGGGAGAGCTGCACTCCAGGAGGTACTGTCAGACTAAATCCTTTGCTGCTCTTTCAGTTGAACATAACCGAACAGGAATCGAACTACCCCCATTGTCTGAGCTGACAGTTCTTCCTCACCATGACTGAAGTAAAAAATAGATGATCTGGACACAAGCAGAGATTGTGTGGGGAGCTTGCTGTGCAGAGATTGGCACATTTCCCATGTTACAAGAGTGACCAACATTCAAATGTATCTCCCTAGTGCGTCAGGATATCCTGAAGTCAGGAAAGAGGCCATAAAAATGTCAATTTTATTTTCTCCTAACTTAATGAGTTCCAGCCTTTCAGAAACGGTGTTTGAAATAAAAGTTTGAGGTGTCAAAGCAGCTACTTGTGATCATGTTGATGCCTCCCACATCCAGTGAAGTGATATGTTTTTATACATCATGACAATGTTTTTCATATTTGTAAACAACCGGAAATAATTCACCAGACATTGTATTGTTTATTTGTATTTTCTTTCTGGTTATTTGATTTGATTTTTAGATATTTTAGGGGTGGCACAGTGGCTCAGTGCTTCAGAGTGCCAGGAAATCTGGTTCGATTCCATCTTCGGGTGACTGTCTGTGTGGAGTTTGCACATTCTCCCTGTGTCTGCGTGGGTTCCCTCTGGGTGCTCCGCGTTTCCTCCCACAGTCCAAAAGTGTGCGAGATTGGCCATGCTGAATTACCCATTGTGTCCTGGGATGTACAGGCTGGGTGGATTAGCCATGGGAAAATGCAGGGCTACAGGGTAGGGGGGTGGCTCTGAGTGGGATGCTCTTTTAAGGATCAGTGTGGAATCAATGGGCCAAATGGACTGCTTCCACATTGTAGGTATTCTATGATTCTATGATTTTTGTCTCAGTGTTAAGTGTCATTGAAGCTCTCAGTAAGCACCATGTATGAAACTGAAGCTGCAACTCTCCTAACTGCTTACTTTCCCATTTTTCATTTTCACTCTGACAGGATTTCCATTGCAATCTTTTTTCTTGTTCACCGTCATTAATTTCACTGTCGCCCCTGGAGTTTGACAAGGTATCTGCTGAAATCCATTTCCACAGCCACATTACATTCCTCAGTGACTGCTTCTGGCTCAGACATGCCCCACATAGATTCCAACTCAAGTTTCATCCTTTGTGTTTTGAATCCATCCAGGATCGCGGGTATCTATGTGATGTCCAACATTCCACAGACAGCTGCTCTCGCCGCATCCTGAGATCCACACTCAGTTCCATGAGTTGTCATATGCATATGTTTGACCTCTCTCACCATCAGCATCGCCTCACGCTGGCTCAGAGCTGCACTGTGCCCCAGTTCCACTTCATCCTCCAGCTCATTCAATGTGCTAACAAAAAACCTTTCCTCTTCCTTTCAAGCCTTAAGCAGCACAAGATGCAATAACTCAGAGATACCCACAACTCTCTGGAACCTTCCTCTCCTCTCCTTCCCTCTGACTCCATCCCCTCTCCCAACCTCACCTCTTGTCGTGTATTTACTGTCCTGTCTGACCTTCTGCTCTCTGATGCTGAATGTTCTGTCCTCATACAATGTCTCAATTTTATCCCTCTGCATCACCACCTTATGAATTTCAGGCATGACATAAAATCATAGAATCAAAGAATCCCAACAGTGTGAAAAGAGATCATTCAGCCCATTAAATCCAAACTGACCCTCTGAATACTATGCCACCCACATCTTGACTATATGCCCTCATACCCTATTTCTTGTAAAGACTCCATTCCATTCTCCCAGTGCCTCCATCTCTGTCGCATATGTTCCAATGAGGCCAACTTCGACAAGGGGCCTCCAAAATGTCCACCTTCTTCCTCGACCGAGGATTCCCCAACTCCATAATTGACAGGGCTTTCCATGGGGCCTACACATCTCTCACACTTCTCTCTCAGCCCTTCTCGTCCCTCCCACAATAGCCATAAGAGTCCCCCTTCTCCTCACCCACCATCCGACCAGTATCCACATCCAGAGGATCATTAGCCACCATTTCCACCACCGCCAGCAGGATGCCACAACCAGACACATATTCACATTCCCTCCCTTGTCAGCCTTCCACAGGGACCGTTCCCTCCTGGGACACCCTGGTCCACTCTTCCTTCACTCCTAACCCCCCACACAGCCCAATGACACATTCCCCTACAACTGCAGAAGGTGTAACATCAGCCTGTTTATTCCTCAGTATCCAAGGGCCCAAAGACATCTTCCAGATGAAGAAGTACTTTACCTGCACTTCATTTTATCTGGTTGACTGCAGTCTCTGCTCACAATGGGGTCTACATTGGGGAAACAAAGCCTAGACTAGGTTACCGTTTCACAGAACATCTACTTTCTGCCCATGAAAAAGACCCTGAAATTCAATTGCCTGCCACTTTAGCACATTACCATGCTCCCTGGTCAATATCTTTGCCTTAGGCTTGCTGCAATGCTCTAGCAAAGCTCAGTGCAACCTGGAAGAATAATACCAAATTTACCACTTGAGAACTCTACAGTAGCTAGACTCACACCATGTTCAATAATTTTAGGGCTTGAAGCACCTTCTTCCACATCCTTACCCCAAACCTCAGACACCAGGCCTTGTTATCTCAATGGCCACACTAGCCCTTGTTGGCCACGAATAATCCCCATTAGCAGCCATTCATTCTCCTTGGCTGATTGTTATCCACTCCTTTGTCTGTCCAACTGTTCTTCCCGCTCTTTGGGCTCTCTCTCTACCTATAGTTTACTCCCTAACCCCTCCCCCAACCCTATCTTAAAAAGCAACCTTTTCCGAGCTGCCATCAGTTATGAAGAAGGGTCACTGGACCCGAAACATTAACACTGATTTCTGACCACAGTGATTGCCAGACCCACTGAGATTTTACAGCAATTTCTGTTTTTGTACTTTTTCATTTAATCGTTAACCTGGCAATGGTACAGTTAATAAGGGTGGCACACTGGCTCAGTGGTTAGCACTGCTGCCTCACAGCACCAGGGCCCAGGTTCAATTCCACCCTTGAGCAACTGTCTGTGTGGAGTTTGCACATTCTCCCCGTGTCTGCGCGGGTTTCCTCCGAGTGCTCCGGTTTCCTCCCATAGTCCAAAGATGTGCAGGTAAGGTGGATTGGCCATGCTAAATTGCCTGTAGTGTTCAGGGATGTGTGGCTTAGGTGGGTTATAGGGGGATGGGTCTGGGTGGGATGCTCCAAGGGTCGGTGTGGAATTGTTGGGCCAAAGGGCCTGTTTCCACACTGTAGGGATTCTATTCTATAAACGTGTATGCAATTCACTCTCTCATATTGCCTGTGTGAGAATACATGCAAACTGATGCCATGACAGAACAACAAGAAGAACCTACAGTTATATACCACCTTTTTTATATAACATTGATAACCAGATTTAAACTAATTGATTAAAAGAACAAAGGAAAAATTAAGTTAAATATTTTTTCACAGCATGCTGTTATGATGTGAAATGGACTGGTTGCAAAACTGGTGAAAGTACTTTCTATGGAAACTTTCAAAAGGGAGTTGGACATGTACTTGGAAAAGAATCATTTGCAGGTGTATAAAGAAAGAACAAGAGTGGAGGATACATTGATTGGTAGTTTTACTTTAAAGAGCCAGCACAAATACAGTGGACCAAATTGTACTACATCATGATGGAGAGACTTTTAAGAGATATGTGTGCAGACCTTGTGCTAGGTTAAGTGATAAATATTTTCTAGAATGTTGCATAATTAGTAATCCTAAAAAGAATTCAAATTCAGCAACCTCTCTTAAGCGATCAGTATGCAGCCACATTAATGTCTCCAGTACAAATTCTTGCTGATATTAATTTCCCTTAACTTCTTATTCTCCCTAGCCACCTGGATCTCTAATTCTCAGAGTTTCATTGCACCTTCCTCAATGAAAACAGACACAAGTCGTCAATTTCCTTCTCTGCCTTTTCTCTATACCTAATATAAATTTTCCTGACTCTAAGTTTAGTTTTCATTTGTCTTCGCCACACATTTCCTTTTTGACATACCCAAAGAAACTTTTGCAGTCCATTTGTATGTGGTTGCAATATTGCATGCATTTTCTATTCTTCTCTTCCGTATCAGTTTCATGGTCAACATTTAATGTACTCTAGAAATACCCCATTTCATAAGATTTATTAGCATTCCTGGCAATCTTGAAAGCTTTTTCTTTTAATTTTATACAATCCTTAACCTCTGTTTTCAGCTATGGCTGACTGAAATGTGTTGAGTTTTTGGATCTTGAAGGAATATATGTTCTGTAAGCTATGCAATAGTTCTTTAAGTACTGTCCATTGCCTATCTACTGTCATGCCTTTAAATGTACTTTCCAAAACAGCCAACTCATGCTTTATGCTTTCATAATTTCTTTTATACCAATTTTATACCTTTTCTTCAGAATAAACTACCTTGGGGAGGAGGGGAGAATGAGAAGTTGTATAGAAATGAGGCGAGATTAGCTATAACAATATGCAAATCCATGGAAAAATAAGGTGGTCCCTGAAACCTTGAGGGGAAAATTGGAAATTCTTTTCTAGACATTGGTAATCTGTTCCATTTTCACTGCATTTTCCCCACAATCCTGCAGCGCCATGTCATTCAAGGCCTGGGAAAATCCTGCCCAACATGTTTATTGAAGTAGGACAGCATGGTGCTGCCTCACAACACCAGGGACTTTGGTGCGATTCCAGCCTTGGGTGACTGTCTGTGTGGAGTTTGCACGTTCTGTGCTGATGGGTTTCTGCTGATTTCATCCAACAAAATGCAGGTTAGGTGGATTGGCCATGCTAAATTGCACCAAAGTGATCAGGGATGTGCAGACTGGTTGGATTAATCATGGAAAATACAGGGTTACATGGATAGGGGATGAGATGCTCTTCAGAGGGTTGATGAGGATTTGATGGGCCAAATGACTTCTTTCTGCACTGTAAGGATTCTATTACTTCATTTGGCATCAGTTCAATGTTTTTTTAAGAATGAAGTACCTGCCATTCACTGTACTTGTCAGTGCATTTAATAAACCAGTGCCAGTCTATTCTGCATATGTTGCCCTGACAGCTGCCATGCTTGCTTTCCTGATTTTAATAGAGTTATTTTATGAATCAAATGATTTTATGGATGATTTATTGTGCAGCATAAAGGTCTCCACCCCAGAAAGATCACAGTGTCCTTTCGTAAAAGACATTGATAGATTCTTCACCATGTGATGTAATCAATGTGCAATACGGACAGCTTATGATATTTAATTACCAAATATTAACAATAAAATAATTTTTAAAGAGGGCTGTAGCCAGAGTGAGGCAGGAAGTGTCTGCAACAGCTCAACTGCACAAGTAACAGAGTAGCATTATCCTGCTTTGTGACATCTTTGTAATGTAAATGACAACTCAGCTACTCGTACTGTTCAATGCAGTCAGGAATCTTTGCCAACAACTTTCAGCAATGTATTTCCCCTGTATTGAGATATGGCAGTACCTTGGAAATTAGACATTGGCAAATATTTTGCCTGCAATTAACCACATTCAAGTCAGACACAGGCTTGGTGTAGTAGTTTTAGCCAGTTTTCCCCATCTGCTCTGAAAGATGCTTTTGCTTATTGCTTGAAGGGACATAATTCCAACATGCAAACAGGATTTTAAGTCGAGCCTTTTGATTTTTATCCTTTGCATGAGCATGAGTCCTTCATCTGTGGTGGTGGAGGTGATTACATAGGCACTAGTAGTCCTCTGAAAGTGCATCTAAGTAGTTGGTTGAAGGTGTGATGTAAGACAATGAATTGTCGGCTAGCTATTCTATCTGGGATTAAACCTTTGTTTTATTCAAAGACAAAACGTGCACTTTTTGAATTTTAAAATTTTCATCTATGTTCAAATTCTCCCATGCAAAATTAATTCAAGGTGTTTGGCTCTGCCTTTCACCTACTCTGTGCTCAGCTAGGGCAAGTAGGAAAGCAATTTCAGCCCTAAAGAACCTTGTTATATGTTTTAAAAAAGAATCCAGTTTTACACCAGTGTAGCATTATTATTTCCTACAGCAGTCATGATTGAAACAACTGCCAGTTTTAATCTAAAATGAAGGTCAAATATAACCGCAGTCCTCCCTATCTCTGCACCTCCCCTAGTCCTTCAACCTTTGCAATTCTCTGTGCAACTTCAGTTCTGACCTCTCACACAGCCTTGATTTTCTTTCCTCCACCATTGACAGCTTTGTCTGCAGCTTCCAAAGCCCCAGACTCTGTTATTTCATCCTCGTAGTGAGGCACTCCATTCCTCTCATGCTGTCTCAAAGTCATTTCTTGGGACAACCCCCTTTGGCCAAGCTTTTGGACATCTGTCTTATTATCTGATTATGTGACTCAGTTTTAAACTTTGTACAATTCTCAATCAGCTAAAGGAGGCTAAAGCTTCCTTTATCTCAAACCTTCAAATCAGTCCCAACTTCTGTTCATGCCCTTTTGTGTCACTGTATTGGAGTGGTTGGGATAGGAGACTCACGATAACTGTTCTTGTTGATGCAGTTAGAAGAGAGAACATTCATCAATATGTCTTTGCCAGCTCAATGCTGATGGATTCTTGCCAATTGGAACAAATGAACAGAAATCCGGAGTTTGAAATTATGTAATTACTTAAAGCAACTTTGCAGAAGTGTCAATAAGGCATTCCCAGTTGGTCTGTAACAGTTAACCCACGGTCCCCTCTCGACTTATCAGAATAGATATGATTATTGCATTTTCAAACTGCTGAAGGCTAAGCTGAGAACTCACAAAATCCATGGGTCAGACCCTTATTTTTGAAAAGCCTTATAATCGTGTTCAGTTCAATTGAAACCCTAACATTAAACTTACTCTACTTTGGACTAAGATGAACACAAAATAAAATCCTTGCTGGGTATATGTATTTTGATAGAGTATATTTGGCTTTGTCCTTTAGATATCGGAATTATTGGGGTGTGCACTGCCTCTGGAGCCTGAGTTAGACTCCAAGGTCAGAAGGATGGGTTAAGAAAATCTTTCACTTGAATCTACAGTTCTTACATGAAACGAATATGCACAGCCTTGGTCCAGTTCCTAATGGCATAAACTCACAGCACATATTCAACCTGGATTTTAGCTTAAAAACTGGCAATGTCTTCAGTCAGATTTTGATGACAACTGGTGTGAGAAATGGGAATGCCAAATTGGTATTACAGCTGCTTTACCTTGAAAATATGAACCAAGGATCTTCAGGGCTGAAATATCTTTCTGTGCGTCCACAGGATGAGCATGACAAGGGTGAAGAAGCAGGGCTAAAAGCCTTTAACTCAGTTTGCACTGATTTTCACTGAATATAGATTATCTGATGGGACTGCTATGTGGGACATGTGTTGAACGCAAGGCCAGTGTGTTTTTTTTTAACAAACTGGAATAAATTACAAATCTGCTGGCAGAGATTTTTCTGTTTTTAGCTGTCCAATCTTTATCATTAGCTTATTAGAACTAGCATGCAGGCAATTATTTTGGCTCATTGTTATACCTGGCTTGGACCTTTAATCCTTTTAGTTTTGAATTTGGGATCCTCTCCCCTACTACCAATGATAAGTTTTTCAAAAAGGAGCAGTATCACACTCTAAGAATAAGGGGTAAGTCATTCAAGCCTGAGATGACGAAGAATTTCTTCACTCAGAGAGATGTGAACCTGTGGAATTCCATCCCACAGGAAACTGTTGGGGCCAGTTCATTAGATATATTCGAGACAGAGCTGGACGTGGCCCTTGTGGCTGAAGGCATCAAGGGGTATGAGAGAAAGTGGGAGTAGGAGTGGGATACTGAAATTGCATGATCAGCCATGATCATGGAATGTTGGTGCAGGCTCGAAGGGCCAAATGGCCTGCTCCTGCACCTATTTTCTATGTTTTTATCCAACAGAGAGCATGGAAATTCATCCAGACCAACTTGAAGAGGTTCTGCAGACATACACCATTTGTGATGAAGACCAGTCATGGGTCTTAGGTTGGTTGTCAGCTGGGGCTCAGATAACATCCTTAAAAGAGAGGAGTTGATGTTGTTCATTAGGAAGACAACTTTGAAGGGTTTTGTGCAACTGAGTTTGATTACTCATGTGATTAGCACTACTGAACCAATTTGGAAGATCTCGTTTAGCTGTATCTGTCATTGAATGTATGATTTATCGTTTTTAATCAACAGCAATTTTGTCTGTTTATACATCTCTAACTTGTCCTGTTTCTGGGTTTCAGCATATGGGAAGTTATCCAAGATAATATTAAATATTTCCTTCGACACTTGAATTGTAAAAACCATTCTTCTGTTTTGAACTGTGTAATCCTTTGGCTAATTCTGTTAGTAGATAAGTGGGATTTAAACTTTCTTTCTTTGTTAAAGAAGTAACTGATCTCTATTGAGATTGTAAAACAAGAAATGAACTCCTCTGCTTTTCACTGCAGTGTGGGTATGATCCCTGACACCTGTGCCAGATGTTAAAAACCAAAACATAAATTGCTGGAAAAACTCATTGGGTCTGGCAGCATCTGTTCTGAGGAAGGGTCACTGGACCTGAGACATTAACTCTGATTTCTCTCCACAGATACTGCCAGACCTGCTGAATTTTTCCAGCAATTTCTGTTTTTGTTTCTGATTTTCGGCCTCCACAGCTTTTTTGTTTTTTTTGTTCAACCAGATGTTACCCTGCTTGCCTATGCATCTTCATCAGGTCTTTAAAGGCAGAGTCCAGAGACTTGTGAACTGTACAGGGGCTCAGCAGGGTCCTGTCTCCATCAGTCCTTCAAGTGTCAGAGATCTTGACTTTTTCTCCTCTAGCCTTCGATCTGTGCCTATGCTGTGCCCAGTAGAATGTGACCCCAAGTCTACTCTACCTAGGTTACTCCTGTACATGAAGATCCCTGCACTGGTGGAGGGCAAGTAGGAAAGGCTCGATGGTGCATTCTCTGAAGCTTGAAATTGACCCTCCTCAGAGATATGTCTGAGGGGTAGGTAGAGATTGGCCTAGGGACTGGAGCTCTACATTATTTTTTGTCATCGCTTTGGAAGGTGGATGCAGAGGCTGAGCAGAAAAACTCAAAGATTAGTTAGTATCAAGAGCATATGCAAAATTTAGTGTCACTATGCTGCCTGTAGTATAGTGATTGTACTGAAGTGGCAGACATGAGGCAACTGATGAAGATGCCTATTACTCAATCTTGTGAGGGATTGTCCTCTGTAGTGGCACTTTATATTGCTAAGTCACACTAATTGGGGCATGAAGTAGACTATGGTACCTACCCCTAGCACACTGCCGCAGATCATTTGTGCTCCTTGCTACTGGAACATGGCTCTGTTAAAAGATCTTTGATGCTATTCAGTCTTGAATTCTATCTTTTGCTGCTTCCAAAAACAAAACACCATTGTATGTACAGGTCAACAAAATGCAACACTTGAATTTTAGGATGCAAGGTCTTTCCCGGTATTTCAGTCATAGCAAATCAACTATCATTTCAGTTTATAGACCTTAAAAATTGAAAAATATATGGTCTTTTACAACTGTAACAGGAAGAATGTGCTTCTAATTAAGGCCCTGACTCCACCATTTGGACCATTGGTGTAAATGTATTGATTCAATCACCAAACTGGTCAATTGATTCACTTTTCTATTATTATCCAGAATTAAAGATTCTTTCAACAAGCTTCTTAAATGAAACTTTCAAAAATCAATTCATTAAAGCATAACAATTCTTTTTAAAGAAGTGTCAGATGCTGGGTAACATCTAAACTATAATCCCCAGAACAGATGTATTCATACAACACAATTGACAACAGTCTCTGCAGAGACAATATTTTAAAATAAAAAGCTAAAGGAAAATAAAATCCATATTTGAAGAACTTGAAAATTCTCTTCGACTTGGTTTCTTGTCAACGAAAATGAATCAATGACAGTTTAGATTGAAATCAAGCTGAATCAAGTTCCTCGAAAGTGGGCAATGTTCAGCTTTTCAGGGTTTATACTGTTGTCAGAACAAATGATTTTGGAAACTTTATCAGCGTCCCAGAAATATCTGCTGAGACGGGGATTTACAGCTCCTAGAGTTTCTTCCTTGTAACTACTGATATCTGTGGGAACAGAAACTCACGTCCAGTAATTAAGGGCCATAAATCCCATCTTGTATCTCACTAAAAGCTTTGCTTGTCTTTTCCCAAAGTCCCAAGGAACCACATGGTAAAAACCTTTTAAATCCAGAACATTTCCATGTTTTCCAGTTTTTCATAGTTCACAAATATACACATATATTGCCAACAATATTACATTAAGAGTGGCATCTAAATGCAAGTTCATTTAGTTGCATCGTAGATGACACTTCAGCTGTACAAGATGATTTGGTATCTGCCTATAATCACTTCAGAATGAAAACTTACTGCAAAGATCATGGGAGTTCCAAAATCCTGCAAAGCTGTTTTTCTCGAAATGTGGGTTGATCTCCTGAGCTCATCTCACTGCTAATCCTTCAAATTCTTTCATTTGTTGCTTTGAAGTCCACCATGGCAAAATAATTTCCCTTGTATATCCATCTGTCCACAGTCTTTACTAATGCTTTCCCCTTACAGAAAAAAATTTAAGATAGGTTCATATTCAGGACCTCAGACAGCTGTATATGGAGAGATTTTCAGATTTATATACAATAGTGAAATGGGATGATAGGGAATCAGCATCTATCTTGAGATCTAAGAGACTTCCCACAACTTGTTTTACACTTACATGCAAATAAAAATCTATCCTCTGTTGAGGTTTGAGCCAGCTGCATACATTATAATTTTAAATGTCCATACCTAATGATCTCCCAGTTGAGTTTTCCTTTGGAAGAAGAACAGTGGTCGGTTGGCATTGCAGCTACAGAGCCAGAAGTGGCTGGTTAGATGCAGGAACTGGGAACACAACAAGTAACTGAGGCATTCGGCCTCCACATTAGCTAAACTTTACAGTAAAAACAAATATATCGCATGCAATTCTCACTCTCCCAATTTGCTGAATCTCCGGCTCTAGTGTCCTATTGAGACTGCCTGTCTCACTGCTGATGCTCTCTTCCCTGGTTTCATGCATACAATTTGTATTCCTCACTTCTGAAAATATTGTGGTGTTATTTAACAGGAGAACCATTCTATTAGATAGTCCGGACTCTCATTTAAATCAGCAAATACTTTTCACAGGAAGACCATATCTTTGAGCGACTCCCCAGCCCAATGATGAAATGTAGAAGTCTTCAGGGCAACTTGAAACACTGAAGTTGCTTTTAGATGATGCTTTTATTTCGTTGATGAGAGTTAATTACTTTATTAGTTTTCAAAATCAAAATCTTATGGATGTGATTCACCCTTATCTTAATCACGGCAATATCGCCCTAAGTCAAAATGCTGCTAAAACATTAAGCAGACAAATTGGCTGGGATTCAGCTCATACAAACTTAGTCAACTCCAGAGATTTGCCTCCTTGATCCAAGCATAACTTTAAAATACATGGAACAAACCACTTCCCAATTACTGCCTGATCCAAGCATAATATACTAAACTCCTGGTTCAAGAATAAGACGTTCCTAAATTACCTGGATTTTAACAGTCAGCACACTGAAAGACTGTCAATACTTTGCCTAGAGTTAGTCATTTTGTTCAGAAATCTAACAGTCTTTATTAATTGCTCAGTGCATGCATTTAATGCAGGATTTCGATTGTTTTAAATTACATATTTTGAAAAATGGAATAAAATAGGGGCAAAGATTACTGCCTGAAAGTCTTGAACACAAATTTAAGTTTGGAAGACAGTGGAGTTCCCTGTTAAACAGTAAAGTGCCATTCCTACAGTTTGTGTTGGGCTTCACTGGAACAGGCTAAGGACAGAGGGGTCAATGAAGGAGCAAGATGGAAAATTAAAACGTTAAGCATCCAGAAGCTTGTGTCATGCTTGTGCGTTGAATGAAGATGTTCCATTGGAAGTGAAGTGATTCTGCATTTGGTCATTTTAATTCTCCATGTTGAATCAACCATTTTAAATTGTAATTTCTGTTCCCATTTTGTTTCTTTCTTTTCTGCTTTGGTTTCCTTCTCTTGTTTCCTCTATTTCCTTTATGTTGCCTTTGGATAGCATCCAGTCAGGATCTTGCCATTCACAGCTGCTGTACTTGTCCCATTACCGTTCTTCTGGCCGCGTGCCATGCGAAATCTTTAACATTTTTAATCTCCCTTTCTCTTGACCCTATCGCAAACTTTCCTTTTCCCAAAATCTTCACTCTCATTTACTCCTAACCTATCCCAGTTCTGATGGAATAGTGACAGAACTGAAACACTAACTCCGTTTCTTCCTCCACAAATATTGCCAGACCAGCTGAGCTTTATTTTTCCAGATTTCCGGCATCTGCAGTACTTATTTGCTTTTGATTTGTTCTAAGCTGCCAAATCAGTTGTGTACTAAAGAGCTGTGATGTTGTAGGAGGCTCTTTCAGGTAAGACTTTATACAGTGGTACGACTATCAATTCAGCCAGAACTAAACAATGCCATGATACATTCGGGAGGGGCAGGAAATTATATTGTCCAGGCCTATAACCACCCTTAACCATCACCACAAGCACACCGTTTCTCTTTCCTAGCCAGTGGATCTGCAACTAATTAAATTGTCTTGAATACTTCCCTAGATAAGTACATTAATTTATCACAGGACCGACTGCATGAAGAATCTCTCTGATTTGTACCGCTCCATCATCATTGAATGGGAAGGCAATGGCCTAGTGGTATTATCACTGGACTGTTAATCCAGAGACCCAAATAACTTTCTGGGGACCCGGGTTCAATTCCTGCCACGGCAGCTGGTGGAATTTGAATTCAATAAAATACCTGGAATTAAGAATCTAATGATGACCATGAACTCATTATCGATTGTCAGGGGAAAAACCCATCTGGTTCACTAATGTCTTTTGGAAAGGAAACTGCCATCCTTACCTTACCTGACCTGACTCCAGACCCACAGCAATTTGGTTAACTGTGAATTGTCCTCTGGGCAATTAGGGATAGGCAATAAATGCTGCCTGGTCAGCAACACCCTCACTCCATGAATGAATAAAAAAAAGTGTGGAAGGAGGCTGTTTGGCCCATTGAAACCACACTGACCTTCCGAAGAACATCCCCTCCAGATCCATCTCTATACCCTATCACCGTAATCCTGCATTTGCCATGGCTAATTCGTTAGCCTGGACACAATGGACAATTTACCATGGCCAATCCATCTAATCCGCACGTTAGGACTGTGGGAGGAAACTGGAGCACTCGGAGGAAATCCACACAGGCATGGGGAGAATGTGTAAACTCCATGCAGACAGTTGCCTGAGGTGGAATCAAACCTGGGTCCCTGGCACTATGAGACAGCAGTGCTAACCATCATGCCTCTCCAGTTTAATAACACTCAATACATTCATCCAGAAAGTTATTGAATGTCTTATAATGTTAGGGATTAAATTACTGTCCTCTTTTGTCATTCACCAGCATTTGTCTTTACACAGAACTATTGCAGAATGGATGTGGTTTCTGACAGAGGTTTTATTGCTGTGCTGATTTACAATGGCTCTGGGACAAGATCATCAATTAAATAGAGTTACATAAA
Organism: Rhincodon typus; assembly: GCF_021869965.1. Taxonomy (NCBI): domain Eukaryota; kingdom Metazoa; phylum Chordata; class Chondrichthyes; order Orectolobiformes; family Rhincodontidae; genus Rhincodon; species Rhincodon typus. The sequence continues at coordinate 16,073,950 of NC_063345.1, read as the reverse complement.
AGCCTCGTAAAACATTCATTTTTATGGTAACCTCTAGACTAGATAAATTATTGTCTTCAGGTGGTTTTGTTATTATTGAAATATAGACACTATGTACATTTATCTCTCAAGCCAAATGGAAATAAAACTTCTCCCCCAAGGGATCTTGAAATGTTTGTTATAAACAGGTATCGTCTCCAAACATAAGGGTACTTGAACTAATTCTAGCAACTAAAGTAGGATTAAAAGCATCAATATTATTCAGAAAATATTGGCCTCATTAAGTTGACAGATGCAATATGACAGGGACTGGAATCTGTTATTCTACTTTTTTCTACTCGGTTTAACCTCAAATCTAGGTCAGATTAAGGACAGGTTCAATGTAAAATAATGTGTCCTCTGATGTGCACTAGCTTTAAAGCAAAGGATGGATAAAAATAAGCTCCTGCAAATGTTTTCAGATCAAATATGAGCCTTCTGAGTATATTCAAGAGTAAGATAAATAGATGTTTGGAACCTAAAAGAAGTAAGAGATAGGAAGATAGAGAGGGAAATGGAGTTGATGTATGAGATGAACCATGGCAGTATTGAACGATGGGATAGGTCCACAGAGCCGTTTGACTTTCTGCTGCTCCCTCCTTATGTTCTTATTTGATATGGAGAAAAGCATCCTCAACACATGTCCATCAATAATTCTATGTCATATAGGGACCAAAGCACCCTCTGATGTATCCCCACCTGGCCACTTGTGCTGTGGTCATCAGTCTGTGTCTGCTAATTCACATGTCCACAAGGACACACTGAGATTACAGTACCTACATGGAGGGATAATATACTCACAGCATATATCCATGATTCAATTCACCTCCTTTGCTCTGTTGTGGGCTCATAAAGTGAGAGGGAGTGAGTGCCCCGGTTTGAACATCTGCCTCCGGTGCGACAGACAAAATAACGTGAAGCAGCTTAGTATCGGAGAGTAGAAGCTGCTGTTGTGCTGAGACTGTCCAATGTTACCCCACATACAGCATGCTATTGGATTGGGGCAGTACGCTGCACCCTCTTAATGACCACA
>NC_063345.1:15898377-15977899 GCF_021869965.1 Rhincodon typus | reverse complement strand
CCTCATCCTCACCATCACCCTCACCCTCACCTTCACCCTCACCATTACCTTCACCATCACCATCACCATCACCATCACCATCACCCTCACCCTTCGGAAAGCCAGCAGCCTCAGTGATGGCCATTCTGAAAATTTTGATGCAGTCCCCTCTTCATTTAACACCGTTTCCAATGATAGCAGATCCAAAAGGACAAGGACCCTCCTTTCGTATCACCCCCATGCTTACCCCGGTGAAAGCAATTTCCCAAAATTTTCAGGTTTGAGGTTAATTGTCAAATGAAGCTTGTAGTGTGTGATTATCTGATCAGAGTTTTTATCGCAAGTCCTAACATGGTTTGTCAATGGTCTAGCTTAACTCCAGAAAACTGGCCAGGAGGAAGATGAAGTCTGTGACCAGGGAATCATCCCAATAACTTTCGTATTCCCAGTATTGAATTGAGGGAAATTTCTGCTCATTCAGCATTGAATGTCAAACTAGAAATGTGACAATTTAAAGGCATTTTTGGAGTTGAGGGAGCTAAACAAAGACAGCAATGTTTGAAAAGATTATTCTGTTTGTAATATTTTGAAGTATTTAAAATGATTTGTACCAGAATGTCCCATCTGCCAGTTTTATTGTCATTTTTCTTTCTGGGGTGGAGCTGGGTGTCAACACTGTGAATGTAAAAACTGATGCTACATTTCCACATGATGTTTGACCCATTTATCAGAACTGCAGTTAAAGTGTATCCTCAAGTATGTAAAGACAGTGCTTGAAACAGTTATCGCATCCAATTTTCTGGTCTTTATGCATAAATGTACACACTGAATCAAATTCTGCTGAAGAACCAGACGCTGTAACTTCACATCAGACAATGAATGAACTCTGCAAACCTTGTTCAACAAACCATATCGTCCCTGTACCCAATCACTGGGAACAGACTGGCTTTTATTAAGAATTAGGCTTAATATTCCACCCAAACCTGTAGTCGAACTGTTTGGGTTCAGTAGTTATCTGAAAAAAAAATTGATTCACTGGAGATCATGCCAACTAATTGAATCAACATGAAATGTTCCGACTCTTGTGCCACTGATGTATCTTATCATGAGGTTGTTAATAATTAATTTTCCTGCCCCACTGACCCCGATGATAATTAGCTTTCTTTCTTTGCAGAAAATTCATTGAAAGAGAAAGCCAGAATTATAATACATAAGGGTACACTTTCACAGTTGGGGGTGTGCAACAAAATGCTGGGGGATTTCCACATTCCAGGAAGGAATAATAGAGAAGTGCAAAATAGCAAGGGAGAACACACAGAGTTCGCTCCCCTGTCCTGCATTGCCTTCCTCCAATTAATGGGGGCAGCATGTTTCCTTTGTGCCCAGCCATGGTGACAGAACTCTAGTTCTCCTCTTTGTCTACACTCATCATTCCAATCTCTGCATCAAGCATGGAACGGTTTGCCCTGCTCACCAGCCAACTCGAGTGCTTCTTCACAACATTCCGAAGAAAGCTCGCTTGACCTGAAATGTTAACGTTTGCTTTCCCTCCTCAGATACTGCCGTCCTGCTGAGATTTTACAGCAGTTTCTGTTTTTGTTTCTGATAATCCCAGCATTCACAATTTATTTTGTTTAGATGAAAGAACAAGTTTGTTTCACGAAGGTAATCCACTGGGTGGTAGCAGCAAAGCGGAGAGGGGTGACACTTAGTAGCTAATGCCACCCAATCCAATCTCTTCATAGCATTTGACCACTAGAAGAAACCTCAGCACAGAAATTCCAATGACCAGACAGTTGTTTCTGAAATGTAGGTTAGAGTGGCATGTTAGGCCCATGTGGAAATTCCATGGGAATTGCCTGATAAGGGATAAAAGAAAAAAAATTCCATATTTGAAGAATTTGAAAATTCTCTTCTGACTTGGTTTCTTCCAGTCTGGAAGAATCTCTTTCACATACTTTCAAGAATAAAGGTACTTCGCTTTTTCTAGGCTCCATCATCTTTCCTGCCACTTTTGGATCTCATCAGCCTCGGTGAAACTGATAACTCGGCCCCATTCATCAATACATTCCTTCATAATGGACCCCCAGCCTAGTGTGGGTAACTCAATAAGGTGTGAGGCGTTGCTGATGTTACTGCTACTTCATTTAAATGGGATCTGAATGCTTGCACCTAGTCCGAGTTCAAGTAGCTTCAGCACAGCAGGGAAGAAGCTTTTTATTTATTCATTCACGGGCAGCATTTATTGTCCATCACTAGTTCTCCTTGAGAAGGTGGTGGTGAGCTGCCTTCCTGAACCGCTGCAGCCCCTGTGCTGTAAGAGGACTCACAATGCCATTAGGGAGGGAGTCCCAAGATTTTGACCTAGTGACACTGAAAGAATGGCAATATATTTCCAGGATGGTAAGTGGCTTAGAGGGGTGACAGTAGTCCCATGTATCTGCTGTCCTTCTCCTAGATGAAAGTGGTTGTGTGTTTACAATGTTCTGTCTAAGGAGCTTTGGTGAATTTCTGAAGCATGTCTTGTAGATGATACACACATGAGCATTGTTGGTAGACTGAGCTAGCATTTGCAGATGCGGTACTAATCAAGTGGGCTTCTCTGTCCTGAAGAGTGTCAAGCTTCTTTGAGTGTTGTTAGAGCTCATCCAGGCAATTAGGGAGTATTCTATCATACTCTTGACTTGTGCCTTATTGATGGTGGACAGGCTTTGGGGAGTCAGGATGTGAGTTACTCCCTGCAGGATTCCTAGTCCTTGGCCTTCCCTTGTAGCCACTGCAATTATGTGGCTAATCCATTTCTATTTCTGGTCAATTGTAACCCCCAGGATGAATGGTAACCTACAGGGTACTGATAGTAGGAGATCCCCTCAAGGATTGCAAGCAAAATGGAGACACTGGATTTTCAAATCTGTTCCCTCTGCTTTGTATCCAACAAACAAGTATTTTTTAAATGCATGCCACAGGCATCTATCCATTTTTTTTAATCCAGTAAATTGGGCAGGATGTAAGTCCAGCAAAAATCAGCCAAATTTGTTCCATCATTGACATTCAAATTTCTCTCAGATTTATCAGTTGCTGAGCTGCAACATATTTTGATTCATGCAGAAGTGATGGGATTTCAGGCTCTACAGCAGCAGAATGTCTTTACCCATTGAGAGGTTGGTAACTTGCTACCACATTGAGCCATTGAGATGAACAACATTGCTACATTTCAGGAAGATCCGGATAAATACATGAGGGCGAATGAAATAATAGGATGGGTTGATGGTGAGTTGAAGAAGTTGGGTGGAGACACATATGGAGTATAAAGATTCTGCAGACCAGCTGGGCCAAATAGCCTGTTTCTGTGCTATAAATTCCTTCAACCTTAGTCCCTGCATGTCCTGCTCATCTATTGCATTGTGCCTCATGTAGCAAAAATTCCAGGACAGGCTACCATGAGGCAATTCATCATTGCTGGTGCTGTCTTTGAACATGCAAACAAAATGAGAAATGCTTTTGTTGAAGAGACCCAGTGGACTGTAGCCTGCCAACTGCTATAGTCCCCAAGAGGCAATTCAGTATGTATTTATCTGTGTAAATTGCTCAAAGGGCACTGAGTGATATAATGCACCTATTAGTATGACAGTTAAGAAAAAGACTTTGGAAATGTTAATGAATGAGCAAGAATCCAAGACAAAACCAATGGAAAAAGCTCAAATTTCTAATAGATACAGCTGGACAGATTTCTGAGATTGTGAAGCTACTACAAGCACAAAGTTCATACATATACCAATTTATTATTCTAGCTTGTTAAATATCTGCTGAATGTAGACAGTATAGAACCACACCATTGCAGAAAAAACACTTAGTCTGTCATTGTCAACAGTACTTCAGCAAGAGGGAGGACAGGATTTTATGCAGTATCAGCAGTGCTCAAATTTGGAAAGTTGTAGTGAATTGAAGAGTGGGGAAAAGGCAACAGAAGAAGGTATTAATGTGGGAAATGATAAAAGCACAATGACAGGAAGAGACAGAGAATACAGATCTGAGAACAAATCAGCAGATAAGACTAGAGGATACAAAAATAATAAAAGGACGAAACTCAAGACACTCTATTCGAATGCATATAGCGTTTGAAACAAAGCAGATGAACTAGCCATACTAATTGAGAAAGTAAGTACAATACAACATTTTGGCCATTGCCAAGACGTGGTGGCAGGATATCCTGGATTGGGACCTGAATATTGAAGAATATGGGGATATTTGGGAAGGACAATAAGAGGTAGAGGAGTGACACTGTATATTAGCACAATAGAGAGGGATGTCCTAAATTCAGGAAATAATGACATAGAAGCAGTCTGGGAAGAGATGGGGAATGAATGAAAACATGAGATCATTTGTCGGAGTTGTGACCTGCACAGCGAACAGTAACCATTGTTAGGACCAAGTATCAAGAAAGAAATAGCAGGAGCTTGTCAAAAGGGCTCAGTGCTCAAGATAAGAAATTTTAACTTATCCATAGACTGGAAAGATCACATCGGAAAACACAATCTAGACGAGGAACTCATTGAGTGTTTACAAGACAAAGTTAGTTTAGCATGAACAAAAGCAGAAGTTGCTGGAAGCTCAGCAGGTCTGGCAGCATCTGTAACGAAAAAATCAGAGGTACCCCGAACCATTAACTATGATTTTTTCTTCACAGATGCTTGCCAGACCTGCTGAGCTTCCAGCAACTTCTGTTGTTTGTTCCCTATTTACAGCATCCACAGTTCTTTCGGTAGCATCAAACAGAGAGCAGGCTATACTAGGTGTAGCTTTGACCAACAAGTTGGGAATAATTATTGACCAGATAAAATGGGGCAGCACGGTGGCTCAGTGGTTAACGCTGCTGCCTCACAGCACCAGGGACCCAAGTTTGATTCCAGCCTTGGACAACTGTCTGTGTGGAGTTTGCACATTCTCCCCATGCCTGCGTGGGTTTCCTCCAGGTGCTCCGGTTTCCTCCCACAGTCCAAGGATGTGCAGGCTAGGTGGATTGGCCATGCTAAATTGCCCATAGTGTTCAGTGATGTTTAGGTTAGTTGGGTTAGACATGGGAAATACAGGGGTAGGGGAACGGGTCTGGTTGGGATGCTCTTAGGGGCGGTGTGGACCTGTTGGGCTGAATGCCCTGTTTCCATACTGTAGGGATTCTATGATATGATTCTATGAAACAGTCCTGGGTAGCAGTGACCATAATATGATTGAATGTTACACACAGTTAAAGAGAGAGAAGTGTGGGTCCAAGGCTACAATTTTGAATTTAGCCAAGGGCATGAAAGCAGAGCTAGTAAAAGTGAACTGATAATTTCAGATAAGGGATATAGAGTCACTAACAATACTGTGGCAAAGATTCAAGATGATATCCCACAAAGCGCGGAATTGATGCATTCCAACAAAAATTCTGAGGGATAGACTCACATCCGTGGTTAACAAAAAAACCCATAAAAGATAGTATCAAATTGAAAGAAAAGACAAAGATGGGTGACAGGTCAGGAGATTGGACAGAGTGTAAAACAAAGAATTATTTAAATATTAATAAGGAGGGAAAATTAGAGTACAAAAGAACAAAAATATAAAAACAGAGAGGTAAATTTTTTCAGATTTTAAAAAAAGACTTAACTAAGTAAGTGTTGCTCCAATAGAGAATAAGTTTGAGGAATTAGTAACGCAGGATAAATAGATGGCAGACAAATTGACAGATATTTTATATTGTTCTTCACTAGAGAGGGTACAAGTAATATCCCAGAAATAGCTGCAAATCAGGAGTTGAAAGTGAGGGAGGGGACCAAGAAGTTACAATTACCAGGGAAGTAATACTGAGTGAACAGTTGGAACTGCGAATTAACAAGCCCCTATGCCCTGTTGAATTTCATCCTAATGTCTTAAAAGAAATAATTGGTGAGATAGCTGATGCTTTGGTCATAGTTTAAAAATAAGTAAATACCCATTTAAGGAAGTGATTAGGACTTTTTTTCTCTCAAGGAGGTCTTGAATCTTTGCAGTTGCTTCCTCAAAAGACATTGGATGCAGACTGCTAACTATTTTTAAGGGAGAGATAAATAGATACTTGATTACCACGAAGATGAAAGATTTCCAGAGGTATGCAGGAATGTGGAATTGAGATTAAAATCAGATCAGCTGTGAGCAGCTCTGAGTCAAGTGACCTGCCCTTGTTCCTTGTTGATGTGTTCACGATGAAGCAGACAACCCTGCCTGCACCCTACAACTCCAAAATAAGATCATTTATTTCTGTCACTGAGCCAGTGAAGAGTAAATCCACCAACTCCAAACCTAACCCACCGCATGTCGATGAAGATTTCATGGTCCCCCTTTAATTTCCACTTATTTTGCAGCTCCCAAGAGATACTGCCACTGTATATATAAAGGTGGAAGTGTTAAAACTATTATGAGCTGGAATTTTACGAATGATTTCAGCTGCCAGCTGGTGAAAGCCTGGTATCACATTGCTTCAGGAAGGGCTGCCATCTCATGTCCCACTTAGTCACTTGACAAGGCCGTGCAAGCATTCCCACAAGGTCAGTAACCCCAGGATGACAGATCCACCCATTGAGAGCAGCTGGACATTCAGAGGTCCCATCAAGGTGGCAATAGCTTCTACCAGTATGACGCACATCTAATGCTTCTTATTGTCACTGGATCCCAGACTAGAGGCGACTGCTAGCAGGAGAAGATTTGTATGTTGTGGTGGGGCTGGGGTGGGAGTGTGGGTGCGTGGATTCAGCAGTAAGGGGAAGTTAGCAGTTCCCAGTGAGATTCTCCTTCGAGGTATTGGCTCCCAAGATAAGGCTTTTGGAAAGGCGATGAATCCCTGAGAACCTGCAAGTAACCCACTTAGATTGTTTGTCGTGCTCCCCACATCCTCATTTCCACACCTACCCCACCGCCAACTAGATTGATAACACCAGTGACAAAATGATGCCATTTATTTCCAACTGTCTACAGGCTTTCCTAGTACTGACTTAGAGTCATACAGCACGGAAACAGACCCTTTGGTCCAACCAGTCCACCTCAAACAACATCTCAAACTAAACATTTTCTGCTTGGGGACCCTGCAACTCTCCAGACTCAACATCGAGTTCAATAATTTTAGGGCCTGAACTCTCCCATGTCCCAGCCCCCGACCTCACACACCAGGCCTTGTTATCACATATAACATAGTGTGGAGCTGGAGGAACACAGCTGACCAGGCAGTATCAGAAGAGTAGGAAAGTAGGAAAGTCCTGACCCGAAACGTCAACTTCCCTGCTCCTCTGATGCTGCCTGGCCTGCTGTGTTCCTCCAGCTCCACACTGTGTTATCTCTGACTCCAGCATCGGCAGTTCTTCGTATCTCTGAACTTGTTATCACATAGTTTGCTATTACGCACTAACTATTGTTAGCCACTAACAGTCTCAATTAACAGCTGCAGAGATAGCGGGAACTGCTGATGCTGGAGAATCTGATATAACAAGGCATAGAGCTGGATGAACACAGCAGGCCAAGCAGCATCAGAGGAGCAGGAAAGCTGACGTTTTGGGTCTAGACACTTGTTCAGATAGAGCCCAGAGAGAGAGAAGAACAGCTGGACAGACAAAGGAGTTCTGAAGAAGGGTCTAGACCCGAAACGTCAGCTTTCCTGCTCCTCTGATGCTGCTTGTTCTGCTGTGTTCATCCAGCTCTACACCTTGTTATATCAATTAACAGCTACTCACCGTCCCAGCCAGATCATTATCCACTCCTTTTTTTAAAAACCAAAAGAACTGCGGATACTGTGAATCAGGAACAAAAACAAAGTTGCTGGAAAAGCTCAGCAGGTCTGGCGCATCTGTGAAGAAAAAAATCAGAGTTAACATTTTGGGTCCAGTGACCCTTCCTCAGAATTCCTTTGTCTGTCCAGCTGTTCTTCTCTCTCTCTGGGCTCCATCCCCACCTATCATTTACTCCTTACCCACCACCCCCACCCTATCTTCTGCAATTAAACTGACATTTTCCTAGCTACCATCAGTTCTGAGGAAGGGTCACCCGACCTGAAATGTTAATTCTGATTTCTCTTCACAGACGCTGCCGGACCTGCTGAGCTTTTACAACAATCTCTATTTTTATCCCAAATTAAACTAGTCCCACCTGCCTGATCCTGGCTCATATCCCTCCAAACCTTTCCTATTCATGTATTTATCCAAATGTATATTAAACATTCTAATTATGGCCACATCCACCACATCCTCAGGAAGTTCATTCCACACACAAACCACCCTCTGTGTAAAAAAAATACCCCTTATGTATCTTAAAATGTCTCTCTTCTCACCTTAAAAATGTGCCTCCTAGTCTTGAAATCCCCCATCCTCAGGAAAAGACACCTACCATTAACCTTATCTATATCCCTCATGATTTTATAAACTTGTATAAGGTCACCTCCCAACCTCCTAGGCTCCAGTGGAAAAAAAAGCCTCAGCCTATTCAGCCTTTCTTTATAGCTCAAACCTTCAATACTCAGCGACATCTTGGCAAATCTCCTCTGAACCCTCTGCGGCTTAATTATATCCTTCCTATAACGGGGCGACCAGAACTGGACACAGCACTCTAGAAGAGGCCTCACCAACGTCCCGTACAACGTCAACATGACTTCCGAACTCCTGTACTCAAAGGACTAAGCAATGAAGGCAAATGTGCTAAACACCCTTTTAACCATCCTGTCTATATGTGACGTAAACTTTGAAGAATTATGTACCTGAAACCTTAGGTCCCTCTGTTCTACAACACTACAATCTGTTGGATTAGGAACTCACTTCCTACTAGCACTAAAACTAAAGGTAAAGTCACCATTTTCCTACTTGCTAACAGGGCTACTCTCTTATTAGAGAGAGAGGTAACTGATGGTGGTTTAACCTGAGGGTCACCGTGCCTCAGGTGAGGAGAGAGGTTGAGAAAGAGAGTGCTTCATGGTAATCTCAATTACTGCGGGAATTAAACACGTGATGTGGCATCACTCGGCAGTGCAAACTAGGCATCCAACCAACTAAGTTAACTGTATCACTTATTTTGGGTGCAGACCCATGGTTGAAGCAAATAATTATCAGGCCATCCTCTATTCAGCAATTAAAAATATAGAGTCTAATGGTGGCTGCATTACCATCAACAACAACAAAAACAGAAAAGCTCGGCAGGTCTGCCAGCATCTGTGAAGAGAAAATCAGAGTTAACATTTCAGGTCCAATGACCATTCCCCAGAACCGCATTACCATTAACTATTGTCATAAATAGCTACCTGTTACATTAATGCCCTTTCAGGAAGGAACATAGAACATAGAACAATACATCATAGGAACAGGTCCTTTGGTCTACCATGTCTGTGCTGACCATGATGCCATTCTAAACCAATCCCATCTGCCTGTACATGGTCCAACTCCCTTTATTTCCTGCATGTTCATGTGTCTGTCTAAATGCCTCTTAAATATTGCTATTGTGTCTGCTTCTATCACCACCTCCCCTGGCAGCAATTTTCAAGCACCTACCACCCTCTGTAAAAACTTGCCACACACATCCCCCTCATGGTATTCTGGTCAAGATGATTAAGCTGCATGGGATCCAAGGTGAGTTGACAAGTTGGATACAACATTGGCTTGGTCACAGAAGACAGAGGGTAGCTGTGGAGGGGTGTTTCAAGAACTGAAGGTCTGTGATCAGTAGTTAACCACAAGGATCAGTGTTGTTGGTAATATATACAAATGATTTGGATGAAAATGTAGGTAATCTGATGAGTAAGTTTGCAGATGACTCAAAAGTTGTTGGAATAGTGGAAAGTGGGGAAAGTTATCGAAGGATACAGCAGGATATAGATCAGTTGGAAAGTTTGCCAGAGAAATGACAGATGGAGTTTAATCTGGACAAGTGTGAGGTCATGCATTTTAGGAGGTCAAATGCAAGACAAAAGCATACAGACAAAATTAAATAGCAGGACTTTTAGGAGTATTGATATATGGAGGGTTCTTGGGATCCAAGTTCATAGCTCCCTGAAAGTGGCAACACAAGTGGATAAAGTGGTGAAGGAGGCATACGGCATGCTGTATAACACTTTAATTAGGCCACTCTTGGAGTATTGTGTGCAGTTCTGGTTGGCAGACTATAGGAATGATGTGGATGTTTTCCAGAGGGTGCAGAAAAGGTTTACCAGGATGTTTCTGGACTGGAGTATATTGGCTACAAGGTGAGGTTGGACAAACTTGGATTGTTTTTGCTAGGGCATCGTAGGCTGAGGGGATGACCTGATAGAAGTACATAAAATTATAAGAGGCATGGATATGGTGGATAGTTGGAGTCTTTCTCCCAGGATGGAAAATCCATGCCTGCGCCTTGCCCCTAACATGATGGTCTGTTATCTTATTTAGCAGCCTCTTGTGCGGCAGCTTTTCATTTTCACTGGTTCTCCTTTGTCTAGCTGCTCATCGCTCCCTCAAAGAATTCTAACAGTTTTTTCGGTAATGACTTCATGACAAAGCCATGCAGACTCAGCCATATTTTATCATGCACTTCCAAGTACTCCGCCATCTCATCCTTTGTAATGGACTCCGTGATCTAGGCTGGATGCCAGAACTTACCTGGTCTTTTTGTTTCCTACTTCACCCATAATATTTGCGTCTTGTCTACCTGCATGTCTGTCTGCATGTGTATGGAAGTTCTAAGAAGGGGTAGAATTCAAGTTAAAGGATTGTCAGTTAGCAATTCACGTTCATCTTTTGTCATTGGTTAAAAACAAATTATTTGCAATAAATTTACACGGTAATGGGAAAAAAAACATGGTGTGTATACTCTTTTAGGAAAAGTTAGACATTGAGGTAGAATTGGGCAATTTGGAATTTAATCAAATTTTTTGCATTAGTGATGTCTCTGGGAATACTGGGCTTTGACTTCCAGTGCACTACTCCATGGAGTCGTGATACTGAAAAGTAATGTCAAGTAGAAATCTAATGACAACTTTGTCCAATAATCTGTAATCTTTAGACCATGATTGTGATATGTTATCATTGTTTCTTGACTTCTCCTCAATATTAATGGTGTCTTGCAGTATTGGTCTTTTGTGCTTCAGCTGAGGTTTGCAATTAAAAAATGAAATCATTTATGACAAAACCTTCCACAATATTGGTCAGCAAAATTTGTCAGAAGCTGCTCTATGTTGTTGCCGTACTGTTATGCACAGGATTCCATGTTTCATTTACCAGCTAAGAGGGCCTTCAGCTTACAAAGCTACATAAGCTTCTTTAAGAGCACCAGAACTACAAATAACAAATATTTCTACACTTTCCAAAGATTCAAGAAGACACGCAAAACCCCTGGGGCCAAAAACAAATGTTTTAGAACACAGACAGCACGAGTGTCTTATTCTTGTACTTTTGGAGTGGTGCCACATTGTTATGTCTTTGACAATTGTACAAAAGACCAATTGAGAGGGGCCAAAGTTTTGTGTGCACTTTTATATAAATCTATACATGCTAATCTGCTTTCATCTTTATATTTTAACTGAATTAATTTGGAAAAGGAAGAAAGAATAAACAAAAGGAGTACTGTTTGTACTCCTGTGAAATGGATGCCAATTGTGGATGGTCCCTTACATCACAGTCTCAATAAATGGTCCATTAACTCCAGTTGACTTGACTAGAACCGTAGCATGTTAATGAGAAAGTCAATTGATCTGCCAAGAGATATGTTGCAAGAAGAGGTAACTCAGAGGTCTAGGGAAACGTGAATCAAATGTGAACTGGATTAGCCTAAAAAACTGAAAGGACAAAATATCACTGCTTTCATATTCATATAGCACAATTCAGGATAAGCAAAGGTTAGTCTGAATGTGGTTGTTTTGTCCTTTATAAACGACTGTTTAATTTATCGTTCGGTGCTGTTTACAGAGACAATGAAAGCTGATCTAAGGTTACAACAATGGATGTAACTATTTTCATAGAAAATCGAAAATTATGTCTGACAGGATGATTTCAAAGAGGCCAAAAACAGACAGTGAAGCCGAGCAATATATTTCCATCTCATGTTAAATTTCTTCTTTCAGTTCTCATCAGAATCAACAGAGAGCCACAGAAAGGAGGATAAAATGACGGGCATGATTTTCCTTCTTCTGTAGATCATCAATACAGTGGCAGGTAGGACAAATAATTAGCTGGGTTGGCCCCACAGAGTTACTTGCACATTTACCACCACCTCAGTGTTTAGCTTCTGAGCAAGAAGGTTCTTGAACTGCAAATAATTAATGGCCACTAGAACCCATCAAAAGGGCAATTATCCACATTCCCTGAGAAGGACATTGAGGTTGGGCCTGTGTGCCAGATCAGTGAGAGGGTCTCCAATTGCCCAGTTTCAGTGCAATCAGGGACAGAGATTGACAGGAGGAGATAACTGCTTAAAGTTAGATGCCCTTGCCTCCATTGCTGCCCTCCCTCCCATATTTACCCCTCTCCACAAGCTACCAGACATTAATCCCACTCCAAAAACACACTACCCTGCTCGTCAATACAGCACTTCATGACTGTGTAGCCTGGGCCTCCAGCAATGTTCTCCACCTCTCAGAGGCCTCTGATCTCTTATTAACTAGTGGATCTGACAGGATGGGTCTTCAGTTCCTGATTGGACAAGAGTTGGACCAGCTTGTCCCCTGTGTACTTTAGAGCTCCAAGTTTATCATCCATGTATTTGGAATGTTATCAATTCTCTTTTACTGCCACTGCCTTACCTGGGAGATTGTTTATGATTAAAAACAAACATCAAAGAACTGTGGATGCTAGAAATCAGAAACAAAGGTCAGAAATTGCTCGAAAGACTCAGCAGGCCAGGCAGCATCTGCGGAGAGAAGTTCAGAACTGTTCTGAAGAAGGGTCACTGGACCTGCTACATTACCTCTGCTTTCTCTCCACAGATGCTGCCTGACTTGCTGAGATTTTCCAGCAATATCTGAGATTGTGTATAATTCTTTGAGTAAAAATAAGAAACTTTATATGCTAACTGAAATGTACTTTTCACCAAATTTGTATATCATGTCTAATTTGGTTTGCTTACTGTAAGTTAATATCCTGAGTACATCTTATCTATAGCATTTAATATTTTAGAACTTAGGTTAATCTTGAGATTTCATGTAATTTATCTATGTCCAATCCTGCAAATCAAGCTCTAAAAATATCCTTTGTTTTTCCACTGAAATTTAGACCCAATTTATTCAACTTTTAACAATTTACAAAAATAAATTGGATGAAGGGTCAGAAATTATGGTTGCTAAATTTGCTGATGACACAAAGAGGATAGTAGGCTGTGATGAGTACACAGAAAACTACAAAGAGATGTATAAGTGAGTTATGTGAGTGGACACAAATCTGACAAAAGCAGTATAATGTGGGAAAATGGCTATTTTTGCAGGAAGAATAAAAAAGAAGCACATTGTCTAAATGCTGAGAGATTATAGATCTCTGAGATGCAGAGGCATCTGAGTAACCCAGTACATGAATCACAAAAGGTTAGTATGCAGATACAGTAAGCAATTAGGAAAGCTAATAGAATGTTGTTTTTCATATTAAGGGGAATTGACTGTAACTTAGGGAAGCCATGCCTGATTCATATACAGCACTAGTGCGCCCTTGTCTGAAGTACTGTGCACAGTATTGGTCTTGATTTGATTTGATTTATTATTGTCACATGTACCTAGGTACAGTGAAAAGTTTTTTTGTGTGCGCAGTACAGGCAGATCATAGCATACAAAGTGCGCTAGGGTAATAGAATAGAGTGAAGAATACAATGTTACAGGTGCCGAGAAGGTGCACAAAGAGCAAGGTCTATGTTAAATTTAAAATTTGAAAGGTCCATTCAGAAGTTTATGAACAGTGGGGAAGAAGCTATCCTTGAATCTGTTAGTATTTGTATTTAAGCTTTTGTAAGTTCTGCCTTAAGGAAGAGGTTAGAAAAAATTATAAGCGGGGTAGGAGGGGTCTGTGATTATGTTGATATTTAACAAAGGATGTAAATGCATTGGAAGCAATTCAAAGAAGGTTTATGAAACTAATACCTAGAACAGGTGCACTGTTTATTGAGAAGTGCTTTTACAGCCTTGTCTTCTGTCCACTGGAGTTAAAAAGAATAAGAAGTGACTTGTTTCAATTTTTTAAGATCCTGAGGGGTCTTGACATGGTGCATGTGGAAAGGCTGTTTTCTTTTGTGAGAGAACCTGGAAACAGACGTCACTATTTAAAAATAAGGAGTTGTCTGTTAAAGATAGAGATGAGGAGAATTTCTTTTTCTCTCAGACTGTCATAAGTTTTTGTAACTCTCTTTCTCAAAAATTGGAGGAAGCAGAGTCTTTGACATTTTTTTAATCAACACTACTTTGTCCGACAACAAAACATGAATCATAAGATTAGGATAAAAGAAAATCAAAATGAATAACAGAGCTCGTGGCCAGAAATTGTTGAATTCGATGTTGAGTCCAGAGGCTGTAATGTGCCTAATCCTTCAGCTTATATTGGCTTTTACTGGAACATTACTATAGGGTTAAGGTTAGTGTTAGGAAAATTGCAGCAACCAATAATAGAAACACAAACGTGTGAGCAAGTTGGTGAATTAAAATGGAAAGCACCAAAAATTTAGGGTCATGCTTGCAGACTGAGTGGATACCCAATTTAGAGGAGGCCGTATTGTGAGAAGCGAATACAGTGACCTAAATTGATATAAGTAAATCACTGTTTCACCTGCAGGGAGTTTATGAAGCCTTGGACAATGAGAAGAGAGGAGGGAAAAGCAACTGTGTCTCAAATTTCTGAAATTGCATGGGAAGGGAATGAGGAGGATTTGGTAATCGAGGAGTGGATCAGAGTGTAGCAGAGGGAGCAGTCAATGTGGAATGCTGTTGGGACAGGGAGATGTGTTTCTTGGTACTTGTGGTGGTGGAAATGGAGGTAAAGGAATCCTTTGAATATGGTGGCTAATGGGATGGCAAGATGAGGAAACCCCACATGGTCTGAGAAGGAGGGGAAGGGTGAGAGCAGAAGCAGAGGAAATGGGTCAGACATAATCATAAGCCCCATCAACCACAGTAACCTTCTATCTAGGAGAAAGGAGAACATGCCGGAAGCACTGCTGTAAAAGGGAGCATCATCAGACAATAACTATGATCAAATAAAGACAGAGCAACTGAAAGATTGGATTGGAATTCTTACAGGAGACAGGGTGCGTAGAAATGTAGTCATGGTAGCTGTGTGAGACAGTGAGCTTCTAACAAATATTAATGGACAATCTATTCGCAGAAATGGAGATAAAGAATTCAAGGAAAGTGCTAGAGATGAACACTGGAGGTGAGAGAATGTTTCCTATTTTCACCAATGTTAATGGAAGTTTTCCAATTCTCAGCAAGAATAGGAAATGGTATCAATACAGGCAAAGTACCTGAAAAGGAGTTAGTTGAGAAGGCCTGATGGGACTGGAGTTAGGAACATTCTACATTCCTCATAAAAACAGCCATAACTGGAACCCATGTGGCACCTATAATCACACCTTTTAATTGGAGGGAGTGAGACACATTAAAGGTGAAACAGCTCATTGAAGGAAAAGATTCAAACAGGCAGAGGAGGGTGGCATCAGTTTGGGCCTTTGTTTGAGGGAGCAGTGGAGAATCCTTACACTCTCCTGGTAGGTGGTGTAGGTGCAGGGAAATTGGCCTTCTAACATATTTTCCTGGGCAATTGCAAGTGCACCTGTCATTTCACCTCCTCACTCCTCACCTTCCAGGGGACTAAGTGATTTACTTCTGCAACTTCCTAGTCTTCTCAGGGAATGGCACTTGCAGAACAAGCTTTGAAGGTACATAGATCATGTTGCTTTGAATACCTGAACAGGGTTTATGTGACCATTCACATTGAATCCCTACAGTGTGGAAACAGGTCCTCCGGCCCAACAAGTCCACACTGACTCTTGGAGCATCCCACCCAGACCCATCCCCTTATAACCCATCTAATCTACACATCCCTGAACGCTATGGGCAATTTAGCATGGCCAATCCACTTAAATTGCACATCTTTGGACTGTGGGAGGAAACCAGAGCACCTGGAGGAAACCCACACAGACGCAGGGAGAATGTGCAAACTCCACACAGACAGTCACCCGAGGGTGGAATTGAACCCGGGTCCTGGCACTGTGAGGCAGCAGTGCTAACCACTGAGCCACCGTGCCAACCATGTTGGTGAATGTTCCTGTTGGTGACTTTCTTTGTTGGATATTGACCAAGGGGCTATTGTGATGGGGACGTTTGAAATTAATATCACAGCCTGTAAAGGTAGATCTCTGTTGGGATGGCGAGGTTGTTTCAGTGGAAGTGGAGCCCCAAAAGGTGCTCCCTTTATAGTATATCTTCTTCTTTGCCTCATCCATGCTTCCTCGTCCTTCTCCTCTCACTCCTCCTTCTTCTCCTCCCTCCCTCGACCCTGCATTTTCTTGTTGCTCTGCCTGGCATGTGGCCAGTAGGGAGGCATTGCAACAACTGCCCTCAATCCCTGGGTCAGATAATCCTCTTTCCTCCTTAACAAGATCCTGAAACTGACAGAAAGCACAGTGTGTCTACCAACTGTACCTTAGCAAAGGTTACTCACAAACACTTTAATTAAAACTATTTCAGGGCCCGTCTTTGATTTGATTTGATTTATTATTGTCGCATGTACCTAGGTACAGTGAAAAGTTTTGTTTTGTGTGCAGTACAGGCTGATCATACAATACAAAGTGCATTAGGGTAATAGAACAGTTTGAAGAATACAATGTTACAGCTGCAGAGAAAGTGCACAGAAAGTGAGATCAACGTTAAATTTAAAATTTGAGAGGCCCATTCAGAAGTCTGATAACAGCAGGGAAGAAGCTGTTCTTGAATCTATTCGTACATATATGCAAATTTTTACATCTTCTGCCTGACAGAAGATGATGGAACAGAGGATAACTGAGTTGAGAGGGGCCATTGATTATGATTCTTGCTGCAGAACTTCTTTGTTGAGCACCTTACGAATTAATAGCATACACCTGTATTGCCCAAATGAAGGATCCTGGTGCATTTGATCTGGTTAATCTGTGACGTCAGAACATCATCAAATCAGAATTTTCTGTGATTCACTGAGTGACATCCTAATGCACACCCTCCTCCTCACAGAATACTGTGTAGAATAAGCAGCAATTGTCCAAAGGGAAGTGTATACCCAGAAAGCACCATTTGACAGAACAGTTCAGACAACCCAAATTTATACCTACGTTTATAAAAGTACTTCTTTGGCTGTAAAACCCTTAAGATGTCTTGTTTATGGAAAGTACAATCCTTCTCTTTGTTTCTCTAAATCAATTTAAATAAATGGTTTTGAAAATCACCAGACTGCAAACCCCTTATGAACTCTGCCTGGGTGATTGTTTACATACAAGTTTACATACAAAAAAGGGAGGCATTCCTTAGCGATTCCATAAATATTTCTAATTCTAATTTTAATGTCCACTCAAGGTTTCCTATTCCAAACTGTATAAGATGATCTGCAGAAAGAGAGAAGAGAGATCTGGCAGAAGACAGAGATGGGAACAGGGATAGAATGCAAGTGCTCATTTCTATCTCATCAGCTGCAATATCTGGCAGAGGAATATGGTTAACAAGAGGACATCTGCTGTGCATGGAGATATCTGTAAGATCAATCACCATTCTCTTGACTAATGACAATTGCTTGGACGGCAGGATTATGACATTGCTCATGTCACTTTAGGTCTGAAATACCATCTATGAGCTGTCTGAAAAGAGATTTTTGCTTCCCCTTTGAATAGGCAAACCACGTATTATCAGCTGGACTTGTGAAATGAGTAATAGATGCAGTAACAATCTCACATAATGTTCCAGGAAAGGTTAATACAGGCAGACATTGACTGTGGAAATAACCTGCGGTGCTTCAGCTGTGGAAAAAGCATTAAGTATTCGTCTGACATATTCATTGTTGGGCACTGTCCCAATGGCATGTTAATGGATAACCAGCAAATGTGTTTCATTGCACCAAATGTTTTACCTGCTTTAAAATCAAATCCCATAACACCCCAGAAGGCATTGTCTTTGTGCTGAATACAGTTTCACAGGTGATGTGCACCTTTTTTTGGGTCTAAATGTCCTATTTTCACCTAATGGTTGGCCAGTAGGTGCAAAAGGAGATGGAGAGTAGGACATTTTAGAATGACTGTGATGAAGTTTGAGAATGCGAAGAAGTAGTCCTCCTTTCTCTTTGCCCCATTCTTAACATTGAGTATTCCCTCCAATAGATGCACAACATGGACGCTGAAAGAAAAAGAAAACAGACTTGCATTTTCATGTCCTCATGATTTTCCAAAGCAACTTGCAACAAATGAAATATTTTTGAAATGTAATCGCAAACAGCCAGGGGATAATGACTGTATAATTCTATCTTGTGTTGTTTGTTGAACAACAGATATAGAATCACAGAGATGAGGGTCAGGAGCAGGTTATTCTGCTCCTTGAGCCTGTTTACTGTTCAGTATGATCACGGCTGATCTACTATCACGATGCCATATTCGTGCTTTCTCTCCTCTCTCCCTGATGCCTTTAATCGTCTAAAAATGTATCAATCTTTCTTGAAAATATCCAGTGATCAGACCTCCCACAGCCTTCTGTACTAGTGAATTCCATAGTTTAACCAACCTCTGACAGAAGAAATGTTTCCTCATTTGAGTCCTGAATCACCTACTCTGTATCCTAATACTGTCATTCCCCAGTCCAGCCTCCCCCGCCAGAGAAAACATTTTCCCTGCATCCAGTCTGTCTAGCCCTGTTAGGATTGCATACATTTCAGTCAGATCTCCCTCATTCATCTAGACTAGTGAACACAGGTCCAGTCGCACCATGACAACAAGGTGCAGAGCTGGATGAACACAGCAGGCCAAGCAGCATCATAGGAGCAGGAAGGCCTAAAGGCCCTCCACTTCTTCCTGTCCCGCAGGCCCGACCAGTCCCCCTCCACTGACACCCTCATCCACTTAGCCGAACTCATCCTCACCCTCAACAACTTCTCTTTCAATTCCTCCCACTTCCTACAGACAAAGGGGGTGGCCATGGGTACCCGCATGGGCCTAAGCTATGCCTGCCTCTTTGTAGGTTACGTGGAACAATCCCTCTTCCGTACCCACACTGGCCCTAAACCCCACCTCTTCCTCCGTTACATTGATGACTGTATCGGCGCCACCTCGTGCTCCCACGAGGAGCTCGAACAGTTCATCCACTTCACCAACACCTTCCACCCCAACCTTAAGTTCACCTGGACCATCTCTAACACCTCTCTCTCCCTCCTGGACCTCTCTGTCTCCATCTCGGGCAACCACCTAGAAACTGATATCCATTTCAAGGCCATCGACTCCCACAGCTACCTAGAATACACCCACTGTCCTGCAAAAATGCCATCCCCTATTCCCAATTCCCAATTCCTTCACCTCCGCCGCATCTGCTCCCAGGATGAGGAGCCTTCCTGCTCCTATGATGCTGCTTGGCCTGCTGTGTTCATCCAGCTCTGCACCTTGTTGTCTCGGATTCTCCAGCATCTGCAGTTCCTACTATCACTGATTCAATTCCAGTCGAACCATTCTCTCCTCATGTGACAGTCTTGCCATCATGGTATCAGCCGAGTGAACCTCTGCTGCACTCTCTCTATGACAAGTATATCCTCTTTTAGGGAGGGAGACCAAAACTGCACACAGTATCATAGAATCCCTACAATGTAGAAGCAGGCCATTCGGTCCATCGAGTCTGCACTGCCCCTCCGAAGAGCATCCCACCCCCTACCCTGTCCCTGCATTCCCACCCCTAGACACTACGGGCGATTTAACATAGCAAATCCATCTAACCTTCACATCTTTGGACTGTGGGAGGAAACTGGAGCACCCAGAGGAAACCCACGCAGACACGGGGAGAATATGCAAACTCCACACAGACAGTGGAATCAAACCCATGTCCCTAACACTGTGAGGCAGCAGTGCTAACCACTGAGCCACTTGAAATGCAGTCTCTCACAAAGGTCCCGTATAACTGCAATAA
Organism: Rhincodon typus; assembly: GCF_021869965.1. NCBI lineage: Eukaryota > Metazoa > Chordata > Chondrichthyes > Orectolobiformes > Rhincodontidae > Rhincodon > Rhincodon typus. The sequence goes on along the minus strand of NC_063345.1, from coordinate 15,957,807 downwards.
GACATCCCTACTTCTGAACTGAAGTCCTCTTGAAATGAAGGCCAGTAACATTTGCCTTTCTAATTGCTCGCTGTACCCGCCTGTTTGCTATCATTGACAGGTGTACAAGCACACTTAGGTCTCTTTGTACATCCATAATTCCAAAAATACCACCATTTAAATAATACTCTGCCTTTCTGGTCCACATGCTGAAGTGAATAACTTCACATTAATCCATGATTAAGCATTGGTCAATAGACCAGGGAGATTCTTTTTTGAATAGTGTTCCGGGATTTTCATTTCCGACTACATAGAGTCTAAGCATGCTAAGACGCATGTAGGGAGGTTGCCCTAATGCTACCTTTACCTTTGTTTCTTTCCACAACAAATACAGGAAAAAGAAATCTGCAGTTAACATGATTTGAAACTTCCAACATCAGTCGTCCTGAGAATTTGTACTGGGCTAATCACAATGACTCAGTCCTGTGAATCAACGTCTTTGAATGCTGAAATTATCTAATTGCGAGTTATTTTCTAAATGCCTGAATAATATCTTCTTGTAGATTAATCTCACAACCTACATTTTCAACTGGGAGAGACACTGTCCGTGCGGCCAGCAATAAATTAGTGAGATTCAGAAGTGTAGCTATGATCTAAACTGAATACAGATTGGTTCTGGTCTCCTGAGTTTTGTGTGCTCTTTGGTGATGGTTCATTTGCTGTATTAACACCTGTTGTTTTGTATTTTATGTTCCTAAGCCTGGTAATGAAAGGAAAATATTTAAATTTAATTTAGGAGTTCATTATTTAAGATTACACTCCCTGCACAGAACCTGACTCTTTGTGTGGTTCAGAAAACTGTGCATGGAAAAGAACCGCCAAACTGGTGTCTGACCTCTGTCCAATTCTCCAAACCTCAATTCCATCAAGTAAGGCTTTATATCAGGCATACGACCTCAGAAAGATTACCCTCTCCTTTAAGAGCTTTGTGGGAATGTGTATATGGATTCTAAGAGTTTTCATGAAAACACATTTACTCGGACAATTATTCATGGACCAGTGATCAGCAGATATTCATTATAATTTTAATACAGCTCCTAGCTTTGCTATCAATGAGACTTTTGCTGAGCTGTTGGGATTGCAGCAATCCGACAGGTCAATTGTGGGGATGCAACTATTCTCCTCAAATAAACAAAACATTTTTGCATTCCTTAGGTGATGGGCTAGAACTCCCATCAGGATAAACAACCAAAAATAAAGGAAATGTATATGTAAAAACAGAGAGAGAGAGAGAGTTTTAAATGCTAGCAGGATTAGATTGAAAGAAAAACTATGTAGAGTAAAGGATAAATAGAAGATACTTGATAAAAAAAAATAAGAAAAATAAATGTTATCAAATGATTATAAGCAAGTCCCAGTTTTCTGAATAAAAAACCTGTTTTTATAAACCACTGTAGGCTGTGGGGTGCATGTATATCCAAAGCGAAGCAAGGTCCAGGAATTTGACCCAGTTTATTTTCAAGAATGAGTTAGATGTAGTACTTAGGGCTAAAGGGACCAAATGGTATAGGCAGAAAGTGGGAACAAGATGGTGAATTGGATAATCAGCTATGATCATATTGAATGGCAGAGTTGCTTAGTCATAGAGTCATAGAGCTGTACGCCATGGAAACAGACCCTTCGGTCCACTTCATCCACGCTGACCAGCTGTCCTTAATTAACCTAGTCCCATTTGCCAGAATTTGGCCTCTATCCCTCCAGCCTCCACAATTTCCTCTGGCAGCTCATTCCATACACACACCACCCTCTGCATGGAAAGTTGCCCCTTAGTTCCTTTTTCATCTTTTCCCTCTCACCTTAAACCTATGCTCTCCAGTTTTGGACTCCTCCACCTTGGGGAAAAGACCTTGGCTATTTACCCTATCCATGCCCCTCATGATTTTATGAACCTCCATAATGTCACCCCTCAGCCTCCGACATTCTGGGGAAAATAGCCCCAGTTTATTCAGCCCCTCCCCGTAGCTCAAACCCTCCAACCCCGGCAACATCCTTGTAAATCTTTTCTGAATCCTTTCAAGTTTCACAACATCCTTCCTATACCAGGGAGATGAGAACTGAATGCAGGATTCTGAAAGTGGCCTAACCAATGTCCTGTACAGTCGCATCATGACCTCCCAACTCCTATACTCAGTGCACTAACCAATAAAGGCAAGTATTCCAAACGCCTTCTTCACTATCCTGCTTGCACCACTTGAAGCATTACTTGTACCACACAGTACCATGAACTTCACAAGAAATTACACAGGCTCTTAACTCTGCTATAACTCTGAAGTCAGGTGGGGACTAGAAAAGAAATGACAGCCTATGAAAAATAAAATGCTCTCATCTCAAATTGCTGTTATAAGATATTTAACAAAACCAAATGACATCATAAACCATCAGTATACAGCTTGAGTAATTTATTACTGCCATCAGGACCTAGGAGTTGCGTTATAATTTAACACTTCCTCAGAGCAAACAAGCTAAGCAATAGATTATTTTTCTTTGAATGTGAAGGAGGTTCATTGCCTTATTTTTCCCTTGCCTTATAATCCTTCATCATCGTGTTCATAGTATGTGACAGGAATAAATAGAGGTTATGATTACCAGTAGGAAACTTGGCCCAGTCGAGGCACTATGGCACTGCACATAATTTTATGTTTATTTTGATTGATTCTTATTTGGCCAACTGCAGTTCTCACACATCACAACAAGTTTGCACACCTCATTACACTGAGCAGGTGTACCACCTGCTACCATGCTGGAATCTAATCAAATTGTGAACAGTTTACATGTGGACAATTAGATACCTAGGAACAAGTTACAAAATGTTATCCAATCAGTTCATGTAGTTTAATTGAGAGCAATACTTGGACATTAATTACAAGCTTAAAACCATTGATCATAGGAAATAGGAGCAAGAGTAGGCCATTTGGCCCACCACAAAAGCTTTGGCACTCAATAGGATCACGACGAATCTGAATCTAACTTTATTTCCATCTTCCTGCCTGCCCCTATAACCTTTAGACTCTTTTGTCAATCCAAAATCTGTCTAACTCAGCCTACGATATATTTGCTGATCCAGTCCATAAAACCATAAGATAAAGAAGCGGAATTTGGCCATTCGGCCTATCAAGTCTGCTCTGTGCATTTAATAATGGCCAGTATGTTTACCAACCCCATTGCCCTGCCTTCTCCACATAACCCTTGATCCCCTTACTAATCAGGAACCTGTCTATCTCTATCTTAAATGCACTCAATGACTTGCCCTCCACAGGCTTCTATCGATGAAATTACAAAGACTAACAACCCTCTGAGATAAATAAAACTTCTCCTCATCTCTGACTTAGATGATAAAGCCCTTTCTTTTTAACTTTTCCCCCTAGTTCTAGATCCCCCACAAATGAAGGATCATCCGTTATCAGCAGCAGGGTGAGCCAGAGTGCCGACTTGGAAAGGCACAGTTTGAATCGTGATAGTCAGCATGGATTTGTGAGGGGTAGATCATGCCTCACAAACCTTATTAAATTCTTTGAAGAGGTGACCAAACACGTGGATGAAGGTGGAGCAGTGGATGTGGTATACATGGATTTAAGTAAGGCGTTTGATAAGGTTCCCCATGGTAGGCTCATGCAGAAGGTAAGGAGACATGGGATAGGGGGAAATGTGGCAGAATGGGTTCAGAATTGGCTGACCCTTAGAAGACAAAGGGTGGTAGTGGATGGAAAATATTCAACATGGTGTTCAGTTACGAGTGGTGTACCACAAGGATCTGTCCTGGGTCCTCTTCTATTTGTGATTTTTGTAAATGATTTGGATGTAGGAGTGGAAGGGTGGATTAGTAAGTTCACGGATGATACGAAGGTGGGTCGCGTTGCGGATAGTGTGGATGGCTGTTCTAGGTTACAAAGAGACATTGATAGAATGCAGAGCTGGGCTGAGAAGTGGCAGATGGAGTTTAACCCTGAAAAGTGTGAGGTGATTCATTTTGGAAGGACAAACTTGAAAGCAGAATACAGGGTTAACGGAAAGATTCTTGGCAGTGTGGAGGAGCAGAGGGATCTTGGGGTTCATGTCCACACTTCCCTGAAAGCTGCCACCCACGTGGATAGAGTTGTTAAGAAGGCGTACAGTGTGTTAGCTTTCATTAATAGAGGGATTGATTTCAAGAGCTGTGAAGTTAGCTCCAGCTATACAAAAGCCTGGTTTGGCCACATCTGGAGTATTGTGTCCAGTTCTGGTCGCCTCATTACAGGAAAGATGTGGAGGCGTTGGAAAAGGTGCAGAGGAGATTTACCAGGATGTTGCCTGGAATGGAGGGAAGGTCTTACAAGGAAAGGTTGAGAGAGCTCGGGCTTTTCTCTTTAGAACGACGAAGGATGAGAGGTGACTTGATAGAGGTGTACAAAATGATCAGAGGTATAGATAGAGTAGACAGCCAGAGACTTTTTCCTAGGGAGAAAGTAGCTATTACAAGGGGGTATAGTTTTAAAGTGAGTGGAGGTAGATATAGGGGAGACGTCAGAGATAGGTTCGTTACTCAGAGAGTGGTCAGGGCGTGGAATGCATTGCCAGAGAGGGTAGTGGAGTCGGCTTCATTAGGGGCATTTAAGCGGCTATTAGATAGGCATATGGATGATAGTATAAGGTAGGGGTGGAGGTTAGATAGACCTTAGGATTACGGTAAAAGTTCGGCACAACATCGTGGGCTGAAGGGCCTGTACTGTGCTGTACTGTTCTATGTTCTATGTTCTATCCCAACATCAAATCTGTTGCATTCCTTCAGAATGTTAATTATAGATTCATGAGTAATACAGTATGGAAACAGACCCTTTGGTCCAACCAGTCTATGCCAACCACAAACTAAACTAATCCCACCGGCTCGTACTTGGCCCATATCCCTCCAAATATTTTGTATTCGTGTACTTATCTAAATGTCTTTTAAACATTGCAACTGTACCTGCATCCACCGCTTCCACTGGAAGTTCATTCCACACATAAAATCGATGTGTAAACAAATTGCCCTCATTTTTTTTCAATCTTTCTCCTCCCACCTTAAAATTATGCTCCCCTAGTCTTGAAATCCCACACCCTAGGGAAAAGACCCTTGCCATTCATCTTATCTATACCCTTCACGATTTCATTAGTGTCAATAAGGTCACCCCTCAACCTCCTTGCTCCAGTAGAAAAAAATCTCAGACTTTTCAGCCTCTCCTTATAACTCAACCCCTCCATTCCTGGCAACATCCTGGTAAATCTTTTCTGAACCCTCTCCGTTCAATTATTTCCTTTGTATAACAGGGTGACAAGAACTGCACACAGTACTCTAGAAGATGCCTCATTAACAACATGTACAAGCTCAAAATGAAGCCCCAACTCCTGTCTTCGAAGGCCTGAGCAATGAAGGCAAGCATGCTAAACACTTTCTTAAACACTCTGTCTGTGTTAATAGTTCACCTTTCATTCTTCTAAAGCCTAAAGAGTATAGGCCCAGCCTGGTCAATCTTTACCTCTTTATCTCAGGAATCAGCCCGGTGAAAATCCCAGGAATCAGCCCGGTGAAAATCCCAGGAATCAGCCCGGTGATTGAGGTGGTTTACATATCAAACAATAAATCATCGAATGAAAGCTAAAAATTGTAATAAAATTGATGCACATGAATGATTTAAGTAAAGAGCGTTGTTAGCAAGAGGTGAGTTTTGGACTGGAATCTGTTTGGGGATTTCAAATGTTTATATACAGAAAATAGATGCTCTTAAAAGAATTACAAACTGGAGTAAAATTCATGTCTTTATTATCAGAACACTAGCGATCAAAAACAACAAATGAAAATAACAACAGAATACCAACATAATGTTAAATTTTGATGAAGTCAATTGGTTTTCACGCAGTGGTGACATCCAGGTTGCTGGGAAAGGAGCTATTTGATTTTTATTTCATTTAGTGGGATGTAGCTATCACCGGCAAGGCTAGCATTAATTGCCCATCTCTAATTGAAAAAAAGTGTGGTGAACTGCTTTTATGGACCACTGTAAGCTGTGGGTTGCAGGTATATCCAGAGTGCTGCAAGGTCCAGGAATTTGACCCAGCTTATTTTCAAGAATGATTTAGATGTAGTACTTAGGGCTAAAGGGATCAAATGGTATACGGAGAAAGTGGGAACAGGCTACTGAATTGGATAATCAGCCATGATCATGTCGAATGGCAGAACAGACTCAAAGGGCCAGGCCTACCCCAATCTTACTTGCTATATTTGTACCTTTATAACTATGAAGGATGTGATATGCATTGACTTAGAAAAGTTCTTGGCTGCAAGTTTGTGTTCCATAGTCACCATTGCTTCAAATTTACCAGGGTATTTTTTTTTACCAAAATCGTGTTGATGCCAGACGTGCACATCTCTGAATTGCTGATGCCATCTTGGACTGGTAGTTATGTGGGCGTTAGGAGTGTACACTGGTAGTATGCAGAATAAGTGGTTTAATGCTGAGTTCCTGCAATCTCACTTCAGGTCCTCTCTTAAACTTGCACTATGGAATATGCATTAATCTGCAAAATAGAACAGCACCCGTTCATCAACAATTTGCAGGATAGTATCTGAATGCTTTTGACTGCTCAGTTTGAATTTGTGCAAGTATTGTTTGTTTTGAAGAGTTGGTCAAAATTATAAAGTCGGCAGGGAGTGGTGCTGCATTTGGAAAAGGCGTTGGTTGTGGATGCAAGGGTTCTGGTCAGACCACTTTCTCCCAGTCACAGGCATTACAATCACAATTCCCTTTGGGCCTAGGCATGGGAGGAGATGGAACAGAGTCAGTGAAAAAGAAAACAAATTGACTGCACACAGAGGGGGAGAAGCCTAAAGGTCTCAATGAGCCTCAGGTTTTCCAGGAGAAATTTCCTTACCTCTGCTTAAGTCAGCAGTATTGCATCTGCAGTCAGCGATTCAGAAAGGAATACTTGTGGAACTGCACCACTCCTGCAACCTCAGAGCAAAGCAAGGACAGTGCTGTCACTGATTTTGAAGGCTATTGTGGGCCTCAATTTCTGAACACTGGCATTCTTCCAGCTGGAACACCTAATGTTTACAATAAATCTCAGTATGCCATCCAGTGTTACATTAGAAATATAACAAATGTTCTTTGTGTGAGAAAACAGGATATGGTTGCTTTGTCTCTGAACCAGGAAAAACAGGTGAAACATGCACAGCCTTGCCAGGAGAGCAAACTTTCGAAAGTGCAGCGTTCCATCAATGCACTCACGTCACTTTGTGGCTTCCGTGTGTCAATGCTGAGGTCTATCACAGTCACAAAGGCCAGCACTCTCTGAATGTGCTTGATCATAGTCAGCAAGGCAAGATTGTGAACCGCCCCTGCTATCCTGGAGGCTGCTGTGAAACTTGAATGTGCCTCCAGTCTGTTGTTTTCTCCACGTCAAGCTCAAATGGTGACTACTTTGGAAGTCAAGGGCTATCTTGGTCTGCAGCAACCCAAACACACATCACCAGCACAGATACATGATAGCTGTATTGCCTTGAGAGGCATCAAGTAGGTGAATGGGGAGCTGAAGCAATGGCTCTGCCGCTGCGATTGCTCTGGAGGAGTCCTCCGATACTCTGTGGAGTAGCTCCTCTGAATCATGCTGGTTGTTAAGAGCACAGACAACCCTTGTCATCTTCTCTGAATCCCCCAATCCTTTAGGTAGTGATTTATACCACTCGCACCTCTGCTGCCCTCCATTCCTGAAAGATTCATTGACCAATCCCCAGGACAATTTCAGCATAGACGTCTCAGTGACTTCGATGAACAACGTCAGTTATGACTAACCTGACCCCTGACCTCTGTCTGTGCAGTTTCCTGACTGAAGGTACATGATTTGCCTGACACCCTGGTGCTGGCCCCACAGGGTCGACCAATGCCCATTTCCCAGAAAGAACAGAACAGAATAGAATCCCTAAAGTGTGGAAACAGGCCACTCGGCTCAACAAGCCCACACTGACCCTCAGAACAGCATCCCACCCAGACCCATTTCCCTCCCCTATCCCTGTAATCCTGCATTTCCCATGGCTAACCCAACTAGTCGGCACATGCCTGGACACTACAGGCAATTTAGCATGGCCAATCCACCTAACCTGCAGATCTTTGGTCTGTGGGAGGAAACCATAGCACCCGGAGGAAACCCACACCGGGTTTAGTGGCTGTACGATGCTGATGACTGACCGTGACCAAGCCTGTGCCCCTGGCTGATGGTATTGTGGTATTGGGATCCCCTAAATGTCAGTGCCCACCCCGGCTGGATTGTAGACTAGCCCCATCCAGTTTCTGACATGGCCATTTGGTTTGATACCTGTGCAGCATGTTTACCAATTGGCTGTGGTTGTTAAATAGATATTTCAGAACATTAGGATGTCCCCCAGTCTTGGAAAGATTCCCACAGACAACATGTCAACCAGCCTACCTGTGTGTCTGCGCAAAAGAGCTTGTCAACATAACAGTACTGATCATCTTCGGCTCTGGCTAAAGCACCAACACCTGGCAAACAAAGGGACGGCATGGATGGCACATACATGCAGGTAGGCACAAAGTGAGTAAGCACTAACAGGGCAAGTGGGCAGCTGCCTTTGGGAGGACTGGGTGGTTGCACAAGAGATTATAGCTCCTTAACCAGGCAGCAGTCTGTGCAACTAACCCTGTCGTGGTTCCCACGGGGTATTGGCGTTGCCCTGCCATTAGTAAAATATGGACGATGGTTGGTGATACACTTACAAAGCTATTCATATTTTAAAGGTAGAGTTAGATGGATTCTTGACAATTAAATCAGCCATGAACATACTGAATGGTGGAGCATGCTAGAGGGCCCAGTTGGCAGATTCTTGTTCCTAATTTGAATGTTCACATGTTATTATACTTCTTTCGCACTTTTATTGCTTATAATGCATGTGGAAGATTTTTAGATTCCCTTTTATTTTAGCTGCCAGTCTCTTCTCATACACCCTCTCTCATTTTGTTTCTCTCGTCTTTTCCTTCACTTCACTTCACTCTTGAATTTCAGCCTCAGTCACGTTATTAACCTGATATCTAATGCATGAACCCCTTTACTACTTCATCCTTCTGTCTCTATGGACTGTCCTTGGAACTTTGACTTTGCTTGACCTTCCCTCATCTGGGAATGTACCACAAGCAAACCTGAACTACAGCCTGGTTAAAAGCAGCCCATTGTCAACTGGCATTTACTCTGCCTATTCTCAGAGTAAATTCCAATTCACCTGAGATATGTTCTCACCCCATTGAAACCGGACCTCTTCCAATTAATTATTTTGACATGGGATAACTTTTCCATGGCCAACATAAACATTCTAATACTACGATCACTTTCTCCTAAATGTTCCCCTCCTGACATTTGATCTACTTCCCTCACCTCAATCCTTCGAACTGGAGCCAGGGATGACTCCTTCTACAAGCAAGTGAAGAGAAGGAATTGAGTTTCATCTTCATGATATCCTCTCAGTCAATTGCAACAAATATTCTTTATTATTTGTTTTTAGCAAGCAGCTGTCACACTTCAAATAAATATTGATCACTAGAAAATGAAGAAGCCAATTACCAAGGTTTTGTTGAATGGAAGAAAGAATTTTATTATGCACTAACGTCGAGAGAAAAAATAGAAACATGACATTAAACACAAAGACAGGTATTAAGTTTAAACAAAACACATCAGGGAAACAACAGGGAAAATAAAGATAACATAGAACATAGAACGGTACAGCACAGTACAGGCCCTTTGGCCCACGATGTTGTGCCGAACTTTTACCGTAATCCTAAGGTCTATCTAACCTCCACCCCTACCTTATACTATCATCCATATGCCTATCTAATAGCCGCTTAAATGCCCCTAATGAGGCCGACTCCACTACCCTCTCTGGCAATGCATTCCACGCCCCTACCACTCTCTGAGTAAAGAACCTATCTCTGACGTCTCCCCTATATCTACCTCCACTCACTTTAAAACTATACCCCCTTGTAATAGTTACCTCCACCCTAGGAAAAAGTCTCTGGCTGTCTACTGTATCTATACTTCTGATCATTTTGTACATCTCTATCAAGTCACCTCTCATCCTTCGTCGTTCTAAAGAGAAAAGCCCGAGCTCTCTCAACCTTTCCTTGTAAGACCTTCCCTCCATTCCAGGCAACATCCTGGTAAATCTCCTCTGCACCTTTTCCAACGCCTCCACATCTTTGCTGTAATGAGGCGACCAGAACTGGACACAATACTCCAGATGTGGCCAAACCAGGCTTTTGTATAGCTAGAGCATAACTTCACGGCTCTTGAACTCAATCCCTCTATTAATGAAAGCTAACACACCATATGCCTTCTTAACAACGCTATCCACGTGGGTGGCAGCTTTCAGGGAAGTGTGGACATGAACCCCAAGATCCCTCTGCTCCTCCACACTGCCAAGAATCTTTCCGTTAACCCTGTATTCTGCTTTCAAGTTTGTCCTTCCAAAATGAATCACCTCACACTTTTCAGGGTTAAACTCCATCTGCCACTTCTCAGCCCAGCTCTGCATCCTATCAATGTCTCTTTGTAACCTAGAACAGCCCTCCACACTGTCCACAATGCGACCCACCTTCGTATCGTAGGTACAAAGATTGAACACACGAAGATTGATAATAACAGATTGAAACAGTCCTTTGCTTCTTTCAGGTGTTAGATTTTAAACCTCAGGCCATAGTTGGTTAATTAGTTACTGACATCCATGGTAGTAGCAGAACCTGAACATTTTCTCATAGTTCTCAGCGAATGGTTGTCTTATCAAGTTTCTTCTTCAACTAATGCTACAGCAGTATTCAAGAAGCATCTGGACGAATACATGAATAGGAATGGAATAGAGGGATAAGGATTCGGTAAGTGAAGACAGTTTTAGTATGGAGGGCAAAATGTGACAGCACAGGCTTGGAGGGCCAAAGGGCCTGTTCCTGTTCCTGTGCTGTATTGTTCTTTGTTCTAGTGCTGTTTTCTGAAATGATGAGCAAAACAGGCAATGGGGGAAGAGAGTTCCAGCTCTTCTCATTCTTTTTCCCTCTCTCTACTCTGTTGCTCAAAATAGTTGTTGAAATATAGTTTAGTGCACATTCTGAAGTCCAGCTCCACTGTCTTTCCAAGGTGGATAACTATCAACCGAGGCTTTCATCACCCAATGCGGGAAATTATCTTACACATGTGAATTAAACAGGAGATGTGAATTTCTTTATCTGAATTGCTTGCCTGTTTTTGATGTCTTTAGATGGTTATCTCAGTGCAAGTGGGTTTCTTTATTCCACATGGGTCTTACAAAGCTTGCCCTAATCTGTAGTCAGGTCACCGCTGCAGACATATATTTCTTCTTCACAAAAATCATTTTAGTCCATGAATATTCTCACATATAGCAATCGTATGATGGATGTTAAAATTCAACAGTTGGTGTTTACCACGATCAAAACAGTTCCCCACCATGAGCACATTTCTCCTTTATGTTGATGGTGAATGTTCTATTACAAGGTCAATGTGAAGTAACAGTGACAAATTTGAGAAGTCAACACACATATTCCATATTCTTATTGGACATCCTAATCAGGATTCAAAACCAATTTGGGACTACCAGCCATTTGTCGTCTAAGCTGTGCTATCTTCTCAAATTCCAATGTTTTGCTACCCATCTCTGTAATCCTTGTAACGGATTGTTCCTGGGTCATTACTGCTTCCCACTGGTCTAATTCAAGTGACCCGTCATTTGCCATTCCAATTCTCACAGATCTTGCTGTTGCCTGTGGGGTTTCTAAATCTCTTTTGGTTTCTAGCCTTTCCACCATTTGCTGCTGGTTGTCTCCAGGCCCAGTGAACATCCCCTTTCTATTTAAAGATAAATCATTCTACCAGCCACACCATTCTCCTGTCAGGTATCGACAGCTTGGGACTATTCCCAAAGTTATAAAACACTTAACAAGTTGATTCTGTGTACAAATTAATTAGGGGCACCACTATACACGTTCCCATATTCTTTAATCAGCAAACTGGATTTCAGCTTGTTTCCAGGTGGGAAATATTTTACTTTCTACACTAGCAAAGTCTGTGCGCACTCAATATCTCAGAGAATGCTAGTTTCTCTCTCTGGCTGTTCAAAATACTTAGTGGCCATCATTTCATTCGACACAAACTTCTGATCCCCAGGATTGCCTGACCACCTTTAACAGGTCTTACAGCTTGACTTTCTGGGGAACACTGGAGCAAACAATTTTGCTTGATATGTCCTGCTTTCACAAAGAGGAAGTATTTGGGGAGGCTTCCTCCATATCTCCCACCCCAAACTGTTTTCTTTTAAAGTTCGATGAAAGCTATGTTTTCTCTGCTTGGCTTCCATTTTCTCTCCACATTTGCTTAAAGGTATTTGCTTCACCCTTATCCCTCACAGGTCTGTGATACCTTCTAGGTCCCCAGCTTCTCAGCGTCTGTGTGTTAATTCATAATCATCTGCCAGTGTCGTTGCCTCTCTGGTCATTGTTACCTTCTGTTCTTCTGTGTTCTTCCAGTTTGGAAAGGGTATTGAGTTTCAGAACACCTCAAGGAGAATCACCTCACCAAGATTTTTTATAAATAACTTCAATTGTCAAAAGTGAGCTGCTTAAACCATTTAAGTCCCAGATATGTCTGATCAGGCTGGTTCCTGAGAGAATGGAAGTTTTACCTTTGGATTCCTGGCATTAACCACTTCACACTTAAAATAGCTACTTCAGCCACCTCATAGACAGTGACACTGTCCTCAGGTAGGAGGTAGTAAACTTCACGAGCTTTCCGTGTCAGCTTGTTCTGGAATATACACTGAACCTTATTAGAACTATTGCTTTTGAGGGGCAGAGCAGATGGCAGGTAAATGAATTTGTGACCACAAGAACTGGGACTGACCCTGCCAGTTTCTCACATCATCTCAGAAAATACTGCTTACTGAAAAAGCAACTTGGGAAAACAACAGTTTGCTGAAAATTCAACTCTGTTACTGCTGAAAATACACGTCAACAATTACTTAACTAGCCTCAAGTTTAAAGCCTCAAAGACTCTAAGGACTGTTTAACGTGTAACCTTTATTGTCTCTGCCTGTACCAGACACACTTTCTTTTAAACTTATTAATTGTGTTTGATTTACCATTTTTATCTTTGCCTCAGGCTTAGTAGACAACAATATTCCTCTTTCTTTCACTCAGAACTATGATATGTGGCAGAGATAGTAAGAACTGCCGATGCTGGAGTCAGAGATAACACAGTGTGGAGCTGGAGGAACACAGCAGGCCAGGCAGCATTAGCGGAGCAGGGAAGTTGACGTTTCAACACTTCTTCAGAAATGTAGAAAGGTCCTGACCCAAAACGTCAACTTTCCTGCTCCTCTGGTGCTGCCTGGCCTGCTGTGTTCCTCCAGCTCCATGTGGCTTTTTAATTTTCTAGTGAACTACATTTTGATGGAAGCATGATAACTGTGTGCTGAAACAAAATAATAAAATAAAACTGATTGGGAAGGGGTTATAATGAGGGGAGTCAATCACATTGCTTCACATGTTAAAACAAATGTGTGGGCTCAAACTGTGAGGTAGTTTTTCCAGAAAAAACAAGGAACTGGATTTGGGGAAAAATAAAATGTTCCTCCAAAAGCAGTTACAAAAATAAACTGAGAAAAATGTTTTCTTGAATGTAGCTCTATTGTCCTTCCGAGCTAGCTAAATGAGTCCTTCATCTGTCAATATGTCAATTATCATACAAGCGTATGTTACTAATTGTCTCTCTCCCACTCTCTTCCTCACCCTTTTTTTAGTCTCAACCTGCTATTCCTTTATTTCCTTCCACTGTCTTCTTGAACCTCCTGTTGCTTTCACAGCAATATATCTCCTCACTACCCTGTTATCTGCACAATGCTCTTAGATCCCCTATTGTTCTCCCAACACACTCTCTCTCTGTCTATTGTTAGCTGCATTAACATTCATGAAAATGGACGTTAAAAGTTATTGGGAACACATCAGTGAATTATCAAATGTGTCCTGTGTGAAGTGACCATCATTCTATGACAAAAACAGAAATTGCTGGAGAAACTCAGCAGGTCTGGCAATATCTGTAGGAAGAGAGCAGAGTTAACATTTTAAGTCCTATGACAAGGTTCGGGACCCTTCTACATTTCTATACTTGGTTTGTACAATAATTAACAATGAATTCTTGTAATGACAATATATGGGTCCATAACCTACACTTACTCAAACCAATTGTCCCTGAAGTGCAAAGATAGAAATAGCAAATGCTGGAAACACTCAGCAGGTCGGCTAACATCAGTGGAAAGCGTTAACAGTGGTTAGTGCCCTGATATTTGGTAACAGTCAGGGAGACAATGTGACTGTGACAAATGTGGCTCAGTGAGTAGTGCTTACGTTGCTCATTTCAGAAAACTGTGGGTTTACATCCCAGTCCAGAGCTTGTGCACAAGAGCTTTGGTTGATACTGCAGTTCATTACTATGGGAATGCTCAGGAGGACAGACTTTGAATGAGATGTTAAACTGAGGGCCTGATTGTCGTCTTAGGTGAATATGCTACCATTTCAAATGGGCGCAGGGCAGTGAGTTCTGGAATTCTAGACAAAATTATTCCACAACCAACATCACACAAAAAATATTAGCCAGTCATTAGCACCTTGTTATTTGTGGGATCTTGTTATGTGCAAAGTGATGACTGAATTTCCTACATTACAATGGTTGGAGCTGTTGTGTGGGGCAAGAAGTACACTTGCTTTTCTTGGCCCACAAGTAGTGCTATAAGTAGATCCTACTGGGTGGACATGACCATTCTGACCTCCTTTCAGTTGCTGAGGTTCAAAGCCCTCGAAGTCTAAGGCAATGATTGTTAATTTCAAATCAACATTAAAACAGTAGTTATGGCATCTTAATTAAATATTATAATTACAGATTTGCCTCATGAGAGAAGGCTACTCATCTGAGCCACAGCTAATGTGGAAACAGGCACATGGCAGCAGGTTGGGCTTGACATTTGCAATATCAACAACTTAAACAAGTCCTAACAATTTCCTGCCTCCTGGATGCTTGCTAATTTCAGGTCAATGATTCTCTGTCAGAATTGTTTGTCATTCAGATTTCCAGCATTTGTAGTATTCTGCATTTGATTTAATCAAGGTGTAAGTTTGGAGAGAAGCTGAATTCTTCTCTCCTCAAGACCATAGCTGAGCACTGAACGAGGGGGTTTTAGGTTGAATTTAATCTTGCATTTAACCCAGCTGGACCTGGCAGAGCTTAGGTGGTAAATGTGGAGGAAACTCACCTTAAGTCTGACCCTTGTGCTTTCACTTGGGAGCCCTGAATGGAATGTAAAGAGAGCAATATTCTCTATCTGTCTGATGTAGGAATGCTCGCTTACCTAAAGGTGAAATATTACCGAAAACCCAACAGAAATGATCACAGAAATCAGCAAGAAAGTATTAAAACAGACGTCAGCTCTGCCTTCAGTCCAGGGAAAGAAGGGGGAATCTTAAGCTCCAGGGAAATATTCCAGAATCCATCCATAACATGAAAATAAATAGTGGATCACAAAGATATCCAGGCTATAAAACTGTACAAAATTTATAGTGCTCCAATAATCCTTTTAATCCTTCCAGTACTGAATGTCCTTAAAAGCTTTAAAAGAGACACATGCTTTGAGTCAAAAACATGTGTGCAAGTGATTTTGAAATAATAATAATGCACCTTTATTGCAAACTTATAAAAACAAAGGTTAAAGTTCAAATTCCAAAATAAATATTAAGCATATACAGACATGTAAAAACTAACTCATGAAGTCTGATATCCACTGAAGGCGAAGAACATACTGCAAGAGGAATGCTATAAATACGATTGACTCCTCTTCAAAGAGCCACAAAAACTCTCACCTGAAAGGCTGTTACTCAATAAAAGCAGTGGAAAATACTATCAAGCTGTTTCTACGATGGGTGGTCTGATCAGCCACACAGTTTGACAACCAAGTACCAAGATGAAAATCTATATCCTCGGTATCCTCCGTTGAGCTTTCATTTGTTTTAGACTGTGAGAGACCAACAGAAACCATGGTTAATCCCAGCATGAGAAGGATCACTGACATTTCCTTACTATCCTGTAAAGGACAGAGCTTCTTTTGCCCCTTAAGAAGGTGAATGTCACCTGGAGATTAGGGCTAGGCACGGGACTCACAAAGCCAGAAATTCTCGCTCTGATCTTCTGATGGGCCTAAGTAATTTAGTGGCCTCCAAAAGCTTTCATGTGGTCCTTTAAACCCTTCATTTATTTTTATGATTCTTTACAAGTCCATCCCTTTGCTCAGGAGGGTGAACCACAACAATACCAACGGCATTTACATAGCGCCTGTAACTGTGTAAAGTGCCCTAAAACTATTCACAGATTATTATCAGACAAAATTAGACATTGGGGTACAAAAAGAAATATGAAGGCAAATCACCAACAGCGCAGGTTATAAAAATTGACTTAAATGCTTAAGGAGGGTAGAGAGGTTTAGAGGGTGACTCCTGAGCACAGGGTCTTGTCAAATGATATGGCTGCCAATGGTGGAGCAATTAAGATGGATGATGCTCCAAGAAGTCACAATTGGAGGATTTAAGAGACTTCTAAGGGCTGGGGGATTAATGGATGGGCAAAGGCATGGGTAAGTTTTCAGCAGCAGATGACCTGAGGTGGAAGTTGAATCAGGCTTGCTACTGAGTGGAATTCAGCAGTTAATAATCATAACATATACCCCATACGAAAAAGCAGATAATGATTGCATACTTGGACAACCCATTCTTTTCACCATGGTAAGGTCCTGAATTTCCAACCACTTTAAGTGCTCAAGCGTTGAAGATATGTCTGAAATGGCACTTGTGCCCCTTGTCTAATGTACATAACATGACAATCCAATTATGCAAGCTCCTCCAATCCTGTAAACTCAGTGTAACTCTAATGGATTAGCTATTGTTTGTCTCCAAGGGGATGTTGCATTTGCTTTCTGAGTTCAAATGGTAATTGTAGTCTAAGAATGTAGGCAATTACTTTATCAGCACAAGCTCCAAATTTGAGGTCACATGGACAATGCTCCCTGAAAGCAGTAAACACTCATAAAACTACCCCTGTAATTTGCAACTAGGGCCTGTTAGCTGTGAAGTTATAGTAATATTCAGGCTCCATTTTAACGCATTACCCAATTTTCTGTTAATTTGCCCTGATCTAATTTGTCGAGGACAAGTCTGAAAAATACCATAGCTGGAATTATTATTGGTGGAGTTAAAGGAATGGGGCAGGGCGCTAGGGAGGGGAAGGATCTTCTCACCAACTGTTTGAGTGGTTCAGACCTTGACAAACTATCTCCTGTAAGGTTCATCAGCATATCTCCAGTAAGTAACTGGTTGGGTATACACCTGCACTTGGGACCTTTTCCATTGTGTGAATATAAGATGGTTGCTTCTGGAATTCACCTTTTCTAGCAGCTTTAAGGATGTGGGCAACCTCAAGTTGTACCCTTGAAAAACTACTTATATTCGCATTTTGCTTCATCTCACAACACTAGATGCCTATTGTAAATAAATATTGGTCATAACCAGCACTTTTAAAGGAGTGAATACTGAAAGTATCATGTCTGACCTTGCACCATCATTATTGTCTCGTAGCACTGATTTGAGACCAGATGGGCCTGTACCTTTAAGTAGTTAGGTGACATGTTGACATATGCTGCTCCTGTATAAAGGTACTCGCATCACTTGCAATCACTGTTACTGTGTAATAGAGTCAATGTAGACAGTCAGCTATATATATGTACAGTAGCATCAGTAAGCACAGAACCCAAACTATGTGTGTAGGTTTGTGATATTGTAGCTGTGTAAATACTAAGTGTTACTGACAAACTCCAAGGCACCTATTTCAGTAAGAAATCCATCAACTTCTCTGAATCCAGAGCTGAAGTTGCAACAACAAGTAATGATGAAGCACATGAAGAAGCTCCAACTATGGGACAATGTCAACGAAGCTTCCAAAGACCCTTCCATGGTATGCAAACATGTCAACAATGCCCAAAAGGTACATGCAACAATACAGCAGGAAATGGGGTGCTTAGCACATTAATTCTTTTTCCTAAGAACAGTCTCTGAGAATGGTCTAACACTTAGAAGGGTCTAACAGTCTCAGAGAATGGACTATTTGTATGGTAAAATCCAGGATCTTTAAATGTAAAACAATTTGCTAAGATTTTTAGATAGCTGTGTTAAATCTACCTAATCCTCCAGGCAATTGTTTACCCTCATCAGCAGCTCTCATATTTGGGTAACAGATCCAAATAATCCTTCCCTGTCACACTGACCATCCCACCACATGTGTACAATACATTGTTGGAAGGAAAGAGAAAATGGAACAAAAGCGTAATCAACATGTGTGCAGGCAATCATCCCAATTTGAACCAGGATAAAGCAAATGTGCTTCTGCTTTTCATATAGTCACATGGAGTCATGGAAAAGTAAAACTGTGTCCAGCCTAGGTCATGTGACATTGTAATAAGCAATGATTAAGTCCTATGAAAAATAGTTAGCAAATCCATACTGCACAATCATCAACAGGATGGCAATTCAAATAATGAAGATATAATTCCAGACAACAACTACTCATCTATGTCATACAAACACATCAATCCATGATGTTGGGTGGTATACTGTAGAGTGAAGTTATGCTGTCAAGTCACGATAACAATATAAGAACTAGATTTGGTTGTGTCCTATGTTTATAAAAGTGCGAGCTGAATATATAGAGAAAATGCACGTATATGCATCCTTGTATGAGTTAATCAGGAAAGGGCTTCCCCATATATAAAGGGAAAAGGGAGATGCATTACTTCTTATACTCCAGATCAGACAAATTCATACCTTTAAGGCGATTACACATGACTTCAGAACATGGGATATTCCAGTACAAAGGAAGCCATTCTCTCTGCGCAGTCAGTCAGTTCTATGTGTATAATGTCAAATGACATCAGTAAGCACAGAGCCTAGTCTATGTAAAAGTTCATGATATTGTAACCACGTAAATAGTTTGTGTTTTTAATAAACTGTAAGATATCTGTCTCAAGAACCCAGCACCTTATGCTATATTTTATGCAGACTAACATACAGAAAACCACAAAATGCATCAATAATCCCCCCATTTCAACATTGGTGAACATTTCATATTCCACCTTTCCAAATTCTGTATTGAGATGGGAATAGCATTCTGTATGACACAAGGAATTTCATCTCCAAAACAATATCTGATGTTTCTACTCCTCAGGGAGTTGTGGAGGCTAAACCACTAGGAGATAGACTTTTAAAAAAAATCAGGGAGTTGAGGGCTATGCTGACCTAGCATGAATAAGGAGTTAAGGGTTAGGGCAGATCAGCCATGATTGAATGGCAGGATCAGGCTTGAGGAGTTGAATGGCCTGCAGCTGTTACAATTTATTATGTTCTTATTTGATGTGATTTGCAGAGTTCTTGTAGTGCAGTGATAGTTTCCCTATCTCTAAACCAGCTGGTCCAGGTTCAAGTCCCATCTACTCCAGAGGTGTGTAATAACATTTGTGAACAAGTTGGTTAGAAGATATCTTAATGAGATTTGGGCAATTGTTAGAATGAAGTTTTGTTCAGTGCAACAAAGAGAAAGTCCAGGTTTATTTAAATTCGCAATTGACTCAGAATTAGCGGTTTCTCTTTGACATGAGGTTAGAAAGGTGAAAGTCACCAGAGTCTCGCTCACTCATCAGAGAGAGGTGGCTGGTGGTGGTTAAACCTGAGGACCCCCACACCTCAGGTGAGAATTTGAGAAGGCAGGAACTTCACAATGACCTCGGCCAGTGTGGGAGTTGAATCCAAGCTGTTGGTGTAACGTTACATTGCAAACTGGCCAATTGAGCTAACCAACACCACCCCACCCCCCACCACCCCCAACCCAATCCCCCCTCCCGATAAAGTAAGGAGACAAGAAAGAATGGACAGACCAGTTCAATTCCCTGGAAAGGAGCATGTCTGAGAATCCTTTCATTGAAAGTATTGCATGGGATGTCAGTCTAGCTTCATCACAAACTCCTATGAGTTTCCTCCACCCAGTCAATGTTTTAAGGAACAGAAGGACATCTACTTCCCTGTCTAATCACAGGAGCTGTAGTCAAACCGTTTGTATATGAAAAAGAACATCCGACAAATACCTAAGCTGTAATATCTGTGTTCCCTTGTAACGAACTCTCCATCAACTTAAAATTTAAAAATTTACTGCTTTTGAAGCTTTCTCCCTGGGATAAAACAAGCCAAATTTGATTTAAAAGCCCTCATAATTTAAAATGCTGATAATTGAAATGTTTTTGCTACAGGCATCCACTGACTGTTCAGTCACTTCAGTACTAGAGTAAATAGTTTCTTGACCACAGTTGTCAGATAAGTTTTGGAACTAGATTATATACTTTACATGGTTTTCATCTTACATTGTAAATGAGAGCTCCTGATATTTCTGCATCCATATTCTTGCCAGTGACAATTCATATCTGTTGAAGGTTTATGATAAACATTTATGTCTTGTCTGTATGATATCAATAATGCTTTAAATTAATCTGCTTTATTTGTCTCAGGAATGGAAGCATTTTTTTTTCTATCTTTCCCCTCCTCCAGTCTCACTAGTCTATGAAAGGGATCTTGATTGTTTTACGAGAGCTGGACACGTTCTGGCAATTCCACTTCATCCCCTTTCTTCATAAGTTAGCCTAAATATTGAACAGTGACAAAGTCCACAATAATTGGGAGCATCATTGGTGAACAGCACCCTGTTCTTCTCAATATCTGATAGGCTTCAGGAGGACACAGAGAGGCTGGGGGAATTGACAGACACAGTTACATTAAATTAAATGCAGAGATGTTAAGAAGCAATACCTTTTAGTGCAAAGAATAAGGAAAGACAGTATAAATCAAAATTGTAATTTTAACAGAGCCAGAAAATAGAGATTTGAAGTATACATGGTCAAACGTACATGTGGAGATATGGACAATGTGGAATGTATGTGGAGGTTTGAAGTATATTGGTGGCAGAGTGGCACAGTAATTAGTGCTGCTGCCTCACAGTGCTAGGGACCCAGGTTCAGTTTCAGCCTTTGGAGACTGTGTGGAGTCTGCTTCGACCCTCTGAACAACATTCTGCCCAGACACCCTCCATCCCAATAAGCTTGCATTTCCCATGGCCAATCCACCTAGCCTACACATCCCTGGATGCTACAGGGAAATACAGCACGGCCAATCCACCTAACCTGCATATATTTATACTGTGGGAGGAAACTCGAAAACCCAAAGGAAACCCACACAGACACAGCGAGAATGTGCAGAGTCCATGCAGGTTGAATGGCCTCTACTTGCACTGTAGGGATTTTATTTTTAAACCATGGAAGAAGGCAGGGCAGGCTGAATGTCATACAGGATCCTGGGCTTTAATACCAAGGGTATGGAGTGTAAAAGAGGGAAGTGATAATGAATGTGAAGACACATGGTTGACCTCAGAGATAACACAGTGTGGAGCTGGAGGAACTCAGCAGGCCAGAAATTTCTGAAGAAGGGGCCTGACCGGAAACATCAGCTTTCCTGCTCCTCTGATGCTGCCTGGCCTGCTGTGTTCCTCCAGCTCCACACTGTGTTATCTCAGACTCTAGCATCGGCAATTCATGTTTGACCTCAACTGTGTTGTGTTCAGTTCCAGGCACCATACTTTAAGAAGGATCTGAGAGTCTTAGAGCGAGTGAATCATGAGAATAGTCCCTGGAATTAAGAACTTTGGATACATTGGGAAATTGGAGAAGCTGGATTTGTTCTCTTTGGATTAGCAAGAATTGAGAACAGATTTGATTGAAGTATTCAAAATCACGAGCGTCTCGACACAGCTGATATGGAGAAACTGTTCCCATTGGTAGAAGGGTTAAGAAACAAATTAAAGTGACTGAAAAAGGCACCAAAGGAGACACAAGGGAAGACTTGTTTTGTTCAGTGAGTGATATGAGATCTGGAGTAAACTGAAGGAAAACATTCAATTGAGGCCTTCCGAAGGGAATTGTATAAAAAAACACCAAAGGGAAAGAAATTGCAGGACTTTTTGGGAAGGTAGTTGAGAGGGATTGGACAAATTGATTTAAAGAGAGCTGCCACAGACTAAATGGACTGAAAGGCCTTCTCTTGTGTTGTAAAATTCCATAATTCTATCTGCAACAGACCTTCTGGTCATGGAGAATACTCAAAAAATAGTATTTTCCCTCCCTGTGAGGAGCCTCAACATTTCTGGGCCTTGCCACTTGCTGGGAGTAGACAAGTCAATTGTAACTATTATGAAACCTGGGCTCATTTCAGCTGAAGGTGGCTCAGTTCTATTCAAGACAGGAACTAACAAAATGAGTCATTAGACCATAGCGTCTATCGTAAAACAGATCCTCTCATAATCAATTGTAATAAACTATAAATCGATCATACTTGACAAAAGTAATAAAGTGAAGTTAGCTTTTAATGTATCATCAGCAAAAACAACTACATCAACACAAGAGCACAGCAATAACACAGGTCACCAATCAGGCTGCTTTGCTGCAGCCTTCCATTACTTTGGATGGCTTAGCAATCTCTGTCGTATTTATTTTCCACTTTGTGAAATTTGATTCCCGACTTGCCCCTTTTTAGAACTACAAATCCTCATCTTTTCTCAGGAAAATGGAGCTTTTAATTCTAGCAGCTCTACTACAATTCCTTTATTTTGTTGGGAAACATTACTTTAGACTAGGATTTGGATTAGCTGAGACTGGTTATCAAGTTCAGACTTTTGCCACATAAAAGACACATGCTGTAAGTTGACATAAACTGATCAAGTAATGTGGTGGTTTGGCAGCTGATAAACCATAATTCACAGCATGCATAATCCTCATTGTGCACAAGGGACGTTGGCTGCATACAGGCTTATGTAAAGTGTGTAGTGTGTGCAGAGAATTACAAAGTGATGGATCATCAAAAGATACAGACCATTTGTATTTGATTAACATCAGGTCAGTGGGGTGAGACAATGCACTAATTGATCTAGAAGGTGAGATGCTTTGACAAAAGTAATTGTATGTATATTTTCCTTAACCCTCAGAAATTCCCAGTGTTTCCATGTCATGAACTAGTTTGAACATTAAAATTGTGCAAAAGCAAAGAGATGAATAATTAGATCATCTGTTTTTAATGGTGTGGGTTGATGCAGATAATTTTGTCAGGATACTGAGGCACTCCCAACTCGTCTTCAAAAAGTATTGTATACGTAACGGTCAATTAAAGGGAAGTCCTTCAAAATAATATTTACACAATGAGTAATGTCTCAAGACAATTCAGCACACCTTAGGTACTGCACTGGACTCAGCTTCATAGATCAACAGTGCAGTAGAAAGCTATTCAACAGTCTGTATTGTTCAACAAATAATGTGACTACACTAATATCATTCTCCAGTTTTGTCCCATCACCCTAGAGGCTATGGCAATGCAAGTGAATATATAAATACTGCTTAAATGTTTTGAGATTTTCTGACTCAACCTCCCTTTGGGTGGTAAGTTCCAGACTCCCACCATCCTATCGGGGAAAACAATTCTCCTCTATTCTTCTCTTAGTCTTCAACTTTAACTTAAATCAAAGCCCCCTTGTTATTCACCCCTCAACTACAGAAAATAAGTGTCCTCCTATCCACTCTATCTATGCTCCTCATAATCTTGTACACCTTTATCAGGTCCGCTCTCAACCATTGCTGCTGTAAGAACAATCTCAGGTGATCTAATCCAGACCAGGCAGTATCTGGTGAATCTCCTCTAAAAACTGTCTAGTGCAATCACACCTTTCTTATAATGTGATGACCGGAACTGCACACAGTACTCCAGTTACAGTGGAATAAGCATTCTTTGCAGCAGCAATATAACCACCTTACTCTTGTATTCTATGCCTCAGTCACTAAAGGCAGTGAGCCACTTTTTTTTTTAATCTTCTCTGCTACCTTGAGGGATCCGTGGTTATGTACAGCAAGGTTCCTCTGATCTTCAGTACTTTTCCAGTTCCTATTATCCATAGTGTAATTCATGACTTGTTAGCCTTCCCCAAGTACATTACCTCACGCACTTCTCCGTTTAATCCCATTTGTCACTGCTCATTACATCTCATCAGTCCTTGAATATCTTCCTGCAGTTTACAGCTATCATCTTACTATTTACTATCTGACTAATTTTGTCATAATCAAAATCCTTGATTATACCTGTTATATGTGTCAATATCATTAATGTACGCCACAAAAAACAAAGGCCCCAGCACTGAGACCTGTGAAACCGCATTGGAACTGACTTCCAGTCGCAGAAACAGCCCTGTCCCATCATCCTCTGCTTCCTGTTTATTAGCTATGTTGGATCCAATGTGCCACTTTGCCATGGGTTTCTTGCATTCCTTTCTTGACTGGTCTGTCATGACAGACCATATCAAAAGTCTTACTAAAGTCTATGTAAACCACACCAAATACATCATCCTCATCAATACTCCTAATATCCTCCTCAAAACAATTGACCACATTTTCAAACACAGCCTTCCCTTAATCCAATTTAATAAAACAAAGAACAACAGTTGCTAAAGATCTGAAACAGAAATTGCTGAAGAAACTCATCAGGCCTGGCAGTATCTGTGAAAATAAAACAGCATTAATGTTTCGAGTCCAGTGATCCTCCTTTAGATTTCTTCAGGTGAGATTTCCTCCCTTAATCCATACTGACTGTTCCTGATTAATTTGTGTCTCTCCAAATGCAGATATATTCTGTCCCCCAGGAATTCTACATAATAAATTCTCCATCATTGAGATTAGTCTCACTGGCCTGTAATTTCCTGCTCTACGT
This sequence comes from Rhincodon typus, assembly GCF_021869965.1. NCBI lineage: Eukaryota > Metazoa > Chordata > Chondrichthyes > Orectolobiformes > Rhincodontidae > Rhincodon > Rhincodon typus. Next base: position 15,932,818 of record NC_063345.1, on the reverse strand, counting down.
TGCCTTCTTTTTTTAATAATGGGACAATGTAAGAAGTTCTCCAGTCCTCTGGTATCCCACCTGTGAGCAGAGAGCATTCAAAAATTACTGCCATTGCTTTCTCACACATTCTCTTTGATTTCCTGATGTCTTTTATTTAAGTTCCTCTCTGCACCTTTTATGCTCCTTGGGAACTTTTCCTTATTGAGCCCTCTGTATCTGCCAATCAACTTGGCTTTTTTTTTTCTGGAGTGCTACTCTGGTTCATGGGCTCCATTCTGACAATGGGCTTTGAAACTACAATCTGTTCGCCAAGAACTCAAAGCCAAGTTAGGCCTACGAAAATAGAGAATAACACACAATATAAATGGTGGCTATTAATTGGGAGTTGAAATGATGCTATAAAGTGAAATAGTAGATCTTAAATTTACTGTTATGTGATGTAAATCTGCATAATTTATTCAAATTTAACATTACCTGCCATTGCTAATGGGATTTTTATTCAGACAATCATACAATTAAGATCTATTTCACTGTAAATTACAGGGAATGTCTTTATATAATTAATACAACATTACAAGATGTGACTCAACTCAATGACTGCTGCAATTATGTTGTTAGAATGGGAAATGGTAAATGGAAAAGTCCTGGGGAAATCTGATGCACAGAGAGATCTGGGTGTTCAGGTCCATTGTAGCCTAAAGGTGGCAACGCAGGTCAATAGAGTGGTCAAGAAGGTATAATGGCATGCTTTCATTCATCGGTCGGGGTATTGATTACAAGAGTTGGCAGGTCATGTTACAGTTGTATAGGACTTTGGTTTGACCACATTTGGTACTGCGTACGGTTCTGGTTGCCACATTACCAAAAGGATGTGGATGCTCTGGAAAGGGTGCAGAGGAGGTTCACCAGGATGTTGCCTGGTATGGACGGCGCTAGCCATGAAGAGAGGTTGAGTAGATTAGGATTATTTACATTAGAAAGACGGATGTTGAGGGGGGACCTGATTGAGGTCTACAAAATCATGAGAGGTATAGACAGGGTGGATAGCAAGAAGCTTTTTCCCAGAGTGGGGGACTCAGTTACTAGGGGTCACGATTTCAAGGTGAGAGGGGAAAAGTTTAAGGGAGATATGCGTGGAAAGTTCTTTACGCAGAGGGTGGTGGGTGCCTGGAACGCGTTGCCAGCGGAGGTGGTAGAGGCGGGCACGATAGCATCATTTAAGATGTATCTAAACAGACACATGAATAAGCAGGGAGCAGAGGGATACAGATCCTTGGAAAATAGGCGACAGGTTTAGATAGAGGATCTGGATCGGCGCAGGCTTGGAGGGCCGAAGGGCCTGTTTGTGTGCTGTAACTTTCTTTGTTCTTTGTTCTTTGTTATTTGTTCTTTGTTCTTTGAAGCATTTTAAGCAATAACTTGGAAGTCCTGTAAAGAATCATTTAGTTTCTTGAAGAAACAATTCACACACTTCCCTAAGGTCACAATTGTATGTACAGTGATTGAATAACTAATGGTGCACTTTATGATCCTACAGGATCCTGAAAGAATCTACATTTGCAAAAACAATTTTCCTCCTCTTTTTTTCTCATTTTCCATTTTTCTGAGCCACTAAACGTAAGGAGAAGGGTGGTCTCTCTGCTGGTGCAACCTTTACAACAGCTTCAGAACCTTCCCTGGGATTGCACTTCTTTCTGCTAAGGAAATGAATCTCAACAACATCTTCATCTGATTCATTAGTATCTACTGTCCACTTGCCAACTAACTGAACTGTCCTCTGTTTTACACAACCAATTCAAATCTGTTCTAATCTCTAGGTGTGGCTCAATTCCATAAAATCAAAGTCCCCTACCATTGCTAAAGGGGTACAGTCAGTCCTTGGCAGACCTCGCACAGAATCAAAAGCAGAAATCCAGCTACTGCTATATGTCTGAAAAGTCAGAGATGGCTTCAACCATACATGCAGCCCAACTGCTTTCCAAAACCTACTCCTTTTAAGAGACAGTCTCATTAGTTACAAATTTATGAGGATAAATAATAATTCATGTGTCTCATTCCAAAGTTGACACAAACATGTACACCTTTGCCAGTCCCCATCATTGTGCCCCTCTCCATTGAAAGGGCAAACTAAAAAGGAGACTGTGTCCATTTCAGAAAAAAACTCTTGGAAATTCCCCTCCGAGCCCCAAAGGAACTTTGTCATAGAATCCCTACAGTGTGGAAACAGGCCCTTCGGCCCAACAAGTCCACGCCGAACCTCAGAGCATCCCACCCAGACCTATCACGTAATCTGCACATTCCTGAACACTACGGGAAATTTAGTATGGCCAATCCACATAACCTGCACATTTTTGGACTGTGGGAGGAAACCAGAGCACCCAGAGGAAACCCACGCAGAAATGGGGAGAACATGCAAACTCCACACAGACAATCGCCTGAGGGTGGGATTGAACCCAGGTCCCTGGCGCTGTGAGGCAGCATTGCTAACCACTGTGCCACCGCAAGGTAAAAGATAAGGTTGCCAAAGTCTTACCAGGACATATAGGGCTGTTCTTTCATTAGAAAGTGACAACTAGTGATGGTCACCATGCCTCAGGTGAGGGGGAAGGTTGAGAAGGTGAATCCTTCATGGTACAGGAATTGAACCTACGTTATTGTGGCATTCTGCAATGTAATTCAGCCGTCCATGAGCTAGCTGACCCAGTAAACTGTTGCTGGGTCAAAAGCCTGGAATTTCCTCCTGTGGGTCAACCCACAGCAAGTGGACTGCAGTGGCTCAAGAATGCAGCTCACCACCACCTTCTCAAGGGCAATAAATGGCCATCCAGTAACACTCACATCCCATGATTGGATCAAAACAAAATAATCTGTACCAGAAGATGCTAAATCTCTGTCAAATGAAACGTTCTTTTACACCAAACTCACAATATTTTTGACCTGCATTAGCTCTAGTTTTCCCAATCCTTTCTAACTCAAATAATTGATCTAGAATCTAAACTCTTTGTGTTTTTAAAGAAAGTTTTCTTTAAGTGTACCTTTCCAGAATGAAAACAGGCCCAATCCATTGAGACTATCCTTACAACTAAAGTCCTAGGAAGGGTTTTTGTTAAGCCATCTTCTCAAGGGTTGTGCAATAAAAGGATACAGATCTCAAAGTGTAGCTTAACAACGGTATTGTAAAGCGTAAGTATATTATTCTTAGCTTCATATTTTACTCCCTTATCAGTATAATCTGAAATAAAATTTTACCTTCCCGATATCGTTGCTCAACAAATCTAAGGAGAAGCAAACTCTCAGCTTCCATCACTATTTAGTCCATAAATATAACAAAGTTATTTCCAACAGCAATCTTTACTAAATCACAGGAAAAAATAATATTCCAACAATCAGTGTAGTCATCACTAAACCAGCAACAACATCTGTTCTCAGACATTGAGTAACATAAGAACTAGCAAGCAGTTTATGGCATAGCAATGTGTAATTTCTGCTTAAAGTATTTGGCATTGAAAGTAGAAGCTATTCACTTTGCTAGTTACACAATCAAAGAAGATATATGGCAGGATAAGAGAAAAGGCTTTTTGCTCAGAAATCAATTAAGATATAACTACTTTGGCGGTTGGCACAGGGTTTAGAATTTATGTGATTCAACAGATGGCAATCTGAACTCCAATATTAAACTTGCAGAAAAAAATCTATACCAGAAATGGAATGCAGTAGTAAAGCTAGCCCACTATGCATTGACTGAGCTGTATGCAATGCTGTGGGCATTTGGTTGTTTAAATACTTAGCTCTCGGTCCAGTTTGGCAATTTGTTGGTGCCAGGTTATGATGGGGCAGGTGGAAAATACAGTTAGCAGCTCAAATTTAATGGGTTATGATCACTTCACTTTAAATGGATGCATTACATAGCAAATATTATTTCTGCTTTGAAAAAGTTTCCAAATGGATTCAAAATATTTGCTAGCTATTTCCAAGGTTGTGAAGAAGAGGGAAGAGACATTGGAAAAAGATACAAAAACAGAAATTGCTGGTACAACTCAGCAGGTCTGGCAGCACCTGTGGAGAGAAATCAGAGTTAACTTTTCAGGTCCTGTATATTCTATAAAACTTGGATTCTGCAGAGTCTGGAACAGACCCTGCAGATTGGAGGGTGGCTAGTGTCACTCCAATATTCATAAAGGGAGGTAGAGAGAAAACAGGGAAGTATAGATCAATAAGCCCCACATTGCTACTGGGGAAAATTCTTGAATCCATTATCAAGGACTTTATAGTGGAGCATTTAGAAAGCAGTTGCAGGATCAGACTGAGTCAGCATGGATTTATGAAGGAAAAATCATGCTTGACAAATCTGTTGGAATTCTATGAAGATGTAATGAGTAGAGTTGACAAGGGGGAGCCAGTCATTCTCATATATTTGGACTTTCAGGAAGTGTTTGACAAAGTCCCACATAAGAGATTAATGTGCAAGATTAAAGTGCAAGGGTTTGGAGGAAGTGTATTAAGATGGATAGAAAACTGGTTGGCAGAGAGGAAACAAAGAGTAGGAATTAATGGGTCTCTTTCAAATTGGCAGACAGTAACTAGTGGGGTGCCACAGGGATCAGCGCTAGGACCCCAGCTATTCTCAATATATATTGATTTGGATGAGGGGACAAAAGGTAACATCTCCAAGTTTGCAGATGATACCAAGTTGGGTGGGAGGGTGAAATGCGACAAGGATGCAGAAATCCTTCAGCATGATCTCAACCGGTTGGGCGAGTGGACAAATCAATGGCAGATGCAGTATAATTTGGATAAATGGGAGGTTATTCACTATGGAAGTAAAGACAAGGAGGCAGGTTACTACCTGAACGGCTGTAAATTGAGGAGGGGAGTGTGCAGCAGGACCTGGCCATCCTTGTGCACCAGTCGCTGAAGGTAAGCATGCAGGTGCAGCAGGCGGTAAAGAAGGCAAATGGTATGTTGGCCTTCATTGTGAGAGATTTTGAGTACAGGAGCAGGGATGTGTTGTTGCAGTTGTACAGGGCCTTGTTGAGACCACACCTAGAATATTATGTGCAGTTTTGGTCTCCTTTTCTGAGGAAGAATGCTCTTGCTCTCAAGGGAGTGCGCGGAAGGTTTATCAGGCTGATTCCAGGGATGGCAGGTCTAATGTATGAGGAGAGATTGACTAGGTTGGGATTGTTTTCTTTGGTGCTCGGCCAAATGAGGGGGGGATCTCATAGAGACGTATAAAATTCTAACAGGACTGGACAGGGTAGATACAGGGAGGATGTTCCCGATGGTGGGTGTCCTAAACTGAGGGTCACAGTATGAGGATTCGGGGTAGACGATTTAGGATGGAGATGGGGAGACATTTCTTCATCCAAAGAGTGGTGAGCCTGTGGAATTCATTACCACAGGAAGTAGTTGATGCCAAAACATTGAATGTATTCAAGAGGCGACTAGATATAGCACTTGGGGCAAATGGGATCAAAGGTTATGGGGAGAAAGCAGGATTAGGCTATTGAGTTGGACGATCAGCCATGATCATGAAGAATGGCGGAGCAGGTTCGAAGGGCCCAATGGCCTCCTCCTGCTCCTGTCCTCTATGTTTCTTCTATGTTTCCAAGGGCCAGGTAACTTGTCCTCAGAACTCACTGAGCTACATGGAAAAAGATGTCAGGGAGAAAGGCAAGTTGAAAGGAAGTTAACATAGAGTCTTTAAATTGGATCTATGACCAAGTGAAGGAGCAGAGCAACATTGAACTTGCTTGAAGACTGGTAATGCTGTGTGAAAAGAATGCCAGAATGATTGCCAACTTTGTTAAAACAAAGCACTTTCACCACAATGCAGCACAATGCAATGTTCCAGTCATGGTGCAAAGTACATTGTAAAGTACTTTGATGTCATCGACAAGCCTTTTCACTTTGGATGGCTCTTTCATCCTGGAAAAATTCTGAACATTAGCAAATAAACACCCTCGTTCCACAGGAACTGTGTTCAACATGCTACAAACCTGTCTGATGCACTGCCAGACTTACTGACTTGGTGTTCATCACTGATTTGGAAGGATTTGACAATATAAAGCATAATGTCATCGTGGCTTACATTTTTGGAAGAGCCATCCCTATGACAGCAGATATCTGAAGGACATGGTGCTATACTGAGATATGAATACATTAATGATGATTTTCTAAATAATGAACTTACTCTGACAGCAGTAGACATTTAATTGGATTACAGACAGTGTTGGACATTTAATTGAGACTTGAAGAGAAGGAGGAGAAGAGTATCAATATACTCTAGAGCAATGTTGACTCTAGCTGCGTAGACATGCAGCTACTCCGAAGGTTCATGTACACAATTTGCTGGAGACATTAGACAGAATGTGGCTCAAGTGTTGTGTGCAATATAATGTATATTTTGAATTGAGTTGAATTGAATTGAATTGAATGTGTATTCAATGTAAAAATACAGTGAAAAGTGTGTACCTTCAACTGTACATAAATGGCGCCATTCACATTAACTCAGAATAAGATAAGAAAAAAAAATAACTCAAGAGAGTCCAACTTTCTTTTCCACTGCTGCAGTCCTACTCCAGGCTTTCCAGCCCTCGCCATCCTGCTGCCAGCGTCCTGTTCTCAGCTGCCTCACCGACCCCGCTCTCACCGCCGCTGCCTCACCGGCCCCGGTCTCACCGCCACTGCCTCACCGACCGTGCTCTCACTGCCGCTGCCTCACCAGCCCCACTCTCACTGCCGCTGCCTCACCGGCCCCACTCTCACCGCCGTTGCCTCACCAACCCCACTCTCACCACCACTGCCTCACCAACCCCACTCTCACCGCCGCTGCCTCACTGACCCTGCTCTCACCACCGCTGCCTCACCGTCCCATTCGCGCCGCTGCCTTACCGGCCCTGCTCTCAGCTGCCTCACCAGCTCGACTCTCATCGCCGCTCCCTCACCGGCCCCGATCTCACCGCCACTGCCTCACCGGTCCCACTCTCACCGTCACTGCCTCACTGACCCCACTCTCACTGCCGCTGCCTCACCAGCCCCTCTCACCGCCGCTGCCTCACCGTCCCATTCGCGCCGCTGCCTCACTGACCCTGATCTCACCGCCTCTGACTCACCGGCCCCACTCTCACTGCCGCTGCCTCACCGGCCCGCTCTCACTGCCACTGCCTCACCAGCCCGATCTCACCGCTCCTGCCTCACCGGCCCGCTCTCACCGTTGCTGCCTCACCGACCCCGATCTCACTGCTGCTGCCTCACCGACCTCAATCTCACCACCACTGTCTCACTGGCCCCGCTCTCACCGCCACTGTCTCACCGGCCCCACTCTCACCGTCACTGCCTCACCGACCCCACTCTCACCGCCGCTGCCTCACCAGCCCCACTCTCACCGCCGTTGCCTCACCGGCCCCACTCTCACTGCTGCTGCCTCACCGTCCCATTCGCGCCGCTGCCTCACCGACCCTGATCTCACCGCCTCTGGCTCACCGGCCCCACTCTCACTGCCGCTTCCTCACCGGCCCGCTCTCACCGCCACTGCCTCACCAGCCCGATCTCACCGCTCCTGCCTCACCGTCCCATTCTCGCAGCTGCCTCACCGGCCCGCTCTCACCGTTGCTGCCTCACCAGGCCGATCTCACCGCCACTGCCTCACCGACCCTGATCTCACTGTCACTGCCTTACCAGGCCGATCTCACCACCACTGCCTCACCGGCCCCACTCTCACCGCCGCTGCCTCACCGGCCCACTCTCACTGCCGCTGCCTCACTGGCCCGCTCTCGCCGGTCCACCCGTGATCCGCTGCCATCGTTCCAGCCCACACTCGAACCACTGTCAGAAGTAAAGAGTTTACTGAATAATAGAGAGTGAAAGAGCCTCACTCTTTGTTAAGGATAAACTGAGTATTCCAGAGCCTCAGAAGATTTGCAGCTGTGTGAGACACTGCAACCTCAAAGACCACAAATTGTAGATACTCAACACCCTAGAGACCTGAGACAGTGTGGAATTCTTAAAGGGATGATGAGCAGCCAAGAATCTGAGGAGAAGCATAATCCATAGGCTTAGCTATGACTGATTAAGGCACAGTCACTGCAGAGTTCTCTCAAAGCAGATCGCTTAGAGTCATGGAGTCTTAGAGCTTTAACAGCACCATAAGAGTTCACTCAGCCTATCATCTCTGCACAGGTCATCAAACTTTCATCTCTTCTTATCCCATATTTCAGCTCTTGGCCAGTAGCCTTGTCTGCTATTGCATTTCAAATACATACCTAAATATTCTTAAATATCTTGACGATTTCTGGCTGTATTATCCATTTGGGCAGCCAGATATCCACAACCCTCTGAGTGAAAAATATTTTCCTCACATCCCCTACAAACATCCCCTCCTGCTCCTTACTTACTGCTCCCTTTGCTTGAACAAGGGGAACTACAATAGAATGAGGGAGGACTTGGCTAAAGTAGACTGGAAACAAAGATTTTATGGTGGGACAGTTGGCGAGCAGTGGAGGACTTTCAAAGCAATTTTTCAAAGTGCTCAGCAAAAGTATATTCCAATGAAAAGGAAGGACTGTAAGAAAAGGGGTAATCTGCCATGGGTGTCTAAAGAAATAAGGGAGGCTATCAAATTGAAAGAGAAGGCATACAAAGTGACCAAAAACAGCATGAAACTAGAAGATTGGGAAAACGTTAAAGGTCAACAGAAAGCCACAAAAAGAGCTATAAAGAAAAGTAAGATAGAACATGAGAAAAAACTAGCACAGAATATAAAGACAGATAGCAAAAGTTTCTATAAATATATAAAACGAAAAAGAGTGGCTAAAGTAAACGTTGGCCCTTTAGAGCATGAGAAGGGGAATTTAGTTATGGGATATGATGAAATGGCCGAGGCATTGAACAGGTATTTTGTATCGGTCTTCACAGTGGAGGACACTAATAACATGCCAGTAATAGACAAAGAGACGAAGGTAGGTGAGGACCTGGAAACAATCATTATTACGGAAGAGGTAGTGTTGGGCAAGCTAATGGAGCTAAGGATTGATAAGTCTCCTGGGCCTGATGGAATGCATCCCAGGGTACTAAAAGAGATGGCGGGAGAAATAGCAGGTGCACTGGCGGTAATTTTCCAAAATTTGCTGGACTCTGGGGCAGTCCCAGCAGATTGGAAAACAGCAAATGTGACGCCACTGTTTAAAAAGGGAAGTAGACAAAAGATGGGGAATTATAGACCGGTTAGCTTAACCTCTGTAGTGGGGAAGATGCTTGAGTCTATTATCAAGGAAGAAATAGCAAGGCATCTTGATAGAAATTGTCCCGTTGGGCAGACGCAACATGGGTTCATGAAGGGCAGGTCATGCTTGACAAATCTTTTGGAATTGTATGAAGACATTACGAGCGAGGTGACAATGGGGACCCAGTGGATGTGGTGTACCTAGATTTCCAAAAGGCCTTCGACAAGGTGCCGCACAAGAGGCTACTGCATAAGATAAGGATGCATGGCGTTAAGGGTAAAGTATTAGCATGGATAGAGGATTGGTTGACTAACAGGAAGCAAAGAGTGGGGATAAATGAGTGCTATTCTAGCTGGCAGTCAGTGACTAGTGGTGTGCCTCAGGGATCGGTGTTGGGACCGCAATTATTTACAATTTATATAGATGATTTGGAGTTGGGGACCACGTGTAGGGTGTCAAAGTTTGCAGATGACACTTAGATGAGTGGCAGAGCAAAGTATGCAGAGGACTGTGAAACTTTGCAGAGGAACATAGATACATTGAGTGAGTGGGCAAAGGTCTGGCAGATGGAATACAATGTAAATAAATGTGAAGTCATACATTTTGGTAGGAGTAATAGTAAAAAGGATTATTACTTGAATGGTAAAAAGTTGCAGCATGCTACTATGCAGAGGGACCTGGGTGTCCTTGTGCATGAATCACAGAAGGTAGGTCTGCAGGTACAACAAGTAATTAGGAAGGCAAATGGAATTTTGTCCTTCATTGCTAAAGGGATTGAGATTAAAAGCAGAGAGGTTATGTTGCAGCTGTACAAGGTGCTGGTGAGGCCACACCTGGAGTACTGTGTGCAGTTTTGGTCTCCTTACTTGAGAAAGGATGTATTGGCACTGGAGGGGGTGCAAAGGAGGTTCACTAGGTTGATTCCAGAGTTGAGGGGGTTGGCTTATGAGGAGAGACTGAGTAGATTGGGATTACATTCATTGGAATTCAGAAGATTGAGGGGGGATCTTATAGAAACATATAAAATTATGAAGGGAATAGATAAGATAGAAGTAGAGAGGATGTTTCCACTGGCAGGTGAAGCTAGGACAAGAGGGCAAAGCCTCAAGATTAGAGGGAGCAGATTTAGGACTGAATTGAGAAGGAATTTCTTCACCCAGAGGGTTGTTAATGTATGGAATTCCTTGCCCAGTGAAGTAGTTGACGCTACTTCAGTAAACATTTTTTAAAAAAAGGTAGATTTTTTTTGAACAATAAAGGAATTAAGGGATACGGTGAGAACGCCGGTAAGTGGATCTGAGTCCACGAAAAGATCAGCCATGATCTTATTGAATGGCGGAGCAGGCTCGAAGGGCCAGACGGCCTACTCCTGCTCCTAGTTCTTATATTCTTACCTCCAAACTATGTACACTGGTTATTGACCCTTTTCTAAGGGAAAAAGTGTCTCCCTATCTGTGCTATCCATGCCCCTCAGAACTTTGCACTCCTCAATCAGCCTTCACTGCTCTAAGGAAAATAACCCCAGTCTATCTCGTCTCTCTCTCTTTATTGCTCCAGCCCAGACAACATCCTGGTGAATCTCTCTGCACTCGCTTTAGTGCAATCATATCCTTCCTCTTGTGTAGCAACCAGAGCTCCAACTGTGGCCTAACTAACATTTTTTCCTGCTCCATCATACCTCCTTGCTGTTGCATTCAATGCCTTGACTAATAAAGGCAAGTATCTTATATGCCTTCTTAACCACCTTATCCACCTGTCCTGCTGCTTTCAAGGACCTATGGATATGCACATTAATGTCCCCCTGATATTGTTTACTGCCTGGGGTCCTGCCATTCAATGTGTTCTCCTATGCCATCTTAGTCCTCCCAAAATGCATCACCTCACACTTTTCAGGATTACATTCCATTTGCTACTGTTCAGCCCATATGACCAGCCATCTATATCATCCTGTAGTCTAAGGCTGTCTTCCTCACTATTTGCTAGATGAGCAATTTTTTGTCATAGCGAACTTATTGATCATTCTTCCTACATTCATGTGTAAATTATTAATGTACACAACAAACAGCAATAGACCCAGCACTGAACATTGTGGTGCACCACTGGACACAGACCTCTAGCTGATCCCTTTCAAGCCCTTTCAACAATCACCCTGTGCTTCCTGCCACTGAGCAAATTCTGCATCCAATTTTCCAAATTGCCCTGGATCCCAGGGGCCTTTGCTCCTTTAGCCAGTCTGCCATGTGAGACCTTTTTATCAATAGCCTTCCTGAAGTCCATATAAGTTACATCAACAGAACTACCCTCATCCATACACTCAGTCACCTTCTCGAAAAACTTAATCAAATTTGTTAGACATGATCTCCCCCTTACAAATCCAAGCTGACAACTCTTGATTAATTCTGGCCTCTCCAAGTGAAGATTAATTCTGTCCCTTAGATATTTTTTCAATTGCTTCCCTACCACAGATGTTATACTCACTGATCTGTACTTTCCTGGTATATAAAAACTGAAAGAACTGCAGATGCTGAAAATCAGAAACAAAAGCAGAAATTGCTGTAAAACCTCAGCTGATCCAGCAAAATTTATGGAGAAAATTCAGAGTTAACATCTCAGGTCCAGCGACTCATCCTCAGAATTGTTCTGAGTTCTGACGAAACGTCACTCAACTTAAAACATTAACTCTGATTTCTCTCCACAGATGTTGCCAGATCTGCTGAGCTTTTCCAGCAATTTCTGTTTTTGGTATACTCCTACTCTCTAGTGTTACCCACCAGTGTTTTCTTATGTTCCTTTTTCACTTTCCTAATTTCTTTTTTAAGCAACTCCTGGACTATATTCCTATAGGGCATCTGTTGCTTTGAGACTTCAGTATTTACCATAAGCTTCCATTATTTTCTCCTCCAGTATTGCACCTTCCTTGACATCCAGGGTTCTCGGCACTTGTTGGTTCCAAAAAAGATTGGGTAGTTTTATAGCAACATCTTTTTTGTGAAGTTAAGGTGTTGCAGACAGATCTTCTCTGATTTTCCAAGGATGGACAGTCTGGGTCCCCACGCATGTGGAGTCTGGAGTAAATATATGAGTTGTACCAATCATTGAGAACTCTATCCTCCAGAAGTGTTTTTACATCTCCAAATTGAGCACCATTCTTGGAATCCACACAAAAATCCTGGGGACTTTGATTCTGAATTTAGAATGCAGCTAAAAGTAAGAAATAACATTATAAATAAATGGTTTGAGATATAAAATTAGGTTTAAATATCAGACAGTTTAACACAATAATAACAAACAATGAAGGAAATGAGAAAGTTAACTTCTCCACTGAACCTAAAATGAATTGGTGAAGCTATTCATACAGGCCAGGCCAGCTAAACAAAACAGTTCTCATTTCAAAACTTTAAGCACTACAGCTAGTAATAAATTATGAAGACTTCAAGACATAGTTTTGGAACAATAAAAATAAATTATAGAATTTAAAGGAGATTCCTCGTGGTCACCGTAAACTCATGATTTTCCTTTAATAAAATAAAATGAGTTATCTACTCTCAGCTATGTACCTCATTTCCCATTCCTTGCTTTGTCTCCGTTGTGCCTTGTGGGCCATATAGGGGAGAAAGTTGGCAGCTACAGACCAATATTGGCAAAGGTGTGAAGACTGCTAATATTTTGGTTTGCTTTCAATGTTTCAAAATAAATTGTACCTTTGTTCCAGGAATGAGAAACCTCAGTTTTGAGGATAAATTGAAGAAATTGGGACTGAGAGGAGACTTGATAGAGATTTTCAAAATCCTGAGCAGGGCTGGACAGAGTAGAAGAGATTAAACTGTTCCCACTCATAAAATAAAAAAAAGGAAACGGGACATAGATTTAATGTGATGTGCAAACAAAGAAATGGTGATGTAAGAAAAAGCTTTTTCACACAACGATTAGTTAGAGTTTGGAAGGAACTGCCTGGAAATGTGGTGGTGGTGGTGGTAGGCTCAATTGAGGTATTCAAGTGAAGTATTTGGTGATTTGGAAAGAAATAGTGTGCAAGGGAATAGGGAAAAGCAGGAGATTGAACCTGGGGAAGCAAAACAGATGCCTCCACAATGGTCTGAATGTCCACTTTCTGTGCTGTAACAATTTTTACTTTACTAAATCCATCATAAAGGGGTTCACAGGAGTCTTCTTAAACAAAATTTGACACCAAGTCATATAGGAAAATAAATATATTGAGGTTGATGGCCAACCAAAAACTTAACCAAAGATGTATTTGTCATGACTCAAAGGAGTAGGGCTGGAGGTGTTGAGATTAGACAGAAAAATCCAGGGTTTAGGCTCAGAAAGCTGGAAGCTGGCCCATGACACTGGAACAATAAAAATTGGAGATTCACAGGAGGCCAGAGTTGATGGAGATAAGAGATCTTGGAGTCTTAAAGAGCCACACATCATGGAAAGTCCACCAACTGTATAAAATCTCTCCCATGGCCCATAGGGTTTTGTTAATCTCATATAGGAGCCCCCCGTTATAATATGAGTTAAAAAGATAATGTAAAGATAGTCAAGCCCTTCTCAGTTTGGCGATATGAGGCCTGGACTATTTCAATGCTCAATGATTACTTTATACACTTTGATCCACAGTCGGCATCAATAACATCTGTCTGACTATCAGGGCTCCTTGGCATCCAAATAAGTGGTGAAGTGGGGAGGAGGGAGATGACTGCATTTGGCAAAGACATATCCCACAGAATTTGGATTTCCTGTGGGTCCCAGAGGAGCATTCCTGGAAGGCAAAGAAATGTGTAAAGAATAAAGTCCATTTACCACTTTGACTAGCTTCTCCTTTGTTCCTAGCAAGGTTATCAACTACTGGCACTGCTGTGAAAGTTTGCCTGGTACAAGGGTCCACTTCCTGGCTAAAATACGGCTGGTAAGCTTGCACACAGCAAGATGTGATTCAAAATCAGGCAGGTGCCATGATTTAAGTGTTTGTTTTTTAACCCCTTTTTGCATGCTATGTTCTTAGGAGGCATCGGTTAGAGTCAGGTGTGGGTACATAGAGTTAAAATCAAAGCGTTTGCTTAGATTCTATGAAAAGGTTCAACTCAGTCATCCAAAAAGAATGATTACATTTTAGAATATATAACGTGATACAGTTTAGAAATGAGAACATTTGTGGCCCGATATCCATTTTCTCTCAGAGGTACTGAGTTTGAGTTCACATTTTGCCAAAGTCTTCCCTTTTGTGTTTTACTTTTCCTGACAATCACTCCAAAACGTTGGCATAGATTTCATCAAGTGCTTTGATGATGTAATATTTTCCACTTATTTGAGCTGGCAGAGGTATGTAGTTGGCTTCTTGTGTAGTCTCCAATAAAGAGTTCACCACATGGGGCAAGCGCAGGCAGGTGGGACTAGTTCAGTTTGGGAATATGGTCAACATGGACTGATTGGACCAAAGGGTCTGTTTCCAAGCTGTATGACTCGCAGACTCTATGACCCTTGGGAAACTGCACCCAAGATAACTGACCACAATTCTGCTGAACCTCCAGCTATGACCTTCACTCGTCATGGCATCAATAGTGTTATTGATTCATTAACCAGCTCCCTCTTCACCACCCATAACATTTTTATCTCCATTAAGATTTGCAGTCATCTTGTTCTCATTTAATAAAGTGCTCAGCACAACATGCTAAACTTTTAAGACTGCAGCATCAGCAAAACGGACTCAGCAATTAGTGTTTTGGAGTGCATGGGTCACCACTGACTTTTCCTATTCAGTTCCATAAACAAGGCTCTGCCTACCACCAGCAAACTGAACACTTCTCTTTCATCTCTTGGATGGATTTGAAGTTCTTTTTGATTATTTGGAAAGATATATTAAGCACAAGAAGGAATATTTGAGCTTTGTAAACATCAATGGCAACAGAGAGTTAAGTTTTAAATGTACAATACCATGCAATGGTAAAACACATTCTGAGTCTAAATCATTTTAATCACTGTACAGAATTTATTAAAAATTATCATAAAGTCCTTTTTAGTACCTATTTCACATTGATAATTTGATAATCACTGATATTCTCTCGAGGAGAGAAATCTTCTGACTATAAAGAAATGTATAAAAAATAATGGGAATGACTAATTTGTCACAAAAATGAAAGGTATTTAAACATATACTTTCATCAAACTTAAGCATGAAGATTTATTTTTGAAATGGCATTTATAAATCCTAGAGTAATGCTGGTTGATGGTGCAGTGAGGCAATGCATTTCATGATATTGTCCTGAGCTACAAATCAGCATAAGATCACCTTCTCATTGTTCTTGTAATGATTTTAGTTTCACATTCCGGTTACCCTACTCTGATATTTTTCTCAATATTGTGTTTTACTCACTTCCAATGGTCACTTATGAAGACTCATTCCACATTCAAACAATCCTTTGAATGCAAACAATTTAGCAATTCTCTCTCATTTTAGCATTTTTCTAGTCCTAAGCCTGAATTTGCATTCCCTTCTCACTAATTTATTGAACAGTAGGAATAATGATTCACAATTTACCCTGGCAAATATTTTAGAGATTTAGAACAATTCAATTATATCCTTCTAGCATTTAATACTTTAGTAAATATATCCCGAGATTGATTTTATTCTGTTCGTTATAACATCTATTAACTTATCAGTAGAATCATTCCATTGAATCAATGCTGCAGTTTTCCAATGCCTTCTCTAAGGGAATGCCCAAAACACCATGAAATATTCTGGATGTAGCCGAGCCAATGGCTTGTCAACATAAAATTCATCACCACCTTTTTCTTTTATAAATAACTCTCAGAATTCCATTTGCCCTGTTCATAGCTTTCTCCATCTATAACTCTTACTTTAAAGATCTGTGTATTTACAACCCTAAGTCATTTTCTTTCCAACTCTATTGCCAATCTTACTATTATGGCTATATATCTATTCTCTGCTCTTTTATCCAAAATATACTGCTACATATTTATTTATGTTGAACTGTGGTTTTCACTTAACTACATATTTCTCACTGTTTATGTCTTTCAGTCGTATTCTTTCTACCTCTCCCGACAATTTTCTGTTATAGAGCCATAGAAACATACAGCACAGAAACAGACCCTTCAATCCAACTTGTCCATGGTGACCAGATATCCTAAATAAATCTACACCCATTTGCCAGCATTTGGCCCATATCCCTCTAAACCTTTCTTAGACATAGATCCATCCAGATGCCTTTAAAATGTTTTAATTGTACCAGCCTCCACCAATTCCTCTGGCAGCTCATTCTATACACCCACCACCCTCTGTTTAAAAAGTTGCCCCTTAGGTCCCTTTTATATCCTTTCCCTTCTCATCTTAAATCTATGCCCTCTAGTTTTGGACTCACCCACCCCAGGGAAAAGACTTTGTCTATTTACTATATCCATGTCCCTCATCATTTTATAAACCTCTATAAAGTCACCCCTCAGCCTCCGACGCTCCTGGGAAAATAGCCCCAGCGTATTCAGCCTCTCCTTAAAGCTCCATCCCTCCAACCCTGGCAATATCCTGATGAATCTTTTCTGAACCCTTTCAAGTTTCACAGTATCCTTCCTATAGCAGGGATATTGTCTGCAATTTTGACATTTGCACCAGTCCTGATCATTTACGCGCAAAAACAACATTGACAATTGCAACAGGGATTATCAGACACACCAACAGCTACACATTGACAATGCAGAATATATCAGTGGAAGTTAGCATTACTGGTGGGACCTACCTGGAAAAATGGTTGTGTGCCACTTTTCTTTGAGACACCCAACACTATTTCAAATCATGTACCTGGGCAGTGTTGAGCCTCCCCTCCAACTATACACTAAATAGGTTGGAAATCCTGCCACAGATCTGTTAGAAGCCAGAAAACCCCAGTACCAGCAACAGTGCAACAAGGTGTGATAGTCATGGCTGGTACCACACTCAGGTCTGCAGGGGAATCATCAATGGATATTGAAAAGTGATGAGTGTGAGTGGAACAGGAGTAGAAGGGAAATGCCTGATAGTGGGGAAGAGGGATCAAAGCAAGGCCAGGCTTTCCATGAAGGCCCTCCCCCTGCCGCACTGATGAGGGAGAAAGAGAGAAAGAAAGAGCCTAAAAATGAGGGATCCTTGCACTTGGCAGCAAACTAACTCAATAAGATCTCCTGGGCGGGCTTAGTGGATGGCAATGTCCCTGGCAACAGCTAGAAGAATACCAGCTATGGGTGGGATGAGGCCCTAAGCAGCTATTTCAGGGATTAATTACCTCTGGGTGAGATGGTTGCTCACCTCCCTTCTCAGCTGGAGAATGGGGATGGGGGTGTAGTGATGAGGAGCCAGGAAGGCAGTAGAATCTTTACCTCACGCCTTCCTACCAAATGTCTCCAAGCCCACCTCCACAGGACAAGGGTGGCATTAAATTTCACCCATCAGTGTGCTTGTACTCCATGTTTGAATCTTCAGTGAAATCTCTGTCCCTTCTGCCAACTTGCCTGTAAATCCATTGGTTTTATTCATTGCTGCCAGTCTGCTTATGGCCAACCATCAAATGTTTTCTGGAAAGTACAGTTAATCTCATATTAACAGAAGGAAAACTATTTCAAAATTGTGCCATAAAACATCAATAAACACTCAGAAAGGTTAGAGCAAATGTAATAGTGTCAATATCATGAAGAGTAGCTGTCATGGCTTAATTTATCAAAGTCTAATAAGCATTATTGGAATATAGTGCCAAAGGTATAGTTGCTTTGCTGTTAGACAGTGAAATTCTACAATACAAGTGATATTTTTGTTTCTGTATTAAACATATCAAGGCTTAAGGTTTTGTTTAATCAATGTTTTTTTTTGACAAATGGGATGTGCAATTGTACGAACTACTCATTGCCCAATGTTAATGGTGCCTTGCTATATTTTAATGTTGGAAAGCTAAATACGTAAAGTCTCCCCTCTGCAATTGTTAATTCTCCACAGAGCCCAAGATTATCAATTTTGTTCCCATACTCAAAATAAATTATTCCACGGATCCATAAAATTAAATTGAAGGACATCTACATGGTTGTACATTAAATAACTTTGTTAAATAAGATCTCATATTGGATATTTATTGACAATTATTTCCTGGTTATAGTCGACATTGGTTGAAACAGGCAGATCAGATTATTACCATATTGTAATCATACACAGATTTCCTCTTGCTTCCCCATAATTGCTAATCCAGCCCTCTTTTTGCATATTCATTAAGCTGAGATCAAGATATTAGGTATCAATATTACACAACTTCAGGTGAAATTTCAGTGAAGTGTTGGGGATCTTGTCTGCCAGTTGGTGAAGGGTGAGAATGGTGTCTCAGTGGTTAGCACTGCTGCCTCACAGCGTGGGAACCTGGGTTCAATTCCACCCTCGGGCGACTGTCTGTGTGGAGTTTGCACATTCTCCCTGTGTCTGCATGGGTTTCCTCCGGGTGCTCCAGTTTCCTCCCACAGTCCAAAGATGTGCGGGCTAGGTGGATTGGCCATGCTAAATTGTCCATAGTGCCCAGGGATGTTTAGGTTAGACATGGTGAAATCAGGGGTAGGGGAATGGGTCTGGGTGGGATGCTCTTCGGAGGGGTGGTGTGCACTTGTGGGACCAAATGGTCTGTTCCACACTGTAGAGATTCTATGAATAAGACCCTGCCAATGTTTGAGAAGGTGTGCTGAACCACACAGCAACCACCTACCAGGTTCCGTCCCCTGGAATCGAGACTCTGGGGGTAAAAATCCAGCCCAGCGAGAGCTGCAATCCATTAAAGACTTGTGTTCAGTGGTATCATGGATGGAGACAACGGCCGCTGGCAGAAGGGCAGCCTTCAAGTCCCTGTGATCCAAACCTGATGCAGGGCTGAGAGATGCAGTTCTTGGATTGGGCGTGACAGGAGAAGGAAGCACTGAGGGTTAAAAAGTGAGGGCAGGAGTGGCTCCTAACAGGCACCTCCCTGCTTAATATCCAGTCCTTCAATTAGGTAATGATCACCTTTCACTGGGGGATTTCACCCCTCTACCTACTCCCCCTTCTGGCACAAGAGATGACGAGCTGCTCCCATGAATACCCATGCCAATATCCCAGCAACAGCAGCCTGAGGCCCCCATGTGGTCTTTAATTGACTGCTTATGTACATCAGTGCAGTAGGAAGCTCATGGACCTTCCTGCCCAAAACTTCCTTCTGGAGCAGGAAGGAATGTGGTGAGATTTGGGTACATCATCAATCTGACTAACAAGTATCCTTTCTGCCTCCAAGCTCACCAACTCTGGAAGCAGAAGATTCCACCCATCTACTTCTAATTTGTTTCTCTAAGATACTCAAAACAATGCTGTTCCTTCGCCCAGTCAAGCATATTCATATTTCTAAAGCTTTAGCTTGGTGCACCCCAAATACTACTTTTGCTTTATTTTGTCCTCTCTCCTTCTTTTTCTCACCTTCAATTCTCCTACATATTCTACTGCCTTACAATTCAACTTGATTTCTTAAATGTGTTTTTAAAGCAACAAAAGATCTAAAACTGAACAGTAGTGGATGTTCTATACACTCTCAATCCCTCTCTTCATTATATATAAAACCATGAGGTGTAGGAGCAGGATGAGGCCATTTATCCCATCGGGTCTGCTCCACCATTTGATCATGGCTGATACATTTCTCAGCATCATTCTCCTGCCTTCTCCCCATAATCCTCGATCCCCTTACCAATCCAGAACCTATCTGTCTCTGTGTTAAATACACTCAATGACTAGACCTCCGCAGCCTTCTATAGCTATGGGTTTCACAAATTCACCACCGTCTGGCTGAAGAAATTCCATTTTATCTCAGTTGTAAAGGATTGTCTCTTCACCCTGAGGCTGTCTCTCCTACTAGTGGAAGCATCTTCTCCACATCCACTCTATCGAGTCCACTGTGTATTTTGTAAAATTTCAAAGAAATCCTCCCTTATGCTGCTAAACTCCATCAAGCACAGACCCAGAGTCCTTAACTGCTCCTCATAAGACAAGACCTTCATCCTCAGGATAATTCTCTGGATACCTCCTCTGGACCCGTCCAGTGCCAGCGCATCCTTCTTTAGATACAGGGCCCAAAATTACTCACAATTTATCACCTTGCCCTAGCTACAATGAGTTCTGAAGAATGGTCACTGGACTTAAAACATTAATTCTGTTTTCTCCCAAGGGATGCTGCCTGACCTGCTGAGTTTGTCCAGAATTTCTATTGTCGTTCTACATAATATCAGTACAATTTATTGAAGATTTATTCACGTGAACACAAAACATTGCTCCTTTGTGCTCCACACACTGATTCTTTCCGCTAGGCTCCACTAGATGGAGCCAGTACGGTAGTTACTGGTGAGGTTAAACAATCTCCTGCGAGACAATGCTTATTTATTTTGGCTCTTAAATGGGACCAGGCCAAACCAAGAAGTATCACTGAGTTTTCTCCCAGGTTAACTTCAAAAGGTATTGCAACTAATTTATGACCTAGCCTAGAATGCAACACCAGAGTCAATATGAAACAGTTTCTTCTGGGTCACGTCCCATTGCGAGAATTTTCCAACTATTGGTCCCCTGTGTTGAAAGCAAACATTAAAGAGCTTGATTTTCCTGACAGGTGCACTGCTTTCGTCAGCGTAATGGGAAATATAGTACACAGTCATGGCCCACATCAACACAATGGCATTTCTCTTGTGCAACGATGCATTACAACCTGAATTACCCCAGGTGTTCAGCAAACAGTGAGTTCGCTGAACACGTTCTCGAAAAGCCTGTCCCCTTTATTTGTTTCCTCTGACCTCTCCACTTCTGATTTCCTCTTCTTCTATACCCAGTTTGATATTCAATTCTATCGACGTTGTACATTGGCTGTGTGGTGTAACAGCCTTCACAGTCCAACAGATCCAAGAGGAAACTAAAGGCCAAGCTTCTAAATAGCCTTGGAGGCAGGACTGGAGGTGAACAGGCCTGTACTTACCAGGTATCCCTGTTTGCTGCCATGATCTTGTTTTGGGGCCTACTGTGAAGATCCTGACAGAGGAGGGTGGAAAGGCTACCAGCTTCAAACTAGCAGGAAACAATTTAAGGAAGCTATTAGGTCAATGTTTGGAGAATGATCTGGGGCCAACATTCCAACATCGTTTCAGAATTCTCCTGGCTAGACAGACATGTCAAAGTGGCTACAACAGCAATAACAGTCCCTGTGGAGTGTCTCCACTTCTATCTGGCAACTATGATATCTTTTGATTTTTAAATTCTTTAAAAAAAGTCTTCATAGTGGACCTCAACCTTCACACACCATCTCCATCAATTACCTATTTTGGCAGCTCCTACCTCTTGATATAGGGGAATGATCTCGGGAAAAATTCAGCAGGTCTGGCAATATCTGTGGAGAGAAAGCAAAGTTAACTTTTCAGGTCCAGAAAATTGCCCAGTGACCCTTCTTCAGAACAAAAACCTTAACTCTGCTTTATCTCCACAGATGCTGACAGATGGGCTGAGTTTTCCCAGCAATTTCTGCCTAAGTTTCTGATTTCCAGGTTCCACATTTCTTTGTTTTTCCCTTCTTCAGGATTTTACATTGTTCAAACAAGTCACATCTTACTCTTCTAAACTCCTGCAGATATAAGCTTAGCCTGTGCAACCTTTCCTGAATCCAGGGATTAAGTCTGGTAAACCTTCTCTGAACTGCTTCCAAAGCATTTGCGTCCTTCCTTAAATAAGGTATTCAATGCACAGTACATTTATGTTAATCGAGCTTATGAATGCTCATGCTTATGAACCTGGTCTCATACAAGGGTGTAACTTTAAAGACCCAACATATGAACAATTCGATACTTACAAACAGGTTCCTTTACATTGTCCTGCATTGTATTCTGACCTGTGTACAAACTGACTTGTGAACAGACTCTAGAACAGAACATGCAAAACCCAGGGACTGCCCGTATTTCAGATACAGTCTCACTGATGCCTTGTATAACTGAAGCATAACCTCCCCGCTTTTGTATTCAATTCCCCTCATAATATATGATTTTACTCTGTTGGCTTTCTTAATTGCTGTCTGGGTCCTTACCCAAAGTTCACACTTGCACAATTTTCAGTTGTCCTCACTATATCATTATCAGGAACATCAATATGATCCTCTTCTCTTTTCAAATCAAAGTCTCTGCGGCCAACTAGTCTTTCCCTACTACTGCCTAAATTGGAGGAGCAGATTATATCTGCACAGATCGGGACGTTAACTTGAACTTTCAGCTTCTGTGTGACCTTATTCTAAACCGGACAGCATTGCCACCATCCAATCGGCCACCAATTTCCTTCCAATGAAATAAATAGCAAATGGTGATTGTCCAACTCTGTAGCCTAATCCTGCTTTCTCCCCATTACCTTTGATCCCATTCGCCCCAAGTGCTATATCTAGTCGCCTCTTAAATACATTCAATGTTTTGGCATCAACTACTTCCTGTGGTAATGAATTCCACAGGCTCACCATTCTTTGGGTGAAGAAATGTCTCCTCATCTCCGACCTAAATCATCTACCCCGAATCCTCATACTGTGACCCCTGGTTCTGGACACACCCACCATCGGGAACATCCTCCCTGTATCTACCCTGTCCTGTCCTGTTAGAATTTTATAAGTCTCTATGAGATCTCCCCCCATCATTTGTCTGAACTCTAGCGAAAACAATCCTGACCTAGTTAATCTCTCCTCATACGTCAGACCCGCCATCCCTGGAATCAGTCTGGTAAACCTTCACTGCACTTCCTTGAAAGCAAGAGCATCCTTCCTCAGAAAAGGAGACCAAAACTGCCTACAATATTCTAGGTGTGGTCTCACCAAGGCCCTGTACAACTGCAACAACACATCCCTGCTCCTGTACTCGAAACCTCTCACTATGAAGGCCAACATACCATTTGCCTTCTTTACCGCCTGCTGCACCTGCATGCTTACCTTCAGCGACTGGTGCACAAGGACACCCAGGTCCCGCTGCACACTCCCCTCTCCCAATTTACAGCCATTCAGTAGTAACATGACTTCTTGTTTCTGTTTCCGAAGTGAATAACCTCACATTTATCCAAATTATACTGCATCTGCCATTGATTTGCACACTCACCCAACCTGTCGAGATCATGCTGAAGGATCTCTGCATCCTCATCACAGTTCACCCTCCCAGCCAACTTGATGTCATCTAGAAAAATGGAGATGTTACATTTTGTTCCCTCATTCAAATCATTAATATGTATTGTGAATAGCTGGGATCCCAGCACCGATCCTTGTAGCACCTCACTAGTTACTGCCTGCCAATTTGAAAAGGATCCATTAATTCCTACTCTTTGTTTCCTCTCTGTCAACCAGTTTCCTATCCATCTCAGTATGCTCACTCCAATCCCATGCACTTTAATCTTGCACATTAACCTCTTATGTGGGACTCAAATGCTGTATGTCAAACGCTTTCTGAAAGTCCAAATATACTATATCAACTGGCTTCCCCTTGTCACCTCTACTCATTACATCTTCATAGAATTCCAACAGATTTGTCAAGCATGATTTTCCCTTCATAAATCCATGCTAACTCAATCTGATCCTGCCACTGTTTTCTAAATGCTCTGCTACCAAATCCTTGACAATGGATTTGAGAATTTTCCCCATGACTGATGTTAGGCTCAGCAGTCTATAATTCCCTGTTTTCTCTGTACCTCCCTTTTTGAATGTGAATGACATGAGCTACCCTCCAATCTGCAGGGACTGTTTCGAGTCGACAGAATCATGGAAAATGACCACCAATGCATCCACTATTTCTACAGCTACTTCCGTAAGTACTCTGCAGACAATTTCAATTCCAAACAAGCA
This sequence comes from Rhincodon typus, assembly GCF_021869965.1. NCBI lineage: Eukaryota > Metazoa > Chordata > Chondrichthyes > Orectolobiformes > Rhincodontidae > Rhincodon > Rhincodon typus. Next base: position 15,908,736 of record NC_063345.1, on the reverse strand, counting down.
TATAGGCTACATATTCTCATAAAAATTGGCATTGCAGCAAAGAACACTGGCACTCTTATATGCTATCCCATAATATGCCAAGGTTCATGTTTAGACAGGTGATTTCCCCTTCAGCACACAAGACTTCACTACTATGCCTTCAGAACAGTAAGCTTAGTTTGACCTCTTTCCCTTTAAGGCATGAAGGGTAAATCAATGACTAAAGTGACTCCCTTAAACTCCACTTGAAACCGGGGAAGATGCTGCATTTGCCGCTTTTTAAATAAGTGCTTTGCTATTCTTAAAAAAGAATTAATCAGAAACCATGTATGGACAACACTGACAAAAGAACAACAGGGTCACATTGAAAATTAAAATTTAATGAAAGACTAATTTTTCGTAAATGAGCTACAAATTAATAACACATTTCTTAATGGTAAAGTAATCTCAGTAATCAGCCAATCCTTCCTTGACTCTTAATTCTCTTTCTGTATCTTAGTTACACATAAGCACATGTTTTGTCGTCTCTTGTCTGTCTTTGTAGATAGCTTTTCATGGAACAGATCACCAGGCTATCACCAGGAACTAAAGCGTGAGGGGGCACCACTCTTCATTCAGCTCGGCTGATCAGGTTTGCGTGCAGCAGCATCCTTTACCTGATGTGGTAACACTTAGGTGATCTTCAGTAATGTAAGAAAATGGACGCAGAGATCATGGCATTGGAGAATCCAAAAGCCATTTATTGCTTCTAACAATTACACATAAACATTAGATTACAATTGCACAGCTTGCTTCCAGTATTGTGTCTTGATTCCCATGACCTCGGGCTAAGATGGAGTACGTGGCCGGTCATACATATACCGCAGGTCACATACAATGATGTCATGACTGTGTCTCTTAACAACATACTGACATACTGCCTGTGAGGCATACCACAAAATAGGGGGCTTTCCTGCACTGACCATGTTTCTTTGGTGTATTAGGAAGATTTAGAGGTTGACAGACAACCTGTTAGGGCACATTATGAATATACCTTCATTCACCATCAAGTCCTGAAGTTAGAGCTTCTAACTCAGAAGCAGGGACGTCATCCATTGTACTATAAGATCTCCCTTAGAGGTAATGTGTGCATGGACCCAGAAGACGTGAGTATGGTTCTCAATGAATGCTTTGTATTGGTCTTCACAATGGAAAAGGATAGCACAACTGTGGATATCAGCGTGGAGGACTACGAAATATTAGAAGAAATTAGAACAGAAAAGGAGGATCTCCTGACAAGTTTAGCAACCTTCGAAGTGAATAAATCTGCAGACCCAGCCAAACTGTATCCTAGGCCAGCAAGACAGCAGATTCTGAGGCCCTGGCATAAATTTACGAAGCCTGTCAACCCACAAGTGTGGTAGCAGAGGACAGGAAGATTGCTAACATTGTCTCATTATGTAAAAAAAGGGAAGGGGTGACAGACCAGAAATTAGAGGGAAGTCATTTTAACCTCAGCCTGGAATGTTTTAGGAAGATTTGAGAAACAAAATATATCTGTTAGGAGACACACGAATTAATTAAGGATAGCCAACATTAATTTGCTAAGGGAAGGTTGTGTTTGACAAATTTGATCAAATTTTTGGAGGAAGAAACCTGGAGTATTGATGAGTGTAATGCATTTGATGTGGTCTATATCATGGACTTTATCAAGGCTTTTGATAAGGTCTTTCATGGCAGACCGGTCAGGAAGTAAAAGCCCATGGGATCTAAAGAAAAAGTGGCACATCAAATGCAAAATTCTCTGAGAGGCAGGAAGCAGACTATGATGGTGCAAGGATGTTTCTATTGGAATTGCACAGGGCTCAGTCATTTTTATAGTTTACATTAATAATTTAAACTTAAATGGAAAGGATATGATCAAGAAGCTTGTGGAAGTAGGATGGTAAATAATGAGGAGGATAGCTGTAAACGTCAGGTTGAAATCAATGGACTACTCAGATGGGCAGAACAGAGGTAAATGGAATTCAACCCAGAAAAGATGTGAAGTGATAACCTGGGAAAGGCTAACAAGACAAGGGTTGCACTATGAATGGTGGGATACTGATAATAAGTGGAACCTGAGGTGCATAACCACAGACCTCTGGAAGTAGAAGGGCAGGTAGGTAAGGTGATTTAAAAGCATATGGGATAGTTATGTTCATTAAGGCATAGAATACAAGAGTATGAATATTATGCTGAAATTGTACAAAATTCTGGTTAGACAACAACTGGAGCACTGTGTAAAGTTCTGGTCACCACATTATAGGAAGGATATGATTTCACCAACGAAGGTGCAGAGGAAATTTACAAGGATGCTCTGAGCTGTGAGGAAATACTGCATAGGCTAGAGTTGTTATCCTTGGAGCAGCAAAGGTTGAGAGGAGACCTGATAGAGATGCACAAGATTATGAGGGGCATAGTTAGGGTGAATAGCCATTTTTACAAAATAGAAGGGTCAATAACCAGGGGGCATAGGCTAAAATCAAAATTGCTGAAAAAGTTCAGCAGGTCTGGCAACACATGTAGAGGGAAATCAGAGTTAACGTTTCGGATTGAGTGACCCATCCTCATAGACTAAGATGTAGAAGGCTAGGATGAGTGTTGAGGAGAATTTCTTTCAATCAGAGGGCGTTGCAAACATAGAACTCACTGCCTGAAAAAGTGGTTAAGTTAGAAACTCTCAAAATATTTAAGCAGTATTTAGATATTTGCTTGTGTTGCCATAGCCATGCTATGGGCCAAAAGCTTACAAATAAGATTAGTGCAGTCAGATCTTTGTTGACCAGTGAAGACACAGTGGGCCAAATGGCCTTCTTTCTGTGCTTTAAAATTTTATGAGTCTACATTGGTAAATTATGTTTTGTAGCGAAACCTGCCAAATCTTTCAGTTATGCCTATTATTAATGTCACATTTTTATAGCTGGTAAGTATGATATCAGTGGGTAGTTTTTCAGCAGTTCTGTAGTTTTCCTCAGGCATCAGGCCTCTGAAAAACTGTAAGCAATGGATCATAAAGCAACAGAGAGTGAGCAGCAGGACAATGTTCTGAAGTGTCAGGTTATTCCCTATACCTCACAATGAGAATGATGAAGATTGAAGCACAACAGAATAAGGCCATTTGCTTGAGTAAGTTACATTTTTCTCCCTTCATCTTCCAGAAAAAAAAGAGTTTGTTTTGACATAGCACTTTTCACGTTTTCAGGGTATTCTAATATACTTTATAGCAAGTAAATAACCTTTAAAATAAAGCAATTATTCTGTTGACAACAGGGACTGCTCAGATCCCACTGAACTATTTCCACAGGTATTAGTAAATCATTGGGATTTTCACCCATGTTCTCTCTTATTGACTGCCAGGAGGTAGGGTCAGAGACATTTAAGGGACAGGAGGTCATTTAGTTGATCATGCCATTGCTAGCTCTTTGCCTACTCTACCTGTACTCTAAGCACCACCCCCTCGCCCAAACGACTTACATAACGTTACCATCACTCCAGCTGAAATAAAGCAGGGGAGACTAGGCATGTCTTGGTCCAGTGATTTCTGTTGTAAACTAACCAGAGCTTTTACCAACTGTCTCATCAGGGAAAATGACAGCATAATGGAGGTGACAGCCTTGTGGCTGTGCAAAAAAACTGAACAGAAATATAAGTCAAACACTTTGTTGAAAGCAGTCGTATTACTGGAAGGGTCGGAATTAATGCCCTCGGCAGATTTTAAGGAGCAAATTACATTCTTCGTCTCCTAAAGCTTTTTCTTAAAACCAGTAACAGAATATTTTATAATTAAGTGGAATGAAATAAGAGTTTTTGTACATTCCACCATTTTAGAATGGGAAGTCCATCTGGATTGTACTTGGCAAGAAATTACAATAGTTTAGTTCCAGTGTTCTCTTTCCAGTGTTCTCTGGCACATAGAAGCCATAGCTGTTAAGCTCTGTTAAGTGCTGCCACCTCAGTTCCTTTATGAGGTGTTGCAACGAATGTATAGTTGCAAAGTGAAACAATCATCCACTGCTGACCCACGCAACAAAAAATGTAGAAACTTGAAAATACTTAAGAGGCAGTAAGCGGAGGCTTTGTTACCAACTGCATTTTGTGATGTATTATTGACAGATTACAGAGGACCTGGTCTGTTACTGGTCCCTGCTAAATTAAATGATCAGAGCTGAGGGAGTGTTACCAGCACTATAATTAGCATTGCATTAAGCCATGTTCTTGCTCTCAATTGTTATCAACAATACATATGCAAATATTAGAAAGGTCAGGACTAGCGATCAGTGTCATTGCCTCCGGTGTGATGACTTTAACTTCACTCACTGCCCAAACTTGTGCACCCAGTCACTCCGGCATTCCCTGCCAGCTTCATTTTGACTTGAGTTACTGCCAGCTGGATTGAAGGCAGAAGCTCTGGGAAAAAATAAATTGTAAACAAGGCAGTGTTATCCCAGTATTTTCAAACTTCCAACACTCTATTCCAACTGGGCAGGTGTAAGATTAAACCCCGTCCACTACACCTACCCTTGTTTGCTTCCAATCATCTACATTCAGGACAGCAATTTTGTTTTATGGTTGCCCATCCCTAACTGCCCTCAAGGAAGTAGTGGTGATCTGTCATCTTAAATCACTGTAGTCCACCGAGTGAAATCAGTTGCCTGGTGTCTGTTAGGGATGGATTTCCAGCCACGATTAAGGAATAGTGATAGACTTATAATTCAGAATCATGCTTGATTTGAAGTGGATGCTATTTTCCCTGCAAACACTTGTCCAACTCTGCTGGATGGTAGAGGTCGTGGATTTGGAAGGGGATTGTCAAGTTACTGCAATGCATTCTGTAGATGTTACACACGGAGACCTCTGAGCAAGTCACTTGCCTATCTTCGTGGCTGGAAATGGCACATAGAGATGAAGCCAGGCATTCTTTTACACAGCTGCCCCAGTGGATCATGCCACAAACAATAATCCTGAATATTAATATAATTATCTCAGCAAGGCCACTCTATCACCTTTGCTCATGCATATCCATACAAGTGAATCTGAAATATAGACATGGACATTTCTACTGACATCTTACAGCTACAAGTTTGTTTGTAAAACTATTGCAGGCTTATCCTCACTATAATCCTCACCCATTCGCATTCTAACACCATTCTCAAATTAAATATATACATCTCCCGACCCAGGAGTTAGGTACTGTGGGTTGATATTTCGACTGTCTCCTTTGCTCAGAATTTTTTTCAAATGGCATGACTGGCTGGAAGGATCAGCATATCTCTGCTATTCTAGCAAATAGAAACTTACATGTTGTTATTGGAGAAAGTTCAACAGTGCACGATTACTTATCTTAAAGCTGTTGATAGTGATTGGAGAGTTGCCGAACTGATTTTCACTGGAGAAGAAAAATAAAAGGGCAATCCAGGCTTGTAATATAAGTAAGAGGATAATCGATGTGAACCAGTGTCCACAGTGGAATGGACAGCAAGTGCTAAATTAGAAGACAAGCTGAAGCTAATGGGCTTCAAGCATTAGCTTTCATAAAGTCTCAGCTTTCCACATAAAGCAGTTAATGCTCTGCCATTAGACACAGAATTAACATTTATGAAGATAACTGCAGATATCAAATGCTGTGTAAAACATGATTGCTCATTGATAGCATTGGTAGGCAGAATGGCCTTTTCACATTCCATATGTTGCCAGCTCATGTGGCTGCAATCCTTTGAATAAGGTCTAATGATCATGGTCAAATTTTTGACTGTCTTAATTTAAGAACAATTTGATTAGACCCAGCTCAGATAGGGTTGATGCTTGAGGCATCTCAACTCTTGACATAAATACAGACCACTGACTGTCAATCGATGGAGTGACATTTCTTCATCCAAGCCGAGTTTCTCAATGTAACATATCTTTGAATTGTAGGAGACCTTATATGTGTTCCTGGAGGTCTGACTGCATTGAAAAGTGAAGATTAATTGCAAATAAACCTCAATTGTTTATCTGACAGGTGGATTATTGATCCAGAGAAAATGGCAGCATCAATTCAGAGATGTGGATAGTTAAAAATTGAGCTGATGAGTTTGCCAGGTAAGTGGACTGGAGAAACAAGATCTAAGATATTAGTTTGATCTCACCAAGCAAACTTGGAACCAACTGACAGTTCAGTGATGTCCAACAATTACAAACTGCACTTGTGAACTGAATTCAATCATTCCTTCTGAAGTTAGAACTTTGATCGTTACAGGCTTACTTATGTTGAAAACAGATGCATAATGAAATTAATTCAGGAATTGCGAAACTGGGAGTTAGCTTGTGCCCTGTCAAGGTGCAAACGTCCATTTTATCCACAGACATCGTAAGGTCACTAGCTTCACTGATGTATATGAAGATCACAATCAGCCAATGTATCAACTGTTCAATGGTCTGCGCTGTACATATTTTTTTACATAATTAACTAACTCATCACAATTAATCTTGAAATACTGCTTAGCTTCATTTCACAACGTCTGGCACAAACATGAAGATAGAGCTCTCAACACCAGACACAGCCAAAAAAGAAACTGTTGCACAAACAACTGCCAGGGCCATTAACATCATCAGCAGATGATTCCATTAGGAACTGCAATTTGAAAAGAACTTCAGATCGAAATTGCTGTTCTTTATGGAATTTCATCTCCGCTGCCAGGACAGCAACAATTATTCAGGAACTGTTTTTGATGGATGCTAAGAATTTTGATGTATGGAGTAAATTGCCACTTTTTGAAGTATTGTAAATAGTTGTCAATCACAGTCCTCATTTTTTTTTGCACGGATGTGTCTATTTTGTTTTGTAAAAAGACAATTTTCGTGTTAAAAATGTATTTCAACATAAAACTCAACGGTGATATTGATCTTGTGTGTTCATTCCTCACATATACCCAAACGAATGCCCCATGGTATAAATGAAGAGTGCAGTGCAGCAGTAGGGTATGCCTGGGTTTGATTCCTGGTTTGGGCGACACAGCTTGATCGGAGCATTTGCGTGTCTGCACGAGCTCAGAAATTTCAAAACCAGCACAATTCCCATTTCTGGCTGCTACACAGTGCTTGGAAGAGCATTTTATATGGAATAATGACTGAATAATCATCTTCCCTAACATTCACTGTCCAGGTTTTATTCAAGAAATAATGTTCAAGGCTGTGGGCCAATGACTGGAAATTTGGATAGGTCGGTACAAACTCGATCAGTCGAAGGGCCACTTCTGTACTCTATGACTATGTGACTATGAATGGCAGGGAGTTGGCAGTGCCTGGGTGCTGTATTAATTAATGCCTGAAGAAACACACAGGAAAACAATCACTTAATCTGAATTTACAAACTCAAGTCTGAAAACATAGGCGCTGAAATTCCAGGATTTAGACAGGAAGTTGGTTTAATAGCACACTAGCAGTTATAGATGGCAAAGAGAGAAATAGAACTTGAGGTATAACCAAAATCTGGCAGAATTTCACCACTTTTTAGTCCTGAGAGAAGCCTGACACTTCATCAATGGGAACCCACCTACAAAACTGGCAAACAAACGGGTGCCTTGGAGTTCTAAAACAGGAGTAGGTTGGAGTTAAAAAATAATCTAAAGGGATTAAAGGAACCAGAGTTTATTTATAAATCTATTGTGAGGTGCAATGCCAAATAAATGATTCGACTTCACCAGTCAAATGGATGTCTGAGCTGTGCTAGAAATAGCATAGATGACCCTTTTTAAATAGACCCAATCCCAATATGTCGGACGGACAGGGTTGGGGTGGGAGTCATTAATATGGTTAGTGGATCAGACAGAAGTCTTGCTGCACCTTCTCGATATTTACCCAGAAAATTCAGAGCCACAGCCTTATGGGTTGGATATTCTGGCAGAGGTTAGACATTTTGCTCAATTTGATTTCCCTGCATTCTTCATTTGAATAAACCTAAACAAAACTCTGACCACAAGGAATTCTACTAATTATTGTTTAATTAAAAAGTTACATCAAGCAATGACTCAATTATTTAAAAAAATGCTGTTAATACCTAACGTTAAATTCTACAGATTTGGATTGCAATATTAAGTTTGTCTTTCAGATCTCAGGGTTCTATGTGTAATATTCTTCTCCACAGAGATAATCTGAATCCGAACTTGTATATTTTGTGTTTAAGAGTAAACAAGTAACATCAGCCCTCGTATGGCATTTTGACTAAGTTTCATTAGACCTATTTCAGGCACTGTCACTATATGTATACAGGACTGCTGAGGTAAAGGCAGTAGATGCCAACAAAAGGTAAACAACAACATCATCTTAAAATTAATTCCATTACAAAAAGACACTGTAAGAACAGCAAAGAGAAATGCTGCCTCAGACAATCAAGTTGGGGATTGTTACCAAGTGGTTATGCACCTTTTAACTTTAAGAATGTAACAAAATCTTGTATAACTTTTTTTCCTAAAGATCAATTGGTCATCATGGTTGACAGTAAACTGTGCAAATCCTTCGAAGCTTTTCACCATGTTAGCATGGAATTAAAACTGAAACCCTAACGTCACAAATTATTCACTCCAACCCACATCTATTGGTGCATTTTTGATGAAATGGTAGATTCATCCAAGATGTCAAATGGTAAAGTGTTTTCCTAGCTTCAGGAATCACTGCCTGGAAACATGAGCTGAAGCACCTAACGGAGATTCAAGCCACTTCATGTCAATCAACATTTCGTGTGGAATTCCCATTTTCTAAATGTCGTAACTTTTCATTCCCAGTGGGTAGATTTTCAGCTTGAGTTCCCAAACTTTGTTCAAACTCTGAGGGAATTAAATGTGCACACCTGCTGGAGAGTCAGGAAAAATAAATAGCAACAATTCAAAAATGTGATTAGAGAGAAAGAGGTATGACAGTGACCTAATGGCATTTTCAATCTGAATTCACCTGATCTAATTTTCAGCAAAGCAAGAAATTAAAAAAAAAACTCCTTTGTTCATTTACTTTCAGTTCCCAATTTATCCCAAGTTCTCAACACTGAACTTCCATAACTTGTACCTATTTCTGCATCTTTTACCTCCTCTGCCACATTTCCTTGAACTCCACAATTTGCCTCAGCCCTGATAAGAATTTCTTCCAATGTGAGAACCCTCCAAGAATCTGTTTCTGGCCAAAAAAACTTGCCCTTATCAGCTAAGATTCAGGATGGCTCATTGACCAACCCAATAAAAGTAATAAGTGGCCATGCTTGGAAAGGTTAATCCAAAAATAAATCAACGGAGCAGACCTCTAGATGTTTCCCAATTTGGCAACATCTTAGGTATCATGATCACGCAACTCAGCTTGGTTCAAATGGTTGCATTCAGTCTAGACATTTATGGCATTTCTTCGACAGACATTCAATCATCGTACCTGGGTTTGACCTTATATTCTAGACTAAGGAAGGTATGATAAACAATTACAAAACACTGGCTCATTCTCAACTGTGTCCACCTCTGGGCACCATACTTTCACGAAGATGGAAAGGTTTTAGGCATGGTTCAGAAAAGACCTTTGCAGAAAGGCTGGACAAGTAGGGCTGGCTAATTTTCTTTCATCGAGAGGCAAAATTGGCTTCAGAGGCCAGATGGCACATTCTCTGCTATAACCATTCTATATTCACAGGGTGACACAGTGGTTCAGTGGTTAGCACTGCTGCCTCACAGCGCCAGGGACCCAGGTTCGATTCCACCCTCGAGTGACTGTGTGGAGTTTACACATTCTCCACGTGTCTGCATGGGTTTCCTCTGGGTGCTCCAGTTTCCTCCCACAGGCCAAGGATGCACAGGCTGTGTGGATTAGCCATGAGTAAATGCAGGGTTACAGGGATAGGGGTGGCATGCTGTTTGGAAGGTTAGTGTGGACTAGATGGGCCGAATGGCCTATTTCCACACTGTCGGGATTCTTTGACACTCCACTCAAGTATTGAGGGTAGCTTTGCAATTCACATGAGAGCTTAAAACCAGACCCAACTCAGAATATTAATAATCTTCTCAAACTATTTGGAAATCTGGGTGCCCCGACTAACAAATTGTTCTCTACTTGCCAAGAAATAGATCAACTGAGTAATTATCTATTGGCTGACTGTAGGACATTCCTGACATTGGACTTCAATGTGATTCATAAACATTTGTGGGCAACTTTCTTTCCTTTTTAGGTGATGGACACAGAGTTAACAATAATAAATCTTGTTGTAAACTTTTTAAACTACCATCTTTGATGCAAGAACAAGAGGACCATATCTTAATTAGATTAGAAGTGCATGTATTTCTATAATTTACATGATTGTAGGTAATTGATTTTCTGAACATAACAAATACAGCTTGCATTTATTTAATAAAA
>NC_063345.1:15747425-15888377 GCF_021869965.1 Rhincodon typus | reverse complement strand
AAACCAATCTGAAGCCCATCTAACCTAAACTATTCCATTATCCTCCAAATGTTTATCCAATGACCATTTAAATGCCCTCAAAGTTGGCGAGTCTACTACTGTTGCAGACAGGGCATTCCACGCCCTTACTACTCTCTGAGTAAAGAACCTACCTCTGACATCTGTCTTATATCTATCACTCCTCAATTTAAAGCTATGTCCCCTCGTGCTAGCCATCACCATCCGAGGAAAAAGGCCCTCACTGTCCACCCTATCTAATCCTCTGATCATCTTGTATGTCTCTATTAAGTCACCTCTTAACCTTCTTCTCTCTAAACGTGCAATCTGCTCTGTGCGCTCTTAAACTCACACCCGTCCACTTGGCAACATATTCCATGCCTGGATGATCCAGACCTGTAAGGTGAGCTAAAACATGAAATTTGGAGGTGAAAATATATTGAAGCTGGCTTCTAATGCAAGAATGGCATATCTTAGCAGGAAAGTGGAATGGGGGATGGCAGTTTCAAAGCCGACCGTAAGCTTAAATACGCATTTTTGGCACAGAGGTAATGGAATTGTCTTAAAATTCCACATCAACTTATACACAATGATTTAATTCCATATACAGGGAAGATAAAGAAAACCTTATCATAGCAGTGGCCAGAGGTCCTGCCCTTCATGCATAAGACAGAAAATTGGACCTCAGTCACTTTAGAGTTGGAGAGGTCAAGAGAAGCCTTAATCTAACCCTCTGGCCACAGAATTTGGAAATTTCAACAGGTGGAGCCAAGAAGGAAGAAAGAGAAAGCAGAGAAAAATATGATGGTAGCGTCATCAATAAAACTGAGATAATACAAAGAATAAAACTGAGATAATTAGGCTACAGCTAGAAAAGGAAAGAGACTGCTGGCCAGAGACGAGAAAACACAGTTGACAAGATTTTAATTGTCTTTTTTATCATTGGGCAAAATTTTAAGAAGTCTAGACGTTTGGCGCCCATTACAGCATGCCCCAAACAAATATGCCAAGGGCCCATCACAAAGAGATTTTGTCTTATTTTTGCTTTAAAAACATAGCTCACTGTTAATAACAACTGCAGCTCCATACACTTAGAAGTGGGTTTGCAATGGGTGTCACTCTTACTGATCATAAATTTCAGTGCCAACAGTTCTCTAATGTAACAAGTTCAGGCAGTTGACCAAGTTCCATTGATAGCATGAGTCAGAGAGTTACAATGTCAAATAGTGTGTGAAAATGGATACATCACACTGGTGCAATTATAAGAACAAAGAAAATAAGGAACAAGAAAGAACATTTTTAGTTTATTGAGCCACCCTTCCCAGTGAATAAGAAGGAACCTACATGGTCGTGGACGCTGCACAATTCAGAAAGACAGCTAAAGCCTGGTAATGTTTCCAAAACAAAATTCTGAAAGCTATCCCTGATCTCAAAACCTATAAAGAATAACACTCCAGGATATCAATGTAACATTATTCAATCCTGTTCTGTTGAACTCTACAGATGACATTTGTATGTTCCAAACAGCTTGTGAATGCTTAGAGTTCTATACAGCCTTTTTTTTTCTTATTTTCAAGGTCACTGATTTGCAGTGTTCATAGAAAAATAGATGGATATGCAGAACATAACCTTTAAGCCAGCACTGAAATCCAGGAAAATACTGTAATCTTAAACAGAATCTGATTTACACAGTCACTATTAACCATTGTCCTTAATGGGAAAATTGATGAAATCAGGGAATTTGAATCCCTGAATCCTGGAATCACATACTAGGTAATCACAATTTGCCTTAGGTCACCATAAAATAGTGGCCAATCATAGTTGTCTGTCTAGTCTCATCAGGACAGAGTACAATTTTCTTTTATAGGTAGATATTTGCGGAGTTTACTTTGTGGCTTTTACAGAGATAGAAGAAGGATGTGTAGAAAGAAAAGGCTTCACTGCATCTGTACACACATAGATTATTAATACGTCATTCCTCAGCTGGAGAATAGTGCCTGGTACAAAAAGGGAAGATGAAAAGGCAAACACTACATTAAGAGAAAAACACGAAACAACTCAGCAATTGTTTCCAAATGTGCCTCAAACTTCAAATAAAAAAAAACACATTTTAATTGAAACAATAACTTACCCGGTTATTTCCAGTGGGCAGATTGCAGTGTTGTGAGTTACCACATCTACTGCTAGAGCATTTTTCTGGTCTGCTCTCATCATGATCCCACATGGATGATTCTTTTATACCAGGACAAGATCCAAAGCTACAGGATGCTGTAGTTTGCCCTTTATGTAGGCTTGAGGCCCGGGAGCGTGCTGTAGTTTTCTGTGTGACAGCATTGGTCAGATACTCTTGAAGGTCTAGCTCTGTACATTCCACTGGAGCATGCTCCTGTCTGTAGTGGGAGACTGAAGCACAGTGGGATAAGGGCATCTCACAGCCTGCTTGTCGTGATGAAACACCAGCATCATCAATGTGTCCTAGTAGGAGCTCACCATTCATTTCACAGCTTGAGGTCAATGCAGGTTGACAGACAGCGGAGCAATCAGATGTGTGGACCAGCTGTTGTAATTCAGGTGCGTCAACCTGACAGTAATTTTGTGGAGGCGAACTGGAGAATGCAGGACAAGTAACTGTACTATGAAAAAAGATTTCAAGAGTAATTAATAAATAGTTTCAAACACCAGACATAGCTGCAGAAACTCAGCAGGTCTGGCAACATCTGCAGAGACAGAAACAGAGTTAACATTTCAAGTCCGGTATAATCCTGCTTCATTTTGAGGAACTGCCAGACTGGGAATGTCAACTCTGTTTCTCTCTCCGTAGACGGTGCTGAGTTTCTCCAGCCCTTTCTATGTTTGTTTCAGATTTCCATCATCCACATTACCATAGAATGTACAGTGTATAAGTTGACCTTTGAAGACATCAAAAACGTGAACTGATGGTATGGGTGCATGTGATGCCATTTTGAAATGTCAAAAAACACAACACTGGCAATTCATGTGACAAAGCTTATTGAAGGAATGAGGTGTATAGCGATATGTTTAACTATAATCGAGGAGATTTAAAACAATTAAATTATCTTCAGCATCCAAAATAAAAAGTTCATCAAATTCATTCTGTGACACTTTGGCAATGACCCCATCATAAGGAATCAGATGTGACATTCTCAGATTCATCCTTCCACAACATGTCATCTTAGTCTTCAGCCTTTGCACCAGACACTCTTCATTGTTTGAATGATCTGATGACACTTTGTGTGCAAATAGCAGCCTACATTAACAAAACCGTGCAAAGCATCAAGCGGGCCAGCACACATATTTCCACAATCTGTGAAGGCTTTACTTCTACTAATCATCCAATATTGCATTTGGTGGATCATGATCCTTAAAGGACTCATAAAGGCACACATTTGAGCTTGAACTACAAGCATTAGACTCTCAACCCCATCTGTAATGAGGGTATATTTTCAGCTCAGACATTCATTAGTTATATAGGAGGGGAACATTTCCCACGCTAATAAGTTGCATCCAGTACTTGGCCATTGGGATGCCTACTCAACCCATTGAGAACTGACAATTTCTTGACCATTTACCTTCAGATGGCTTCTACACAGGGACTCATGGACAGACGCCTCTTGCTTTGACACTCTTATCTGGCAACAGATCATCGAAATAACCAAGCTTTGAGTGCAGCAGTCAGAAGTTTTAAGTACCAGCAGGCACTTTGAAAGCTATGGTGAAAGAGTAAGCACATAAGGTGAAAGGGAGGGGTGTCAGATGAGTGGGGACAGGAATGTGTGCATAAAGTGTCAAGTAAGGTGGGAGTGTGCTAAGGGGCCAGGTGGAGAAGATGGAGGATAAGGGAAGGGTGGGGTACCAGGTAAGCAACGCTGCGAGTATATGAGTGTGTGTGTGTGTGTGTGTTGGGGGGTTGTGGGGAAAGAAGGGTCAAAGTACTGGGTAAGCAAGGTGGGAGGTAGTAGGAGAAGGAAAGGGTGGATGGTTATGGTGCTAGATGAGGAGTATGGTGCAAGGTGAGGGACTAAGCTATCAGACGACTGAGATGGAGGTCGATAGAGTGACAGGTACTGAGAAGGTAATGCATTTGATTGGGTCTACATGGACTTCAACAAGACTTTTGAAAAAATCCTGCATGGCTCATTGGTCAAAAAACGAACAGCCCATGGGATCCAAATAGAAGTGGCATGTTGGATCCAAAATTGGATGAGAGGCAGGAAGCAGAGGATGATGGTAGAAAGTTGTTTCTGTCAATGGAAATCTGGGCTTGGCGTTGGAGCCCTTGCTGTTTGGTATACTTCAATGGTATACAAATAAGATTAAGATGTTTGTGGATGACAAAAAGAATGTAGGGTGGTAAATAATGAGGAGAATAGTTGTAATTTGCAATGGGATATCAATGCAACAAACACAGAAAATGCTGGAGAAACTCAGCAGGTCTGGCAGCATCTGCAGGGGAGGAAAACAGTTAACAGTATTAATATTTTGAGTCTAATATGACTCTTCCTAGAACCAGTTCTGAAAAGTGTGAGGAATTGGACTTTGGGAAGGATAACAAGGCATGGGATTACATTATGAATGAAGCATAAAAAAGACCAGAGGAGCCTCGGTATGCTTCAAGGTAGCTGGGCAGGTACATAAACTGGTTTGGAAGACATATGGGATACTTGATTATTAGTCAAGGCATAGAATACAGCAGCAAGCACAAGGGCAGCATGGTGGTTCGGTAGTTAGCACTGCTGCCTCACAGTGCCAGAGACCTGGGTTCAATTCCACTCTCAGGCGGCTATCTGTATGGAAGTTGACATTCTCCCCATGTTTGCATGGGTTTCCTCCAGGTGCTCCTAATGTCCAAAGATGTGCAGGTCAGCTGGATTGGCCATAGGAAATGCAGGGTTATAGGGATAGGGTAGAAGGGTGAGTCTGGGTGGGCTGCTCTTCACAGGGTCGGTGTAGATTCAATGGGCCAAATGGCCTGCTTCCACACTATATGCTGATTAGGGCAAAGCTGAAGTACTATGTACAGTTCTAGTCACCACATTATAGGAAGAATGTGTTTACACTTGAGGGGGTGCAGAGGAGGTTTACCAGGATGCTGCCCAGTTGGAATGCCTAAGTTATGAAAAAAGATTGGACAGGCTGGGCTTTTTTCATTGGAGCAGTAAAGATTGAGAGGGAACCTGACAGTGATGTATGAGGCTGAAGATCATGGATAGGAAGGCACTTTTCCCTTTAGTAGAGGAGTCAATAACCAAGATGAATAAGATTTAAGGTAGAGATAGAATGCTTAGAGGAGAGTTGAGAAGTCTTTTTTCAGTCAAAGGGTGGTAGGAATCTGGAACTCACTGTGTGAAAGAGTAAGCATCTTTATTTTATTTTATTCACTCATGGGACATTGAGTCAGAAACTCTTGTAACATTTCCTGGGTAGCTATTAAACTTCAGTGAGTCAAAGCTCTCTGAATTCTCCAAATTTAAGGGTTTTATTTTTCCAAAGGTTCCAGAAGCAGAGGAATTGACCATCAGAATTATCAATTTCCCAGGCAATTCTTTGGGACTCGGCTGCTCCAGGATTTCCACATGGTCCCAAAGTCCAACAGCACTTTACACGGTTACAACAACTACACAGCCATCGGAATGTCTAAGACAGTACAGATCCAAAACTATATGCATCTAACCATTGTCATGGAGCTGCACAAGAAAGCTCTTGTAGGGAACAAGATTTTTGCCTTTGGTTCTGGGTTGGGAAAATCCCATTGGTTTTAATTTTGCTCCATTAGCCCTGTGGGCTAGTCCTGCCATGAAGAGGGTCTTCCCATATATTCATGTTTTCAGCTAAACTGTTTTCAAACATTTGCACTCCAGTTTGGTTGCTGGTCATAGTCAAAATGTTGCTGATTTGAAGTAATGGTCCTTGTGTTTCAGCTGATGTCTCATCAGAAATCTCTGAGAAGCAGTCGGGTTGTAGCCTCTGATCAATCTAGACCTTCAATACCAGACTCTTTCATTCCATAAAATAGCTACAATAACCAGTTGATGCCATGAATTCTTTGTTGGACTCGGTGTTTGATTTAGTCCACAAAGCCTACAAACACATTGCATTACTGGAGACAAATAACCATTCTGATGATTTTCAAGCACTCATTCCAATATATGCTTCTCAAGATCAGGCCAACAATCAGTCCCTGTCTTGATGGTGCATTTGTTTTTTTTGGCATTCCCTTAAGGGCACATTCCTTCTTCTTCTATACCCACTCCAGTTCTACACACACACCAAATTCCCTCTCTGCAGCATAGCTGTTTGATGAGTTAGCAAATGTTACAATTATTAGCTGTAACACAGCTTTGTACTTCACCAAGTTCTCTGAATTCTGAAGAAAGGTCACCGGACCCGAAACGTTAACTCTGATTTCTCTTCACAGATGCTGCCAGACCTGCTGAGCTATTCCAGCAACTTCTGTTTTTGTTTTGTATTTCAATCATTTTGCTGGAGAGTCCATTTCTATTCTTCTTGCCATGCCTTGCAAAGTCTGTTTGTGGGTATACCTTCAACTCCTGCACATCCTCTTGTTTTGCCTGCTAGGTTCCCTGCACTTGTACCATAAGGTAAGTAAAACATACATTTCCGTACTGAAAAATTTACTGATAGAAGTACAGCAATTTGTAGTTGAGAAAGGAGGGTACAGGAGAAAAGGTCAGCTTATATAGTGAATGTAGTCAAAACATGATTTTAAGCTGCAAATAAAATATAAGTCACCTTATATGCTGGATCAATTCTGACACAGTGATCCATGGTAATACCAACTACATTTGACATCCAACAGTACTTTACTCAAAAACGTACATTAATAAAGAATAATTGTGTCTTCAAATCAGAAATAGGGATGTCTTTATGCAGCTATGCAGGGTCATGGTTGAACAGTTTTGGTCTCCCTACCCAAGATATACTTGAGATAGAGGGAGTACAACCAAGGTTCACTAAGCTGATACTGGGAGGTGGCAGAACAATTGTATGAGGAGAGATTTGTACAAGTCAGCCTGTATTCATCATGATTTCGAAGAATGAGAGGGGATCTTTGAAATGTATAACATTCTAATAGCGGCTGGAAAGACTAAATGCAGGGAGAATGTTCCCTTTGGAGAGGGAGTCTAGAACCAGGGGACACAGTCTCGGGATTCGCGGTAGGCCATTTTGGACAGAGAGGAGGAACATATTCACTCAGAGGGTAGTGAATCTGATGAATTCACTGCCACAAAAGAGGCTGGGTCACTGACTATATTCAAGAAAGAGATTGATCACTTCTTAGATTTTAAGGGCATGAAGGGGTATGGGAAGAAAGTGGCAGTGTCATAGCGAGATTGAGAATCAGCCACGATCAAATGGAATGGCAGAATAGTCTTGAAGGGCCTACTCTAGCTCCTATTTCCTATGATTCTATGTTTCAATAGGGAGTGCTTCATTGTCACAAGTGTGCCTTTTGCATACGGTAGCAAATTGTGACCCTGTTCAATCTCTGAGGTGGAAGTTAAAATCTCATGGCATTACTCGTAATGAGAGCTGGAGAGTTTTCTTAAGTCTCCTGATCAATAACAATCCCTCAACCAGAGCTAAAAATCTGAAGATCGAGTCATTATCATTTGGTTGTTTATAGGAACCTGCCCTTTCACATTTCCTACACTGTGTTGAGCATTACAGTGTAAAAATAAGTAATGATCTGCAGAGCACTTTACAGATAATGAACATCACTACATCAAATCCAAGTTGTCTCCTTCAAAAACATTCAGATATTAGCACCGGTAAGGAGTCCAAGAGATATGAAGGAGCAGGGGAATGAGAGATATGCAATGAGCCTTTCTGAAATAGCAGAGTATTTAATTTGAACAATAAAAAGAACAAGGTAAATTTCAAGAGGTCTCTACATGGAATAGAAAGAGGAATCATTGTTTCTGCTAAGACTAACCACTATCTTTGTCCCAACTAACCTTAAACCAGGGAACAGATGAAACTCTTTATTTCACTGCTAACAGATTCCAAGCAACAGGACTAGTGGCCAAGATGCTGGATGTTCTGACAGCCCTATGAAAGACTTCACATGGAATCTGTATAGAGTATCTTAAAGGTTGTCCAGGAAATCAGCATTCTAGTAACCATAAGCTTAGATCAGTTGATCTGATACTGAGTGGAATTTAAAAGCGGGGCAACTGAAGGCCGGTAACTAAATTCATTCTTTCTGATGAAGTAACTTGAATAATTACTTCCACTTTTTGTTTCATTGAAGTCATTCAAATGAAAAGTAAAAAAAACACCCACTTATTCATGGATTGTAGGAACTGCAGATGCTGGAGAATCTGAGATGACAAGGTATAGAGCTGGATGAACACAGCAGGCCAAGCAGCATCAGAGGAGCAGCTCGCAGTGGGGTTAAAATTGTTTCAGAGATAGTAGGAATTGCAGATGCTGGAGAATCTGAGATAACAAGGTGTAGAGCTGGATGAACACAGCAGGCCAAGCAGCATCAGAGGAGCTGACGAAGGGTCTAGGCCCGAAACGTCAGCCTTCGTGCTCCTCTGATGCTGCTCTACACCTTGTTAACCCACTTATTCATTATGGCTTTTGTGAGTTTGTTAAAAACAATTCCAAAAAGTGTGTCAATTTCATTTCTTTCCCCAAAGAAAATGGGAAAAGCTATTTTTACTGCCTGGTGCGGTATGGAGGTATAACACAGAGAGACCTCTCGGCACTCCTCTCTGCTGAGGTGATTCATCTCAGTTGTACAATAGGCTGTCATTACTCTGTATGGCCTTTACCCACTGAGGAGAAAATGCGAATGATACAAACTCGCGACCAGTTTTATCAGTTTCCTGCTGAAAAATACTTGTGCGGGTATCAGCTGAGGGCAGCGTCATACTCAGCTGGGCCACCCCTTATCTCATGAAGCCCAGATTCACGGCTGATATTTGAGGTATGGAGCTTACTAACGCCTACAGAACCCAAGCCTGAGGCAGCGTCTTCAGGAAAATTCCACATCGAAATCAGAAATTGGTAGTGAAGCTTGAATGACAGGCACCTGAGCCAGAATTGGTTGCAACATTATAATAATTATTCTTCAGGGATCCTGCACTCTGGTGCGCACCAGTGAAAATCACATCAAAAATGTGGAGTCAGCAGGAGGTCATCAAATGTGCACAAGGCAGGCCTGTCCTGCAGGCACTATTCAGATGCTTATGTAAAAAGACCCTGTAAAAAGTATTTCCTGTGTCAATAGGGAAAAGAGTGTTTCTTAGGACTTCCCCAGCCCATCTTTCTCAGCCGAAGTGAAGCACTGACCTGCAATTCGTTAAAAAGATATTGGATTATTTCAGGGACTCCCAGTTCGTTCCTTGGCAAGAACACTACTGATGGATCAAGATGGATCTATTTGGGAATCAGTGCATGTCACCTCACTGCAAGTAAAGGCCGCCAAAGTTATACATGAGTCTGACCAACTTCAGAAGTGCTGTCTCTGTCCTTGGCTACAGCCCCCTTAAGGTGCAGGTGGCAGTGTTGGACTGGAGTGGACAAAGTCAGACGTCACACGACACCAGGTTGTACTCCAACAGGTTTATTTGGAATCACACAAGCTTTTGGAGCGCAGCCCTTTTGTCAGGTGCAGTGAGAGAGCAGAACAGTCGTCATCATCCAATACTTCCCCAGAGCGAAGAAATTATGCCATGTACTTTGCAACCTTCAACATGTCATCGGTGTCAATGAGCACCTTACCAAGACCTTCCCCACGCCTCCACTTCTTGCCTTCAAACAACTGCCAAATCTTAAACAGACCATTGTTCGTAGCAAACTACCCAGCCTTCAGGACAACATTGACCACAACACCACACAACTCTGCCATGGGAACCTCTGCAAGACATGTCAGACCATTGACATGGACACTACCATCACACTCCCACCCACCACATATACAGCAGATATTCATGTGGCTCAGCCAACGTTGTCTATCTCATATGCTGCAGGTAAGGATGCCCTGAGGCATGGTATATTGGCGAGACCATGCAGATGCTACCACAACAGATGAATGGACACTGCACAACAATCGCCAGACAGGAATATTCCCTCCCAGTGAGGGAAGACTTCAGCGGTCAAGGGCATTCAGCCTCTGATCTTCAGGTAAGCGTCCTCCAAGGTGGACTTTGAGATACACAACAATGCAGAATCGCCAAGCAGAGACTGATAACCAAGTTCCGTATCCATGAAGACAGCCTCAACTGTGATCTCGGCTTCATGTCGCACTATAGATGACGCCATCATATGTTGTGTATCTGTAAATTCTTCCTTACTGTCCTGTTTTGACAGCATCACCTTGATAACTTGTTACAATCTCTCCACGTTAGTTAGTTGGTACAGTTTTGAATTTGGCATGCGATTCCAGTCATTTAGTTTGTCTCCAGCACCAACTTATTTTTATTTCTTTGGAATTATCTCTCTGCCTCTCTTAATCGGATTATAGGTCATCCTTTCACTGGCTGTTCAGCTGTTGACACTTCACACACCATCTAACACTCTTGGTCACTTGCAGAGACTTATCATCTAACACTTCACTCACAACAGTTGTATGATCTTTTGATCTCTCTGCCTTTGATCTCTCTGCCTGTAAACTCTGGGTCTGCGTGTTCTCCTCCCTCACTGATCCTAAAGGAGCTGCACTCTGAAAGCTTGTCTGATTTCAAATAAACCTGTTGGACTATAACCTGATGTTGTGTGACTTCTGATCTTGTCCACCCCAATCCAACACCAGCACCTCCACATCATGGCTACCATCAACACCACAAACTGCCGGCTCAAAGTGGAGAGGATTTCCAAGAAGACCGCACGTATCGACACATATCAAGTTTCTGCAGAAATGCAAGAAACCAGGGAAGATCCCAAAAGGACTACAGAGCATGAATGCACTCAAGCTGACCTACAACACACACTATGCTGAGAGTCTCTGCTATTGCACCTCTCGCACACTTAATCATCTTGACAGCCAACTCAACAGTAGACGCCGCAACTTTGAAATTGAGATAGAGTCCATATTCCCAGCTTGTGCTCAAGATACAGCAGAACAGTCACGACTCACTGCCAAGCAGACAAGGCAACAGAACTACATCACCTACATGCACACCAAAAACAACAAACTGGAGAAACTTGGCATCACCGCCAGTAGCCAAGCCTCCCCTGGTACCACAGTTGAAAGCGGTATCACCACAGGGAAAATCCATCATCGTGTTTGACCACATCCTTCAACCAGACGGAATCAAAGTTCTCAGCCAAGGGCTCAATTTCTGCCCCACCACCAAACTGGACCCCATTGGTCTTGCAGCAGACAGAGAGGAATTCATCAAGCGAATGAGGCTCCAGGAATTCTTCCACAAACCCCAAGGTGTCAGCAGTGAGCTCAATGAGACAACCAATGAACCAGAACAGTCCATTGAGAGATCGTGGTGCAGCGACCAAAGAAGAAATGTCGAATTGTACCCCTCCAGAAAGCTGCTACCCCAGGCTCGACATGTATGCTCAGGCCATCAGGAGATGCGTTAACAGCAGATTCATCAGCCACATTCACAAGGTAGTGCAGATCGTCATGCAAGCACAACGCAACGCCATCCATGCTCTCAAGACCAATCGCAACATTATCATCAAACCAGTAGACAAAGGAGCAGCGATTGTCATACAGAATAGAACCGACTATTGCAAAGAAATGTACAGACAACTGAACAATCAGAAACACTACAGACAACTACCTGTCAATCCAACCAAAGGACACACCCATCAACTCAACAGACTGATCAAGAATTTTGATCCAGACTATCCTATGCTCTCTCATCCAGTGTACTTCTCACGTAGGGGACCTCTACTGCCTTCCAAAGATACAAAAAGCCAACATGCCTGGGCATCCCATCATATCAGGCAATGGGACCCTGTGCGAGAATCTTTCTGGCTATGTCGAGGGCATCTTGAAACCCATTGTACAAGAACCCCCAGCTTCTGTCACGAAACTACAGATTTCTCACAAAAACTTAGTACCCACAGACCAGTCGAACCAGAAACTCTCCACGTCAGAATGGACTGTACACAAGCATACCCCATGGCAAAGGCATTGCTGCAACAGCCTCAACACTCAATATCAACAACTGCCAATTTCCAGACGCCATCCTCCGACTCATCTGCTTCATCCTCAAGCACAGTGTCTTCACCTTCAAGAAGAACCAGTTCTTCATCCAGACATATGGATCAGCTATGGGGATGAAATGTGCACCCCAATATGCCAACATTTTCATGTGCAAGTTCGAGCAAGATTTCTTTGCAGCACAGAACCTCCAAGCAACGCTATACACCAGATACATTGACGACATTTTCTTCCTTTGGTCTCATGGGGAGGAATCACTGAAACAACTACATAGCGATATCAACAAGTTTCATCCCACTAGCAGACTTACCATGGACTACACTTTAGAATCAATCTCATTCTTGGACACATGCATCTCCATGAAGGACAGACACCTCAGTACCTCACTCTACCACAAGCCCAAGGATAACCTCACAATGCCGCACTTCTCTTGCTTCCACCCTAAACATATTAAAGAAGATATCCCCTACAGGCAAGTCCGGCGCATACACAGGGCCTGCTCAGATGAGGAGGAATGTGACGGACACTGATGGTTTTGGAGGACGCCCTCATAAGAACAGGATACAATATTCAACTCATCGATCGCCAGTTCTGACATGCCTCAGCAATAAACTGCAATGACCTCCTCGGAACACAGACACAGGATATGACCAATAGAGTACTCTTCGTCACCCAGTACTTCCCCAGAGCGAAGCAACTATGCCATTCTTCACAACATTCAACGTGTCATCAATGATGAAAAGCATCTCGCCAAGATCTTCCCTACACCTCCACTTCTTGCCTTCAAACAACCGCCAAATCTTAAACAGACCATTGTTCACAACAAACTACCCAGCCATCAGAACAACATTGACCGCAACACCACACAACCCTGTCATGACAGCCTCTGTAAGACATGTCAGATCATCGACATGGATACCACCATCACACGTGGGAACACCACCCACCACGTGCACGGCAGATACTCATGTGACTCGGTCAATGTTGTCTATTTCATACGCTGCAGGTAAGGATGCCCTGAGGCATGGTATATTGGCGAGACCATGCAGATGCTACCACAACAGATGAATGGACACTGCACAACAATCGCCAGACAGGAATATTCCCTCCCAGTGGGGGAAGACTTCAGCGGTCAAGGGCATTCAGCCTCTGATCTTCAGGTAAGCGTCCTCCAAGGTGGACTTTGAGATACACAACAATGCAGAATCGCCGAGCAGAGACTGATAGCCAAGTTCCGTATCCATGAAGACAGCCTCAACTGTGATCTCGGCTTCATGTCGCACTATAGATGACGCCATCATACTGTTGTGTATCTGTAAAATCTTCCTTACTGTCCTGTTTTGACAGCATCACCTTGATAACTTGTTACAATCTCTCCACGTTAGTTAGTTGGTACAGTTTTGAATTTGGCATGTGATTCCAGTCATTTAGTTTGTCTCTAGCACCACCTTATTTTTATTTCTTTTTGTAATTATCTCTCTGCCTCTCTTAATAAGATTATAGGTCATCCCTTCGCTGGTTATTCAGGTGTTGACACTACTCACCGTCTAACACTCTTGGTCACCTGCAGAGACTTATCATCTGACACTCCACTCACACCAGTTCTTTTGATCTCTCTGCCTATGAACTCTGAGTCTGTGTGCTGTGCTCTCTCCTTGAACCTGACCAAGGGGCTGAACTCCAAAAGCCTGTGTGATTTCAAATAAACCTGTGAGATGATAACCTGGTACAGGTCTCCTTAAAACATGAGGGATCTGCCATAGTTCTGTTGTTATTAAGGCAAATCGGAAACTTCCCGAAATGATAGAGGCCTGATACCAAGTCATTAGGCTCCTGGACTGGTGGCCTGTTTCCCTTGCTCCATCCCATCACCTTAGGCCACCTCCCTGGAGGCAGATGAAGCCAGGGGGAGGTGGGAGCAAGACTACCCATCTTTCCATCGGATGGTAGACAAGTCAGCCATAAATTCCATCAAATACCCATTATTTTAGACTAATTAGGATTTTGCAGTTCTAAGTTCTTGTAAGTGTTGGAAAACACTGCGGTTGCACGGTAATGGGCCTCCCAGTAGCCGTGTGTGTGTGTGTGTGTGTGTGTGTGGGTGTATGTGTGTGTGTGGTGTGTGTATGTGCGTGTGTGTTTGTGTGTGGTATGTGTATGTGTGTGTGGTGTGTGTTGTGTGTGTGTGTATGTGTGTGTGTTTGTGTGTGGTGTGTGTTGTGTGTGTGTGGTGTGTGTTGTGTGTGTGTGTTTATGTGCGTGTGGTGTGTGTGTGTATGTGTGTGTTGTGTGTGTGTGTATGTGTGTTTGTGTGTGTTGTATGTGTTCATGTGTGTGTGTGTTGTGTGTGTATGTGTGTGTGTATGTATGTGTTTGCAGTGTGTGTGGTGTGTGTTGTGTGTGTATGTATGTGTGTGTGCGTGGTGTGTGTATGTATGTGTGTGTGTATGTGTGTGTGTGGTGTGTGTGTGTGTATTTATGTGTGTCTGTGTCTGTGTTTATGTGTGTGTGTGTTTATGTGTGTGTGGTGCTGGGGGGGTGGTAGAAGTGGAACTACAGGCAAGTCCATATCTGTCAGGCTTGAACGGCAGCTATGCTAAAGGATTTTTCTTTTATTTTGTGCTTTTATAAATGTTGGAGAGAGGGCACCTTCATTCTGGAGCTCCATCTCATTTTCTTACCATGAAAAGCCAACTTCAATGCCAATGTTGGAAGGCCCACTATTGGCCTTCCAGCTTCGAGAGTCCACCCATCATGATTCACTGGACAGTGAGTCTGTCCTCTGGCCAGTAATGGATCTATCTAGGGAGCATCACTGTGAATGACTGTTTCCCACACACAGTGCAGGATTCTGATCCCCAATTCAACCTCATAGTGGGGCCCTGAACTCTGCAGACAAACGTCTGCCCCAGATCTTTTCAACTGGGACTTGGTGGTCTTTCACACACATTCTGCTGGATGGCCAATAGGAACCTGAAGGAATGTCAGTCCCATGTGCTACATAGTCATTTTCTCAGTTACATCATCTGCAGTTGTGCCTTTTTGCAATGAGATGCATTTGTACTTCAATCAGGTTATTACTATAACAGGTACATATTAATAGGCTTTATTACAGCATAACACACTGGGAGTTCAGCATTCCAGTAACATTAAGACCTTTAAGAATTTTGATGGAAAATTAATTCTACTCTTGGCGCAATTCTATGCAAACTAGCTTTTTAAAGACCCATTTGAACATTGCCTACACCCCCTCAGTGGATACAAGTAAAATAAATAACCAGTGCTCTGGTTCACAGATTTAATTCACCCCAACCAGGTGATGTCATCCTACAGTAATCTCTGACAGAATAGGAATTTTGCAATTTACCTCCGGCCTTTGTCTTGAGATCCTGATGGAGAGAAATAGGCCACAATACATGATCTTAAGGTCGATGGTGCATCTTCAGACTGAACCACATCTGCTGGTCCTGAGTATAAAAGTAGAACACAAGGAATTACGATACTTGAATGACATTCTGCAGTTACACTAGCTTCTCTTGGTCAGAAATGCTAATTCAGTTAGACTTCAACTGCACCTTGGGGTGTCAGGACACCCACAGTGACGTTACGACGGAAGTTTCAGGAATTTGAGCCAGCTACAATGAAGGAACTGTGATATAGTTCCAAGTCAGGAAGGTCTTCCCATGTATTGGCCTTTGTCTTACCAAGTAGTAGAGGTGGAAGGTTTGGAAGCGTCTGTCAGAGGAGACTGTGAGTTACTGCAGTACGTCTTGCAATTGTTACACTGCCACCAGTGCTCTGGTGGTGAAGACAGTGAACATTAGAGGCAGTGGAAAAGGTACTAATTACTCTTGTTGGAGGTGGCTATTGCCTGGAACACATGTGGCACGAATGTTACTTGCCACTTGTTAGCTGAACCTGGATGTTGTCCAGGTCTTCTGCATTTAGATACAGACTGCTTCAGCATCTGAGGAGCTGGGAATGGTGCTGAATATTACACAGTCATCAGCAAACATCTGACCTTATGCTGGAGGTTATTGATAAAGCAGCTGAAGATGAATCTCCAGTTGCCACAACCATCTTCTTTGTGCCATGTTTAACTCCAACCAATGGACAACTCTCTTGCCCAATTCCCACTGACTCCAGTTTTGCTAAGGCTCCATGATGCTAAACTCAATGAAATGCCACCTTCATGTCAAGGGCAATCACTCTGAGCTCAAGATCAGTTCTTTTGTCCATGGTTGGACGAAAGCTTTAATGTGGTTAGGAGCCAGGTGATCTAACAGTAACTAAACTGAGCGTCAGTGTTCAGGTTATTCCCTTGAAATTTGATAACATTGTCGATGACTCCCTTTCCATCACTTTGTTGACAATGACATTACCATTTGTGAAATTCATTCACATATTATGTTAAATACATGAACACCTTCACTAAACTGGCAGAGTCAGAAGTTCCACATAAACATGCCCAGTGCCCATATATTGGCATCCACAACATAAAGTGGGAATCTGTTATATAGAAACATTACTTAACGCATAACCGAGTATGATTTTCTACATAATATTCCACAATAAGACAACACAATTAACACTTTTGATATATTACTGAACGGTCTCATTGAAACATATACAATTCTGAGCTGGTTTCTGGAAGGAAATCTACCCTGCTTCAAAATAAAGGTCTCGTCCATTTATGATTGAGATGATAAGAAATTTCTTTACTCAAAGTACTGTGAATCTTTCAAATCCTTTTCTCCAGAGACAGTGGGGATGCTCAGTCCTTTGTTGTATGCAAGGCTGAGATCTTTAAGTTTCTGAACATTACAATGAAGAAGCAGCGGATGTGGCATAAAAGTGGGCCTGAAGTCAATCAGCCATGATCTTGTTAAATGGCAGACCCAGCTCAAATTAGTGTATGGCTAACCGCTGCTTCTGATGCTCAAGTGGACTTCTCTTACCTGCAGGATGTGCTATATTGTGGCCAGAAGTGATCTTCTGACAGCGTATGATCAAACTCTCAGTGCTCGCGTCATCCACTTGTCCCTCAGAACATGAAGATTCTATTCTGGCTCTCTCAGTCACGGGGGGTCTTGGGTGTCCTGAAAAGTGAAGCATTTACAGAATCAGCCAACATACCATGATGCAGCAGTGTGTTACATTCAATATGTTGGACCCAGATGGGAAGTTCTTTCAGCATTAACAAGAGAAGTTTGGGTAACGGAAAGTGACTCAGTGCAGAAAGAAAAAAATAGGATTCGCAAATGCCTTTTATAATCCCTGCACACCCCAATGTTTTACAAGCAAATAAATAGTTTTGAAGTGTAGTCATTGCTGTGCACTAAGGAACAGAAGAGAAATCGAGATGAAACAAGAAATATCATGAGGAGGCAAAGCCAAGCTTGAGGTTTAATACACAAAAGATTGTAAAGAATGGTTCCCGGGAACAAATGCAGAAGAAAATAAGAGAATATATCATTAAATATTGACTTTAACAGAATGAAAATCTAAGGATAAGGGAAAGCATTGAAGACAGGCAATTCCTCACGAGCTCCAAATGCACTCAGTGGTGAGAGAGTTACAGCTCATACCAGTTCAAACCAACGCAGAGTGACGAACCTCCATTACCATTGTTCTGCTTTTCTGCAATCAGCTTTCTGCAGTAGAAGAGACAGAGCAGCAGGGTGGTCAGCAGCACCGTTGTCAGGACGCTACAGATCACAGCTACAAGGGCAGTGTTGTATGGACCAGTGTCAGAGCTCAAGACCCTCGCCACATCTAATCTGGAGACGCCTGTGAAGCAGATAGAGGGGAAATTGTGGGAAATCCAAATGCAGAGTTCTTACCTCTTCAATCGTCTTAATGTCTCTACTGAGCCGGTGATGCAAATTACCATAGTTAATTCACCCTTTTACGGTTGTCCACATCCAATAACTTTCTTGCTACATTTTATAAGGGATTTCTTTTGCCTTTTGGAACATAAAATGGAAGTTGGATGGCTATATACCAAAGTACTAGCAGAGTTTTGCAACTTTAAGATCAAGTGGAATTGTGTGGTGTGCATTTTAGCTGCACAAGATGCTATTACGTTTTGGAGCAATGAGGTGAACACTTTATGATACAGAGTGCCACCAGGAGCCTTTGAGTTAAAGAAAAACTGCCTAATGAGTTTTAAAATCAGCATGAGCAAACTACACAGTGAAGTTGGTAAACAGTCATAAATTCAGTGGGACTGGAGCTTGCTCAATTGGTTTATGGATCAGGGCTGACCCAGTGGCACATGCCCCCATTGACTGAAGCTAAATGTGTCATAACCCGTGATTACTTGGAAACATACTGGGAGGAGGGGTTAACCCAATTCCAAATATATCTCTACAATAACCTTACTTGTAGGGTTTTTGCAATGCTTTAAAGATGGGTTATTTAAGATGTATAACAGAGACTGCAGTCAATGCACAGCAGACCTCTCACCTTGCAAACTATTTCATACTGGAATAATCATGTTCACACATTAAATGCCCTGTGAATATTACTTCCTGCATTTTCAGCCACAAACCTCAGTATCTGTGTGCTGCTGTGAGCAGCAGAAAGGAGAAACATGATGCCTGACTGTGAAATAAACTACCCTTTAATCTCATTTGATCATTATTTGTGGATTGGAACGACAGAAAGATTGGGAAAGATCCTGGTTAACTGCTAATAGACAGTAGTGGTCTCATTCATCACTGGCACTGTTTTCTATGCTTAAAGAACACTTGAGAAGTATTGTAATGTTAAATTCTCATTTCAGCCAAAAAATTGTTTCAGTGAGAATACTGTACTAGAAATTTTTTCAGTCTTTATTAATGTTATCTGTTTAACACAGATTTTTTTAAAAAAAATTCTCTGTCCCACATATTATTCCTGCAGTCAGAATGGATGTACAACCTGTTCCAAGGTCTCTGCCAGTACCTCTCTATTAATAGTATTGCAAAACATATGGTTGGGGTTTTCACTTGCTCCTATGACCTGACCTTTGTATGACACTGTCCTTTATTTGGAAGGAGAAATCAGAAGACTATTAAATGGAGGAATTGTAGACATGGATCTTGTGCTCCAGTGTTCTACAGCACTCCAATTTCAACAGCCCACACTCAGGTTGTCAAACCATGAAGAATAAGCTGGAGGTCCCAGGATTTGAAAATTTATCTCTAGGACACTGGTTCAAGTGACCCAGGATAAGAAAAATCAGAAGGAGATCGAAAGTTATTTGAATGTTTAACAGCTTATGAAAAATATCGCAGATGAGATGTAAAGTTATCTATTTTCCAAGTGGGAATTAAAGGCTTTTTGCTGTCATGGAAAAGTAACATGTCACGAGAACTCAGAATGAGAGATGGGAGTTGGAAGCACAAACCTCCAGAGTGGGTAACTCAACTCCCAAACATCCCATCAGACAACTGTCCCTTGTACAACTTCCCATGAAAATGAGGACTATGAATGTCCTCAAGCCACAGGAAAAGACAGCACAAGGTGAAGTGATCACTTACACTGAGGTTCACTGGGAGGAGCTGAATCCGTGCAGGGAATGCACTCTGTATCTGGCAATCCTCCAAGCCGGGTCTTCCTATAGAATCTACAAGGAAGCAAAAGACTTAGTGAGAAACCCCAGTAGATGTGCACCATCTATATCATGCAGAATCAAAACGAGACGGTAATGAATATAAGAAAATATTAATGGAGAACTAGCAATTAGGCAACACTGGTCTAGACCTTTACAGGGCTGGAGACTGGATGACATTTTGAGCAATTTCAGGAAAAAAACTACATTTGCGATTCAACTGAAGATAACAAACAGAGAATGTTTTCATGGACACATTTATGTAACAACCTGAACACTCCTCCACTCCTTGCACTATTACTAAGACAGTGCACAGGAACCTTACACTGCAGCTGGCTATGTGAAATCTGACCTGGGTGTCCTTGAAACTGAGATTGTGTACCCTAATTGGAAGGGAGTTCTGTTCTGCAGAATTGGCACCCCTCATTTCATTAACTACAATTCAAATATTAACAATATGCATTCTCTCAATCCTATAAAATAATTGCCCTCCATGTTGCATGAGAAAAACCAGCCCATTTGATTCACAATTTACTTACCACTTACTAGTACAGGCTTGTCACGAGGTCACAAAATGTAGTTTTCCGTGTTTCGTGTCAGCCAAGACATTGACAAGTATAAAATGGAATATGCCAACCCTTTTGTTAAAATTACTGAATATAGGGAAAATGAATCTCGAAGAACAGAAGGAGAATCACTGCGTTTCCACTCACCCTGGCAAGCATTTCCCACACACAGCATTACGAGACACTGTGCAGTTCCTGACTTGAATCCGATTCACGAGCGCACAAGAAAGGCACAGCTTGCATTTCTGCCGGCCCCAGCTGTCTTTGTACCTGTTGGATCCACAGATCACACACTCTGTACCGAACCCAACTCCAAACCCACAGTCCTGTAAGAATGATGTTAACAGTCATCAACTCAGTAAGCTTCCAAATAAGGACCACTGCAACATTAATGATGATTTTATGCTTCCAAGGCCAGCACTGTCAAAGGGAATGCACGTCAGGAGAGTCCTCTGGTAGGTACGGACCTTGTGTTCCAATGTTCTCAGCATTCCAGTATTGCCATCCTACAAATAAGGACCACTGCAACATTAATGATGATACCTAATGCAGACATCAGGCTAGGTGGGAAAGTATGCTGTGAAGAAGACAAAAGGATGTTACAGACAGGTTGAGTGAATGGGCAAACATCTGGTGATGGAGTTTAATGTGGAAAACTGCGAAGTTGTTCACTTTAGTAGGAAAATTAAAAAAAAAGAAAAGCATTACATAAATGGAGAATGACTGCACAACTCTGAAAAGCAGAGGGATTTGCCTATGGGTCACAAAACATCGATGTACCAGTACAGCACATGATCAAGAAGGCTAACAGGATACTTTCCTTTATTATGAAAGGAATTGAACATAAAAAGTAAGGATGGTATGCGTCAGTTATACACGGCACTGGTAAGAACACAT
Source organism: Rhincodon typus (assembly GCF_021869965.1). NCBI lineage: Eukaryota > Metazoa > Chordata > Chondrichthyes > Orectolobiformes > Rhincodontidae > Rhincodon > Rhincodon typus. The sequence goes on along the minus strand of NC_063345.1, from coordinate 15,867,142 downwards.
TTTGGATACTGTGTATTGTTTTGGTCTCCTTGTTTATAGATTGTAAACGCATTGGAGACATTTCAGAGGAGGGTTACTAGTTTGATACCTGGAATGAGTGGGTTGTCTTGTGAGAATAGGGCATATTTCCACTTGAGACTGGAAGACTGAGGGATGGCTTGATTCAACTGTGTAATATTCTGATCGATCTTGGTAAGTAGAAAGTAGAAAGAATGCTATTTCTTGTGGGTCAGTCCAGAACTAGAGAGCACTGTTTTAAAGTTAGGAGCCACTCTTTCAGGGCAGAGGTAAGGAGAATATCTCTCTCTCAGAAGATTGTTCGACTTTGGAACTTGCTGCCTCAGGACGCAGTGGACATGGCATGATTGACTATTTCTAAGACAGAAGTGAATAGATTCTTGTTAGACAAGGGAATCAGGGGTTATAGGTGGAGAAAGATGTCAATGTGGAATTTTAAACATAAACACATTAACCATGTTCTTAATGAGTGACAGAGTAGGCTTTAGGGGCTGAATAGTCTACTTCTGCTCCTATTTCACATGTTTACATGCCTGTATGTTCATATTGCCACCTATTTTCTGTTTTTCACCACCTACAGACAAAAACACACAGCAACAGCTTTCACAGAAGATGGCCATGATGTGTGTGGTCCTCTGTCAGAAGGGAGGTGCCTTAAAACAATAGTTCTATCCTGTCCTCCTTCCATTCATAATTCCTATTTGCAAGTGTTTTTACATTGTCCAGGAGGTTAAAAAGCTGAAGGGGAAGCTCATTAAATACATGAAGGAGAAAGGAATAGAGAATACATTGACAGATGAGATGAAGTAGGGTGGGAGCTAGAGCATAATTGGCTGAATATCATTTCTCTGATTTAAATTCCATGCCATTCTGTGCAGTTTCACTGTTAGCACAGCTCTAGATATTGAGTATGTGACAGAAGCAAGATATGAAAGGTGGAAGTTTTCTCATGTTAATGACTTGCCACCAGTCACCAGGGTTATGTTTGTATTCCTTCAGCATATTTCGGCAACCTATACATTATGCAATAAACACAATGATTAGGAACATGACCTTTAATAAATTATTTTATTTCCCTTTTTAAATGCTTTAGGATTGATTACTTCAAGCACCATAACAAAGGTCCACAGCACACTCTCTGATGTGATCTCTCACCACCCTTTCTATTCTAGCAGGCAAATCAAATCAGCAAAGGTTGAAATCTGAGATTGCATTAATCATATTAAAATTGATATTGAGCTTAATCAAGAGTGAATCTACATTGTTAACAGTTGAAGAGGAAGATGATTGTAGTGAATCTGCTCTTCATTTGAGGCAACTCTCTTAAAGCAAACTCACTAAGCTATCATGTCTGCCCCTGTGCGAAGTCATCAGATATTCTCTTAGTAACTAAGAAGTATCTCTGTATTGATTGGACTTATTGCTGGCTCACTGTGCAATTTCATACCTTTGACAGTTCCATTCCAGGTCCACATTCTTTACAAACTTTGCAGGTTCCATCAACATCCCAAAACTCGTTCTCCTGGCAATCCCTCACGCTGGTTAAAACACCGAGAGGCTAAAGAAGGAGTCAGAAAGGATAAATAATTGATGTTATGCTGCTCTGCAGGTATGTCTTCATCTCAAAGCCAGCATCCAGTTGAATGAGATGTCTGATCACTGCTTTTTTTTTTGTAAATGTTGTTTTAAGATTTTACTCTTATTTGCTTTGTCTCCGTGTAAAGCAATTCTTTGACAGCGATGACAGCTCCAACTACAAAAACATCTCACAGTGGCATCTGACATGAGATGTGAAATATGAGCACTATTCATAAGATCCCATGGATTAATAGATGTTCAACAGAGCACTGCACAAATAGACTGGACGGACCAACACATACCAGCTGCTCCTGGGATCAAAATAGAAAGTCTCACAAGTCAGAGCAGCAAAAGACATTACTTGTGTTTTATTCACAGCCACAGTGGTACATTTTGGAAAAGATTCAAAGTTTCCTAATCAATGAAACCTTTGCCACAATTTTAATCCTGCCAGTGAGGATTTCCATTATGTAACACCCAGCATTCCACCACCAGGGTCTTCACGGTCACTGGTCCTACACACCACTGACAGGCCTTCTAAACATTTAAATATCATTGTCTAATTTGGACTTTAGTGCTGCACGTTGCATGAACTGTGCGAGTCGATGAAGCTGGTGGACAGGTGGTAGCTTCTGGATCACATGCAGGTGCAACTCCAGGACATTCTTAGAATCATAGAATCATAGAATCCGTACCATGTGGAAACAAGCCCTTCGGCCCAACAAGTCCACACTGACCCTCAGAGCATCCCATCCAGACCCATCCCCCTATAACCCACCTAATCTACACATCCCTCAGCACCATGGGCAATTTAGCACGGCCAATCCACCCTACCCTGCACATCTTTGGTCTGTGGGAGGAAACCGGAGTACCCGGAGGAAACCCACACAGACACGGGGAGAATGTGCAAACTCCACATAGACAGTCACCTGAGGGTGGAATTGAACCCGGGTCCCTATCACTGTGAGGCAGCAGTGCTAGTGACTGTGCCACCGTGCTGCCCCTCTTTTGAGCAGAAATGTAATTTCATTAAAATTAGGGCTCATGCTTTTAAGAGGGAGGTGAGAATCCCTTGGAACATAAGTGGAGTGTGTCGCGATTGATACAGGTGGCAATCCACACCCTTATTCCCCACCCATGGTGTGAACTCCATGCTATTTCATCTCCCCTGCTCCAGAAGCCACCACTGACTTCCACCTGGGGATCAAGGATCGATGATTTAGTTCAATTTCAAGCATTTGAAAATCGATAAGACCCTTCCCCCACCCCTGCCTGCAGGCAGTAGGTGGTCTGGTCAAATCCAAAAACCCAACAGGATGGCTCGGAAGCGGTTTTTGACACAGCAGTAGGGTGTGCACCTAGCTGGCTGTTTAATCACCACTGCCCTACAAATAGAACTGAAGCACGTTAAATCAGGGGCAATAGTCTCTGGAAGGTGACAAGGAGGTTCTGAGATCTCTCATCACAGAATAGATAAGGTAACATTGCTGGTACAAATCCTTCTATACAAATATGGAATTTCTGATCTGAAACTGATCAATTGAAGCAACCATCAACAATACTTTGTAAAACACTGGTCTTGGAAATGAAATAAAACAAAGAACTGCTGATGCTGGAGATCCGAAACAAACAAAAACAGAAATTGCTAGAGAAACTCAGCAGGCCTGGCAGTATCAGTAGACAGAAAACAGTATTTACATTGAGTCCAGTGATGCTTCTTGTTCTAAAGAAGGGTCACAAATGTTGCCCAGACCTGCTGAGTTTCTCCAATCTTGGAAATGATTTTGCCTGTTATTGTGGCTAGCAAGGGATGAGAAAAATTAAACGCCAGAGGCTTCCTGCCCACTAAGCTTTTTGCTGGCATACTACCTGGAAAAGTACCTGGTCTTTGCACTTGTTAAGCAACTGAGTGCCTGAGCTGAAAGCTATTATAACCATTCAATCTTTAATATGAACAAGGAGAGTAATACTTACCAGAGAAAAGAAAATGAGAAGCTCCAGTTGTGGTCTCATGTCCAACACTCTCTCTTAATATTTCAAGAACTGATCAGGATTTACAGCCTGCAATTTGAACACAGATTTTCATATACATCTTGTTGAATTAAGACTTTTCATTGCGGCGTCACTGTAGCAGTTCAGATTCCGCCCCTCCATCAATAAGCTTCTGATCTCACTTTTATTGCTAATCAGTCAATGAGTGCCTCCACCAGCTTATCTTGCCTTATCTGGTGACAATAACCAAAGTGAAATTAGGTAAGAAGCAACAACCCAGTTACTACTCTTGTGTGACCTTTAACTTGGCCAATCATTTCCTTCACCGATTCCTGTCTGTTTTTAAACAATAAAAAGGGTATTCATCATTGTGGGATTTGCTTTTGTTTAAAAATTACAAGGAAAAAATATTTTGTAAAGCTCTCAAAGGTGAAAACTCTTTCCATAAAGGCAAAGGGAGAGCTCACACAAATATTCTATGTTGATAGAATACAGGAAAATGTCCAACTCCATTAAACTCAGCAGCAAATAAAAACAGCCATGTCCAGCACAGTCCACAAACAACTGCTAGCTAACTGCTCAATTAAAATTAACCATGTTTCCTCAAACTGCCTATTTGGTTACTCAGTTATTCACGGGTTGCCCCTCAATTTGGTTGTGTTTAAAATATGGTTTCTTCAAAAATAATTTACTTACAGCCAAGTTTCCTAAATTGTGCAGTTTGTGGTTATTAGCTTTAGGATGTCACCGAATTTCAGAAGGCCAGTTACTTCATCGAGTCCAGGCCAGTTCTTTAATCCAAACTAATCTTACATCCTGCTCTCTTCTAAATTTTCTTCATGTTACTCTGTCTCAAATATTTATCTAATTTTGCCTTAGGATTCAGTGGTCTCTGCCTCAGCCACTCACTGTATCGAAGGAGTCACTGTCTCAATAATCTGCTGCTTAAAAAAATTCTGCATAATCCCAACACATGATAACAACACTGAATTTATGATCTCTCATCACTTGACAGTCCATCTTTATTTATCCTAATAAAACATACAGTCATACACCAAGGAAACAGACCCTTTGGTCTGTTTTATATATATATTTCTCATGATCATCTCTCAAGGAAGTTGTCCTAAGATTTCAAGTGCTTGCGATTTAGTTTCGCATTACTGATGTTATTATGGTTACATTTCAAAATTAAGCCAAAATAAAGTCTAAGATAAAAGATATAAGATCTGCACATCTTGTTGGAAGACAATTTGAACTGACATCAAATGATTGGTTTTATTGTACGACTCTTACAGCAAGGTGTAATATTTATTTAATGCATCATGTTTTTCTTGGCTTTGTCCACTTCACGAACATGGTCAGATTGTCATTTCAGAACAGTCATGATCCTCCTCTGTTTAAGTTGTTTTTCGTTGCTGTGCAGTGCAGTCACATTTGCTCAATTTCATTCCTACCTACTGGGTCAGGAAGAGTGTCAGGCTAGGGGTGACATGCACAGACATGATGGGCTGAAAGGTCGCCTTCTGTGCCATAAACTATGATACTATGTTATACCAACAGCAACAGGCCTTGTTCTAGTAATGCTCCTGTCTTTGGAGATTAAACCACGTATTTTCAGAGGCAGGTGAGGGAACTGGCACAGGCAGGGATGCAAATTCAATTTATATATTTACATCAGGTTCCAAATTTACAATTCTGACTTTGGCAATATTCTTTATTAAAAATCACACCTTGTGTTTAATCATTTGGTGAGCTGATCTGGAGGCAAGAAAGACAGAGAAAATAAATACATTTTCAATGTTTAATCCATGACTGTTGAACAGATCACCATTTAAAATAGTAACAGCTCTCCCTCTCTCTCAGATGCAGTCAGGTCTGTTTAGAATTTGCGCATTTTCTACTTTGGATTTGGTTCAAAGTGCTCGTGTTTTCTCCAAGAAGCAGGGAGACATCACCCATGGCTCTGTTGATTGCACCCTCAGCAGAGACATAAGATTATAATCACACCAGCAAATGACCACAGCGTGGATGAACACCCCAACTGTGATACGGAGGGAGTTATGCTCTTTTGTTTTGGATGAGACATAAAATGAAGGCCCTATCCACTTTCTCAGATAGGTATAATGTATCCTATGACATAAATTCAAAGAGCAAGGGCATTGTCTCTGGCATCCTTGCCCTTTCCCCAATCAGCATCACTCAAACAGATTAACTCAGTCATTTTAACTTCATTATTTGTGAGACCTTACAATAGTGACTACACTTCGAAAGTTCATCATTATTCCAAAGTGTTTTGTGGACATTCAGTGGCCTTGAACTCAATTTCAATAAAAATCTTTTTTTCCACTTAACCTTCAGGTGCCCCTTCCCCTTCACCAACTGCAATGCCCTCATAACTCTTGCCTGATAAACTTTTACAAGTATCAGAGACCATTATTTTTCATTATCATTAAACCCCTACAGTGTGGAAACAGGCCCTTTGGCCCAACAAGTCCACACTGACCTTCACAGCATCCCACCCAGTCCCATCCCGCATAACCCATCTAATCTACACACCCCTGAACACTACAGGCAATTTAGCACGGCCAATCCACTAGCCTGCACATCTTTGGACTGTGGGAGGAAACCAGAACACCCGGAGGAAACCCACACGGACACGGGGAGAATGTGCAAACTCCACACAGACAGTCGTCCGAGGCTGGAATCGAACCCAGGTCCCTGGCGCTGTGAGGCAGCAGTGCTAACCACTGTGATGGTGAGTGCTGTAACCCAGAAAATCTGCTCCCAACTACCAGCCAGCACTTCCCATGGGATTGTGACAGGTTACGAATTTAACAGATATGTCTGGGCATGTACATTGGTCTTGATGTGATGGAGGCTAATATCCATCCACCTGATTTGCACTGAAAATTAATAATCAGGACACTGACAATTTATATTTATATTGCACTTTTAATGTGAAAGCTGGCCATCTAGAAACTGGAAATGTCCAATAACCAACCATTATCATAAGCTGAAATAAACACAGAATGGCAGAGAAACTCAGCAGGTTCACCAGCAGCTGTGGAGACACAGTTAACAGTCAGAGTCTGGAACGACTCTTCTTTAGAACATATTTTTGTTATTATAAACTGACTGGCATGGATTTTAGGTCTTACCAACTTATTCAGTTAACTGCTGCATTGGCAAGGATCAGTTAGCAGCTTGGTCTTTTCCCAACTCCAAGCAACACTGGACTCTGCTTGATCCGATTCTGCGCAATCCACCTGACCCAAAGTCCAGCTTTACAAGACAGGACATCGAGGATATTCCAGAGTTTAGGGTCTAGGCAACCACCAGGCACAGTCCTGACTGATGAAGTCATTAAATTTGGTAATGCTCAAAAAGAGCGTGAGCACAGGTAGCAGGGGTACAGAGGATTAGCCGGATTCAGGTCAGTCTGAAGCAGGAACATGGCAGTGCACTGATCTTGTGTGTTCAATATCTGAGTAAGTACAGTGGGGACACAGTTAACCATCGCAAACATCAGGCCTAAATTTGCCATCTCACCAAGACAAATGGAAATGAATGAGGCAAAAGAGTATAAGGGCGATAATTTAAATGGTTGGGGTGCACTCTAGCCATTGTCTGCTGGCAGAATTGTTAATAACTTCTGAATACAGCACTCACAAGTCTGTCCTGGCTTTTAGATACAGAAGGTGAATGACTCAGGGGACTGGGAGAGAAATGGCAAAAGGGCAAGTCCTCATCACATTCTTCAGTCCCCTGAGAACTACACCAGTTCAGGCCTCCCATCACATCACCCCTGAAGGATGTAAACCCGAAACGTCAACTTTCCTGCTCCTCTGATGCTGCCTGACCTGCTGTGTTCGTCCAGCTCCACACTGTATTGACTCGGACTCCAGCGTCTGCAGTTTTTGCTATCTGTTAGTTGCTTCATTAGCGGCTGTAACTTCGGTTGCTTAGACTCTTTAGCTTCGGACATTTACAGCCCCAAAACCTAAACCTTTCCAAATCTCTCTCCTCGTTTAACAATATATCTTCAAACCTAACTCTGTGACCAAGCTCCTAGTCTCCTCTCCTAATATTTGATTAGATGGTTGAGAATTTTGTCTGATAACACTGCTCTGTAGCTCCTGAGGGAATACGGAAAGTGCTAAATGCAAGTTAAATACAGAAAACCACCCATCATTTTCAATACCACGCTCCACAGGTGGTCTATTGATTCTAAAAAGCAGGGATATGCCATTAAATGCATGTGCAGTATACACTATTAAACGACATAAAGTCTTCCTATAACTTGTCAAGTGTAATGGTGTTCAATCTCATTCATCTATAATCAATCAGCTGCTAGACCTTTATAAACTTTCGAAAGAATTAAAAGCCCCTCCCTCAGTATATTCTTGAATCCTTGACCTCCCTTCAGATTAGTAAAGGGGAGAATTGTGAAAATATTGAGCAGTGAGGTTTTCTCTGCCCCTCTGTCCCAGGCTTCTGTACATGCCCCAACATGTCCATGTGCACATTGCCTTGCACTGCCGAAAAACTAACAGAAGTGAATTAACCAACGCACTCCGTATTTTAAACAGCTATGTGAATGCACAGCGTGGCTTCAGGCAGTAACTTAGATAAATAATGGTGAAATGTTTCCTTAAAATAAATCGGACTGTTTCAGAGGTTAATTACTGCACATTAAGAATATATCACGTCAGTCTGATGTCGCCTTAGCTGTCACGGATTCCAACAGATCGTAGTTTAAAATTCCAGTTTGTTAATCTAGAAACGATTTAAAAACCCAAATATGAAAACTATTTCACAGAATATGTGCACTTATTTGCATGAGCGTTTGTCTACTGGATATCAATGTTTGATTTCTTTACATCCCTCTGCCAGAGAACAAGCGAGGCATTCAACAACAATATATTTATATTGAATCTGAAATCGCTAATCTCTCGAATGATTTTCTACTGCTCAGTAACTGTACGGATGCAAATATTCTTTTATCCAAGACAACGCTGTCAACTGTAACTCCCTTCTCTGTCTCATTACCTTTCTCCAGTTTCCTCACGGACTGTGCTGACATCAAATTTTAAACCTGTATTTCATTCAATCCTGTGCAATATCTGGAGCCAGAAATTCATGTGGATTTTTGTCCATTGCTTTCCAGTTTGTAGCACAGCTCCGCCCCTGCTCCCGGGTAATTGGTGCAAAGCCTTTTTAACCCTTTGCCTGCTGCTCCAGCTTTTTGGACCCTTTCGTTTTCGGGAGGTTTCTTTCTTGGGCTGGAATTCATTCAGGAACTGCAGATTGTGAAAGGGCATTCTCTCCCCGGTCCAGTTCGATTCTAGAACCGAACCAGGGACCTTATAACTGATCTGAGTTGCTTCTGACTGACATTTTAAAAAATAGTTTGCAATCCACACAATGCTTTAATGCGGGTCATTGAGTCTTATGAGGTCTACAGCACAAAAAAAGGCCATTTTCATTTGATTTATTGTTGTCACATGTGCCGAGATACAGTGGAAAATGTTGATTTGTGTGGTCCATCATTTCTGTGATGTAGGAAAATGCATCTCACAAGTTCGCACTGTCCCACAGCACTGTAATAATGACCTTATAATCTCTTCTTGGTGACATTCAGCCAGTGTGCCTATCACCCCACTGAATAATGGGAAAGGTTTAACGACAGAAAGAGCACCCAGCTATAAACACACCCAACAACTCCCATACCAATGGTTCATCTAAATAAAGAATGATGAAGAAAAGTGATCAACTGACATTGTGAGGGCCATGTGTAACATGGAGAACACAGAGAGAGAAAGAATGAAGATACTGAGGGATTAAAATTGCCCAGGTTATTGAGGGGAAACTGCCCATATTATTTTTTAAAAAAGAACCAGTCAAATTTTGTATTTACCTGAGAGAAGCTTCATCCATGTTAGAATGTAATTGGACAAACTTTTAAAATGTCAGTTGAGAAACCCATTCCAGGATTCCCACCCCATTCTTGGTTCTGGCAAATTTTGCTGGAATGGGATGAGGGTGCAGATAAAAAGCACAGACACAGCACATTTTTGGCTCCATTGTGGGGTGAGCATTTCACAAATGCATCATAATTATGAGGTAGAATAGGCCATTCAACCCCTCAAACCTGTCCCACTATTCTGTACAACCATAGCTGGTCTGCACCAAGCCTCAACTCACCGTTCATGCCAGCTCCACATAGCTCTCAATACCTTGTTATTTCAACAATCTATCTGCATCCTCATTAAATACTTACAGTGGTCAAGCCTCCACAGTTCTTTGGGGTAGACAATTCCAGGCAATCACTCCCTTTGAGATATTAAACACCTCCACCTTTCAGTTTTAAATGAGTTTTCCCTTATTCTGTAACTATGTTTCATAGTACAAGATCCCTCCCTTCTCGAGTAACGGTGACACTTCACCAGCTTTTCAGTTTGTTAGAACACTCCTAGAATGCTGAGAGTTCTGGAATTTGTGCCACAGTAGACCCACTAATCTTTGCTTTAGTCTGTTTTCCTGGTCCCCCTTAGAAAACTTTCTTCCTGCCTCTGTAAAAGTCCTTATTTAATTTAAGGACACTGGCTTGTGAACAAAATTGTTCTCCTTCAAATTCAAATTCAAATTCTACCATAGTGTGGAGCTGGAGCAACACAGCAGGCCAGGCAGCATCAGAGGAGCAGGAAATCTGACCTGAAACATCAGCTTTCCTGCTCCTCTGATGCTGCCTGGTCTGCTGTGTTCCTTCAGATCCACACTGTGCTATCTCTGACTCCAGCATTGGCAGTTCTTACTATCTCAAATTCTACCATGTTGTAGTTGCTACCCTGAGAGGATCCTTCACTACTAATCCTAACTCATCACACATTACCAGATTTAAATTTCGGTACAGTGTGGAGCAGGTCAGGCAACATCAGAGGAGCCGTAAAGTCGACTCTGACTCCAGCATCTGGAATTCTTGCTATCATCAGATTTAAATTTGTTTGTTCCTGTGTAGGTTCTACAAAGTACTGTTCTAAGAAACAGTTCCTGATGCACTCTACCAATGTGTCTTCCATGGATGAGACATTACCACCATGCCACAAAAGCCATCCAACTAGATTTGTCCAGATAATAAGCAGATTAAAGTCACCAATGACAATTGCTGTGCCCTTCTCTTCTCTTGATTATTTTAAAGTTCTGTTTGCAATACTAGTTATAAGAAGGCAACATAAGAACCAAAAGCAGAAGTAAGCAATCCAGCCCCTCAAGCCTGCTCCACCATTTGATATGATCATATCTGATTTCATTTCAGCCTTGACTGCACTTTCTTGTCCACTCTCCAGAACTCTTCAACCCATTACTAATTAAAAATCTGTCCATCTCTTCCTTAAATTTACTCAATGTCCCAGCATCCCCTATGCTATGGGAAGTGAACTCCATCGATTCACAATCCTTTTAAGAGAAATCATTTTTCCTCATCTCTCTTTTAGCTCTACCAACTTTATCCTAAAACCTCTTGTTCTACATTGCCCACGTTTCTACATTCACTTGGTCAACTTCTTTTAGCATTGAATATACTTCAATTTGATCTTGTCTTGTTCTTTTAATTTTTAGAGAGTATAGACCTAAACTGCTCAATCTCTCATCATAAGACAAACCCCTTATCATTGTAAGCAATCTAGTGAACCTCCTCTGAACTGCCTCCAGTACAACAATAAATAAGTTGTCCCTTCAAATAAGGGAACATAAATTATTTGCAATACTCCAGGTGCATATGATTCAACAGGTCACTGATCCCAGCATTGTTCAAATGAAATTTGTCCCAACAGAAGAGTTCTCTCTTTCCCTGGTACCAGTGCCAGTGACCCATGAATCAGAACCCATTTAGAGTCATAGAGCTCTACAGTGTGGAAACAGACCCTTTGGTCCAACTCGTCCATGCTGACCAGATATCCTAAATTAATCTAGTCTCATTTGCCAGCATTTGGCCCATAACCCTCTAAACCCTTCCTATTCATATACCCATCCAGATACCTTTTAAATGTTGCAATGTACCAGCCTTCACTACTTCCTTGGCAGCTCATTCCATGCACGGACCACTCTCTGTGTGAAAAAGTTGCCCTGTAGGCCCTGTTTAAATCTTTCCCCTCTCACTTTAAACTAATGCCCTCTAGTTTTGAAGACCCTCATCCTGGGGAAAACACCTTGGCCATTCACCCTATCCATGCCCCTCATGATTTTATAAACCTCTATAAGGTCACCCCTCAGCCTCTGACACTCCAGGGAAAAAAACCCCAGCCTGTTCAGCGTCTCCCTATAATTCAAACCCTCTAACCCCAGCTACATCCTTATCAATCTTTTTGAACCATCTCAAGTTTCATAACATTTTTCCCACAGTAGGCAGACCAGAATTAAACGCCGTATTCCAAAAGTGGCCTAACCAATGTCATGTACTGCTGCAACATGAATTCTCAACTCCTATACTCAATGCACTGACCAAAAAAGGCAAGCATACCAAATGCTTTCTTCACCATCTTGCCTACCTGCGACTCTACTGTCAAGGAACTATGAACCTGCACTCCAAGGTCTCTTTGTTCAGAAACACTCTCCAGGATCTTACCATTGAGTGTATAAGTCCTGCCCTGATTTGCCTTACCAATATGCAATCCCTTCTCCCATACCAATCTTTGAACCATGCATTTACCTCGCTAATCTTATTTAGCTTATGCCAATTTGCGTGTGGCTGAGGTAGGAATCCTAAGATTTGTGGGTTTTTTTTTTAAATTTAGAACTGAACTGCTCATATCCCTCAGCAACACCTCTTTCCTGGTGCTACTTATGTTGTTGGCACATAAATGGACCATGGCAACTGAATCCTTCCCCTCCCACTCCAATTTCCACTCCAGCCCAGAAGAGATATCCTTAACCTTGGCCTCCAGGAAATTAATGTGACCCTCTGGATTCTCTGTCTTTGCTGCACAGAACAGTATCAATTCCTGTAACAATGCTGTTCTTTATTACCGTGGTATTTCCTTTCTTCCCCTTCCCAACTTAAATGGCACTCTGTACCATGGTGCTGTGGTCAGTTCACTGATCCTCCCTGCAGTCTGTGGCCCTGTCCACATCAAGAGAACCTTGGACCTATTGGACAAAATTCTTTATCCCAAATCCTGCCTCACTTGCAGTCATATCTCCTGTCCCAGACCATGAACCAAATTAATGTTATTAATCTAAGGGGTATGACTGCCTCCTGAAATGTAGCATCCAGGTAACTCTCCCCCCTCCCTGATGTGTAGCAATGTCCATAGCTCAGACTCCAGCTCATCAACTCTGAACCAAAGCTCCTTGAGAAACTAACACATGCAGAGAAAATGTGGTCACACTGGTACTCACTAGCTCTCAATTCAGAGGGGAAGGTTGAGAATGAGAGTAGTTTGCTGGGAACATACAAACTGGTTGTAACATAATTCTGCCCTAGCTTCTTATAAGACTGTCAATCCAACACAGTGAGATCCGACCATCCGAGACTGAGTATTATGTAGCGAGAAGTGAATAATTGGCGATCTAGCTGTGCAAAACCCCTTAAGGAACAGTAATCACAGTATGATAGAATTTGTCATTAATGTAGAGAGTGATGTAGTTAATTGTAACATGAGGGTCCTGAATCTAAATAAAAGAAACTACAATGGTATAGACATGTGTTGGCCATGATAAATTGACAAATATTTATTAAAGGAATTATGGTGGATAGGCAATGGCAAACATTTAAAGAGTGCATGGAGGAAGTGAAATAGTTGTTCATTCCTGTCAGGCAGAAAAATAAAATGGGAAAAGTGGTCTGACCATGTCTAACTAAGGATTTGATCCAAGGAAAGGAATACAAATCCAAAAACAAACAACAGTGTTGAGGATTGGGAGCAGTTTAGATTTCAACACAAATGAGAGCAAGTAGATTAATTAAGAGGGGAAAAGTAGAATACGAGAGTAACCTGTGGGGAACATACAAACCAGTTATAAAAGCTTCTTTAGGTATATGAAGAGAAAACGATGAGCGAAGGCAAACCTAAGTCCTTTACAGTAAGAAACATTGACTAATGGGGTACTGCAGGAATCAGTGCTTAGATCCCAGCTATTCATAATGATGTAGATCAAGAAACAAAATGTAATATCTCAAAGTTTGCAGATGACACAAAGTTGACTGGGAGGGTGAGCTGTGAGGTGGATGCAGAGACGTTTCAGTATGATTTGGATAAGCTGAGTAAGTGGACACATGAAGTACAATGTGGATAGATATGAAGTTATCCACTTTGGCAGCAAAAATAAGAAGTCAAATTATTATCTGAATATGATATATTGGGGAAGGGGCAAGTGCCAAGAGTGGGTGTCCTAGTATACTAGTCATTGATAGTATATATGCTGGTTAGAATTAGAATTAGCTTTATTGTCACATGTACCTACATGAGTACAGTGAAAAGTTTACAAGTCATCGCTTACAGCGCCATCTTAGGGACTAAGGTACCTAGGTACAGATTCTTAAGTACAAATTCTTAGGAGAAAAAATATAGAAGAATAAAGAAATGAAAACCCCAGTAATAAATTAGAAAAATAAAGAAATAAGAGTTAAGAATAACAGTCCTTCCAACCCAGAGCGCACCTCAACTTGAGGCCAGGAATCAAGTCCACGCTGAGGCCAGGAATCAAGTCCACGCTGAGGCCGGGAATCAAGTCCACGCTGAGGCCAGGAATCAAGTCCACGCTGAAGCCGGGAATCAAGTCCACGCTGAAGCCGGGAATCAAATTCACGCTGAGGCCAGGAATCAAGTCCACGCTGAGGCCGGGAATCAACTCCACGCTGAGGCCGGGAATCAAGTCCACGCTGAGGCCGGGATGCCTTGCTGCAGTTGAATAGGGCTTTGATGAGGCCACACCTGGAGTATTGTTTGCAGTTTTTATCTTCTTATCTGAGGAGGGACAGTTTGGTTATGGATGGAGTGCAATGAAGGAATACCAGATGGAAACTTGGGATGGCAGGACTGAAGTATGAAGAGAGACTGGATCAGTTAGTTAAGAAGAATGAGGGGGATTTCATAGAAATCTATAAAATCCTAACAGGATTAGACAGGATAAACAAAGGAAGAATGCTCCTGACGTCGAGGGTTTCTAGAACCAGAGGTCACAGACTAAGGATATGGGTTAAGCCATTTAGGACTGAGATGAGGAGAGATTTCTTTACCCAGACAGTGGTAAGCCCGTGGAACTCCCAGCTAAGAAAGCAGTTGGGGCCAAACTATTGAATATATTCAAAAAGGGTTTAGGGCTAAAGGAGGTCAAAGGGTATGGGGAAAAGATGGGAACAGGGCACTGAGTTGGATAATCACCCATGACCACATGGAATGGTGAAGCCGGCTCAAAGGATAAAATAGCCGCCTCCTGTTCCTATTTTCTACATTGCCATGTTTCTATGGAAATGCAATTGATCAAAATAAGCACACAGGTATTGAAAAATAGCTTCAAAGAAAATTAGAGTTAGTGTAACCAAGGCAACTGTCAACCAAATAAAGCTAGCAGTTCTATTTAAGCAGTGAAAACATCTTGCAAACGCACCTCAAACCAAAAAGTTGATTTTATTAATCATTTTGGCAATTCAGTCTAGCGTTCATAATCAGGCCATCTGGTAACTGTATCAGTAGAAACAAGCTAAAAAAATGGCCATGGAAACTGCGTATGTGGAGATTTAACACCAACACAGATGAGCCAAATGACTTGTATATGGTCAAGAAAGAGACAGGCCCGGTGTCCTGTGAATGATCATAATCCAATGATCACAACGAGAAAGTGTAGAGCTTTGGAAGGATATTGGGGATTGGCACGTGTTATTATGGTTCACTGATAAGTACAAGTAGGCCTCTGGCCTCAGGACAGAAGAGGATAGGAACAAATGCAGTTGTTGTGTGGAGTAGCATTTAGCACATTGTTTGCTATTGGACACAGGGTGGCTGCTGGGAAAGAAAGGAGGGAGAGGATCTGGGGGCTATCATGGGTTATAGAAAAATGACACAGTGCTGCCCATTTTTATGATTTACATCAATATATTGCGCTTTCATTTAACTCATTTTTGTTTTGAGTAATTTATCACAAAAACTGTTAAAAGGCCTTTTGGTAAAATAAGAACCTTGGCAGAACGGGTCTAATAGAATATTATTTTTAAAGCCTTCCTGACCTAGAGTCCCTAAAGCACCACGTCATTTCCATGCAATTGTTTGCAATATTCGCTATATCTACTTACCTAATTTCCAGACAGTAATAGTATAAGTGAAAACATACACAAATACTTCCTTAGGCTTCATAGCAGTTGATATATTGGAATGGCTTGCTAGGCCATTTCACAGAGCAGTTAAGAATCAATCACATTGCTGTGGGTCTGGATTGACATATAGGTCAGGGCAGGTAAGGACCATAATTTTCTTCCCTAAACGGCATGAGAAAACAATAAATAACAGACAAATACAATGGTTTCATGGTCATCATTACAATTCAAATTCCACCATCTCCAGTGGTAGAATTCAAACCTGAGACCCAGAACATGACCAAGGCATCTGGATTACTAATTAAAAGACAGTACCATGAGGCCTTCATTTCCCCCTTGTCACTGAGCAGATGCCTTTGAGAAGGTGATGGTAAGCTGCCTTCTTGAAACGCTGCAGTCCTTGTGATCCAAGTACACCGACCCACAACAGTGTTTAGTCGGGAGTTCCAGAATTAACCCTTTCGAAGAGAACGGCAATATATTTCCAAGTCAGGTTGTGAGTGGCTTGGAGGGGAGCTTGCAGGTGGTGATGTTCCTGTTTACCTGGTGCGTTTGTCCTTCTAGATGGTAGTGCTCGTAGGTTTGGAAAGTGCTGCCAAAGACACCTTGGTGAATTCCTTCAATGTTTCGTGTGGATGGTACACATTGCTGCTACTGAGCGTCAATGGTGGAGTGACTGAATATTTGTGGATGTGTTGCCAATCAAGCGGGCTGCTTTATCCTGGATGGCATCAAGTTTTATTGAAGCTGTGCTCATCAGGCAAGTGGACTCCATCATGCAACATTTTGTTCACACGAGGTCTTAATGTCAAGAGCAGTGACTTTGTGGAATTTTGCTCTTTTGTCTGATAATTGGTTGTAATGAGGTTAAGATCTGAGAGGCCCTGGCAGAAAACAAACTGAGCTAGAACTGTAACTTTGTAACTGTGCGAGAAGAGCTTGGCTAGGGAAGCAGCAGTTTCTGGAGCATGTCTTCAGCACTATTGCCAGAATGTTATCAGGGCCCAGAGCTTTTGCAATGTCCAACCCTTTCTTGATATCACGTGAAGTGAATCGAATTGGCCAAAGACTGGTCTACTAATCCTGGGGACCACTGGAGGAGACCTCAATGGATTATCTACTTGGCACTTCCAGCTGAAGATTGCTGTGAATACTTCAGCCTTATCTTTTGCACTTGGGTCGGGATCCCACACTACCTGCCACAGATGCAGTCTAGCACCAATATGCTTTAGGACTCAACAAATATTGGTGCTGCTAAACTATTCCGGATGATGGACATTGAAATCCCCAACCCAGAGAATATTCTCTGCCCTTTCCATCCTCAGAGCTTCATCTAAGTCATGTTCAACATCGAAAAGTACTTATCAACTGACAAAGGGCAGGGAAGGGTGGCAGTATTTGGTAATCAGCAAGTAACCAGCATACATGCCAAGTTTGACCTAATATCATGAGAGTTCACAGTGTCTGGATTCAATGTTGAGGACTGCCAGGGCAACTCCCTCCCAACTTTATACCACTGTGTCACCTCCTTTGCTGGATCTGTCCTGATTATGGGGCAGAACATACCCAGGGATGATGATGGTGGCGTCTAGGATATTGTCTGTAAGGTATGATTCCGTAAATATGATTGTGTCAGGCTGTTGCTTGACTAGTCTGTGAGACAGCTCTCCCAAGTTTAGCACTTGCCACCAGCTGTTACTAAGAAGGACTTTGCTGGGTTGACAGTGTTTGCCGTTGTTGTTTCTGATGCCAAGTGGTCCACCCAGTTTCATTGTCTTTTTTGACACTTCATACAACTGAGTAGTTTGCTAAGACATTTCTTCAGAGGGTACTGAAGAGTCAACCACATTGATGTGGATCTGGAGTCTAAAGCAGATGAGGTGAGGAGGCAGTTTTCCTTCCCTAAAGAACATTTGTGAACTTTATTTATTTACAACAATTGACAATGTTTTCAAGGCCATCGTTAGACTTTCAATTCCAGATTTTTACTGGATTCACATTCCACCATCTGCTATGGTGTGATTCAAACTCGGGGTCCCCTGGATATTATCTCATTCTCTGCGTTACTCGTCCAGCAACAATGTCACTACCCTATCACATCCACAAAAATATATCTGCTCTCTCCATCACCATCGCACAGTCGCAGCAGTGCGTAGTACAGCAAACCTTATATTAACAGACCCCTATGAGAAAGCAATGAGCGGTTGATCAAATATTCCTGTTGATCAAGAGGTCTACATAATCCATGTAAATGTAATGCACTAGCATTACTGTTATACTTTGTTTCCAGCTTTAATCACTTAAATAATAATGCAACTTTGCCTTAAATAAGACTTACCCGCAGAGACCTTCTCACTCTCCCATTAACAGCTGACTACTCAGACATCGCAGAGATTACCATGGTACAGAAAACTTTCTGTATATAATTGTTGCCAGTTTATTGAGAATTTCAGTTCATAAGGTGCCAGTTAGAACAATGTTCGCACACAACAAGTGCACAAATGCACCAAGGCTCCTTAGAGAACATCTTCCAATTCTGTGGCCATGACCATCAAGAAGAACAAAAGCAGTAGTTACATGGGACGACCACCATCTGCATGTTCCTTTACAAGTCGTTCACCATCCTGACGATAACATATTGCTGTTCTTTCAGTGTCACTGGATTAAAATCTGGGAATTCCCTCCCCAACAGCATTCTGGGTATATACACATGGACTGCAGCAGCTCAAGAAATGAGCTCATCACCACTTTCTCAACAGCAATTACAGATGGACAAAAAATGCTGGCATCACCAGTGAAGTCCACATTTTCTAAATACATAGAGAAGTTTTAATTCTGGTGTATATTGATTTAGCCAATCTCAGCCAAAGCAGCAGTAAGTTTGACAGTTCTAATTGATTGCAGCTTCACTGGATGAAGGAAGAGAAACCTTTGTCAGTTATTCCACTCTTGATTAATACCAGATTATGCAAAGCCACATGTGAAAGCTACATGAGGAGAAGATCAGTAAAATGTCTTCACTGGCAAATTAGCTTGCTTTTCCTCGCTGGTTAGCATGACGTATGAAGAATGGTGGCTTGAGTATTGGAGATTGATGCCCATGGGACTGTAAGTTTATCTTACAGGTGAAATGTTAGCTCATAACCCAATGTGCTCTCTCAGGTAGATAGAGTCATACAGCACGGAAATTGACTCTTCAGTCCAAAGAGTCCATGCAGCCATAATCTAAAACTAAAATAATCCCAACTCCCTGCTTTGCCTCATATCCTCCAAACATTTCTTATGTATGTACTTATTCAAATGACTTTAAATATTATAACTGCACCCGCATCCACAACTTCCTCTGAAAGTTCATTCCACACACGAACCACTCGTTGTGTAAAAAAACTTGCCCCTTATGTCTTTTTTAAAATCTCTCTCCTCTCACCTTAAAAATGTGTCCACTAGTCTTGAAATCCACAACTCTAGGGAAAAGATACCTGCCATTCATCTTATCTATACCCCTCGTCATTTTATAAACCTTGATAAGGTCACCCTTCAACCTCCTATTCTCCAGTGAAAACAGACCAAGCCCATCCAGCCTTTTGTTGTAACTCAAACCCTACGTTCTTGGCAATATCCTGGTAGATCCCTTCAGAACCCTCTCCAGCTGAATATAATTTCTATAACCTCATGTTGAGGTTGTACAGGGCATTGATGAGGCCAAGTTGAATTCAGCTCTTTTGTCCATGTTTGAACCAAGGCTGCAATGAGGTGAGGAGCTGAGTGGCCTTGGCAGAACCCAAACTGGGAGTCACTGAGCAGGTTATTGCTGAGCGGGTGCATTTTGATAGCACTGTTGATGACACCTTCCATTAGTTTACTGATCATCGAGAGTAGACTGATGGAGTGGTAATTGGCTGGGTTGAATTCTTCCTGCTTTTTTACATACAGGACATACCTAGGCAACTTTCCACATTATCAGGTAGATGCCAGTATTGTCAATGTAGTGGAAGAGGTTGGCTACGGGAGCGGCAAATTCTGGAGCACATGTCTTCGATACTACTGAATAAATGAATGATTTTATTGTTACGTGTATGTTACAGAGAGAAACAGTAAAATACAGTGAAAAAGCTTTTCCACTGTCACCTTCTGGGATTGTACTCTAGAGTGGATGATATTGGTAAACAGGCCGAAAATTTGTTTGGATTCTTCTGCTAAGGCTTTTCTAGTTTTCTTCTGTAAATATTGCTTTTCTTTTGTGAAATATGCGTACATTTTATTTCTTTTTTTCTATTCATTCACAGGATGAGGATGTTGCTAGCTCAACCTGTAATTATCGCCTATCCCTAATTGCCCAGAGGGCAGTTAAGAATCAACCACACTATTGTGGGTCTGGAGTAATGTAGCCCAGAACAGGTAAGGATGGCAACTTCCTTCCCTAAAGGACATTAGTGAACCAGATATGAATTGTTAAGGACACCAGAAGCCACATGTGAATAAGTTACAATGACTAACCATCATGTTAACCAACAGCAAAAATTAAACATGCAATCAATCAAGCCAAGTTTCAATTTGAGATCTGACTTGTCCAGTGATACAATCTACTCAGACCATAACAACAAACGGGATAGATTTGTTGTCTTATGAGGAAAGGTCTTAAGAGGAAAGAATGGAACAGGCTGTGAAGGTGTTCAGAGCAAAAGACAAAGGGGTTGCAAATGGAGTTAAGGAGAGAAAGAGATGTAAAATCAATGTAAATGAAGGAAGAATCATATCAGACTCAACTAACACAACCTTTCCTCAGCAGGCAAGAGATGCAGCCTGGGCCAGTAAAGAATGGCCAGGTAAGATTTTGGATCAACCCTCTCTTTTACAAGATAAAAGAACAATGAAGTTTACTTGTTTACCTTGGTAACATTCTTCCCAATGATGGTGGACAGTTACCAGGTTTCATCACACAGGTCAGACCGGTCCAAGAGTGGCATCTAGCTGCTAGTACCCTGATTTTCTGTTCCCATATTTCCATTGAGATCCTGCGCTGTTTTTCACACTTTGTACTGTCTCGCAAATACTTTAGCTCATACATAAGAGATATCACATCGTGGAGCTGGAGGAACACAGCAGGCCAGGCAGCATCAGAGGAGCAGGAAAGTTGACATTTCGAGTCGGGACCCTTCTTCAGAAGGATCCTAAAGAATGGTCCTAATCCGAAACATCAACTTTCCTGCTCCTCTGATGCTGCCTGGCCTGCTGGGTTCCTCTAGCTCCACACCGTGTTATCTCTGACTCCATCATTTCAGTTTTTACTATCTCTGAGTAGGAGATAGGCCATACATGTGTATTTCAGCTTATACATGTGTATTTGAGCCTAGAGATCAAATGAACATATGTGTTGAAGAAAGCATAATTGATAGAGCCAATAACATGTTTTACTTATTAAAAATTCATCACATTTCTATTTTTCATGCCTTTCTTCCTTTACTTCTGTGTTGATCTCTTACACAGAATCTCGTCTCACTCTCCACCTCAACTTTCCTCACTCTTGTATTTTCATTTTAACTTACTATTGTTTGGACCCCATGAGTTTCTTGCTGGCCTCCCACCACTCTTGTTTCTTGACCACAGCTGGAAAATTCCTGAAAACAATGTCATCATATGAAGGGTTAAAGCATTCATATTAAATTCCTCTACCCATCATTTTAGCAAATTTATAAACCTATTTTTACTAAAATAATCACGAGCATCATTTCAATCAACTGCATATTGTAACATCAGCGACAGAAATGTTCAGCTCTAAATTGCTTCCACTCTGGCAATTTCTTTAATGCATTCTAAGTTTCTTCCTATTTCCTTTCACTTACTCTCATCCCTTTGGCTTTCTTGTTTTCTCTTTCACCCTGTTTCTCAATAGTTATTCTACTGAATAAAAGCAAAACAGATGTGGATGCTGGAAATCTGAAATAAAAGTAGAAAGTGCTGGGGAAACTCAACAGATCCGGCAGCAGCTGTGGAGAGAGAAACTGAGTCAGTTTTGAATCTGATGTGACTCCTCTTCAGAACTTAAAGGGTTTGGAAAATGGTGGTTTTCAGGCTATTGATAAAGGGGAAGAGGAAAGAATGGAACAGACTGTGAGGTGCCCAGAGCAAAAGACAAAGGTGTTGCAAATGGAGTTAAGGAGAGAAAGAGATGTAAAATCAATGTAAATGAAGGGAGAATCATATCAGACTCAACTAACACTGTTTCTCTACAGGTTCAGTTTGACCTAATGTATTTCTCCAGCATTTTCTGATTTTATTTTAGTTATTTCAATGAATTGGCAATGGACAAACTGAACCTTTATCCAACTAAAGAAGCAGAAGTAACCATGAGCTAAATCTTACCAGAAATTAGCTGTCAATTTGCTGTGCTTCATAGATTATTTCTCTCTATGTAGCCTAATGATTTTTTTCACATAATGCCATACCTCTATAGTGCCCTACTCATCCAATGGTACCTCAATTCTCCCACTTGCCATAGCTAAGAGATCCTGGGATTGCTGGCACCAGAGCCATTTTTGAATGACGTCTGTGCAATTGGTCAAGTATTCTGGTATACATGGCATCAGTAACAGCCTTGACATTTTGAGGATTGTGAAATCCCCACAGGTCCCAGTGGATCTTTGGAAGCAGAGAGTTGTGTAATAACTTAGTGAGTCTGTCACCTTGATAGCCACCAGGATAGAATGGTCATCTAGCCCTTCATGCCACAGAACCATTCCAGCAGTTGTTGTGGTTCTGTGACAGTCTCCCAGAACATTCTCAGTCTGAGCTGACACTGTACCTCCCTCATCTGGAGGAAGTGACACCGTGAACAAAATACTCTGGGCCCCCTGCAAATCGTGAGCGTTTGGAGGGAACTTTCAGCTGCAGCCTCTTTGCATGTTGGGTATCACTGGTCCTGGGCTTGCTGACCCATCTGTTCCTCTGCTTTTCCTCTACACCTTCATTGCACTGCAGCAACAGCAATAATAATAATTGCTTCTGAGGTTGGATCCATTGGTCACTCTTCCAAAGTTCCTGTGTGAAGACGCAAAGAAAATTAAGAGGTGTTTAGTAATGTGAGCAGTCAACATTCGCACTATTCACAAATAGCGACTATAAAGACCTTATTCTGATGAATGCAGCACCAGTCATGTCACAAAGAGATAGTCAGAGATTGCAAATGTTGTATGAGGAGTGAGACCTTATGTGCCCAGCCCCATGTCACCCAAGGAAAAGCATCATTGCATTTACAAGCGTATTGTGTCACACTTACAGTTCAAGGTAATAAGACCTCAGCTTCATATCCCAGTACAATTTAAGAGATCTTGCTTTATCTTTAAACTCTCTGGCCCACAGATAACACCTTCAGAAAGTGGCGAAGTTGGTATAGAAGAAAGAGCACAACTCTGCCCACTCTGGATGTGGTGACAGCTGTTTTCTATTCGGAGAATACAGAAAACAGTGAAGCACAATTTTGGCACATAAATCACAGGCTCAGCCCTTTGCTGGACCACTCCCTCTGATTTTCACAACATTTTTTGACAATGCCCATGTTGTTCATGAGCCTTGTCTTCTTCTCAAAATACAATGATGTTGTGATGGTTGGATTTCTCATTTAACGTAAGGGTGTGTAGCCCTGGCAATAACTGATATGCACTTTAGAAGTTGATATCAAATCCTGTCGGGTAAAATTACTGGCCCTTTTAATAATGGGTACCCTACTGTGTTAATTGCTGGAATATCATTTTACAATTCAACGTCATCTTTAATACAAACTGCTGAATTTTTGCAGGCTCGGATCTCAGGAGATCCTAGACTGAGATTTGTAAGTAAATTCTGAAATCTTTTTGTGTACACAAAAGTCACACATCCAACCTATTTGACATTCACTATGCATCTGTGCAAACTGTACGGAAATTAAGAATTTACAGAATTCTCAAGACTTCGAATTCTCAGATTTGACACAGCAATCAGCGTCAGTCTCTCTGGCACTCAATGTTTACATGAAAGTCACACACTAAATTATATTGCTGAATTTCACCTTTGTGTGCGTATTTGATATATAGATCTTCAACTTTTTTAAAAAATAAAGTGGAACTTTCCCTCCTTGTGAGCTCCTACATCATTCTTCATCGTTCTGTTTGCTTTTTCTCGTTAGCAGACTGTCACATAATTTTTTTGAAGTTCTATGGCATGTTGATTCATCTCATTGTAAGAAACAGGTGGGATCTGGGTCTCAATCCAGCCCACAGACTTAATGCAATGAAAGATTTTCTCTCTCCTGGATGGAAGGATCTGATTTCTAAGGACTTGGGTTCAGTCTCTACCCAGTTCACTGGTGATTTTATTTGTTCTTGTCGAGATGAGAGATGTCGGAGCTGGAAACAAAAAGAAGGCTTTCATTTTTCTCACAGTTCTTACTATCAATCATTCTCATTTCAGATGCTAAAAGAAATACATCCACCACATTTCCTGATCAAACACACTCAAGTCACATTGTAGCACAGGTTATAGCCAGGGTTTGGCCATCTCAGCTTACTCCAACAAAAGCCTTGATATCTCAGTACAGCCATAAATTAGACTTAATTTGCCAATGCCAGGTTTTAGCCAAAGTCACTTTTCTGAGGCTCTTTTCTATATGAAATAAAATAAGGTCCATTATATTCAGTGTTATCTTTTCAATCTAATTCTCTTTAAATTTAAATTATCATTGCTTCAAAATCTGCTACTACAGCAATTCATTCCATGATAGAAATTGTCTTGGGCAAAAGTGCAAAGTCAGTAGTTGGGTTTGGTCACCTGTTATAAACTCCATCAAACTTTTGGCTTCATTCAAGTCAAGGAACAGAGGAAATGACAGGTGTCAGAAATGTGCACTTATAATATGAGGTAGATTTTGTAATAAACTAGGACATTCCTTTAAAAATGGACACAAAGATGCTTTTAAACATGGCTCCCAAAGCCCCACCTGAGTTCTCTTGTGAATTCAATTGCAATTGAACTGCACTGTACTCATCATGAGACCAATCACAAGAAATGTTGATTGTGCATTAAATATTTAAACAAGGGTAAACAGAAACTCAATGATAATGATTTCCTTGGAGGTGTAAATAGGTTTTCCTATTTCACCAAAGCTGGAAGAATGGAAGCTCTCCAAATTACAGCTGAGACAAAGATGAAGATAGTTGACTCAGCTAAATTGCAATGGATGGGGCTATGTTCCAGATCTGAGCTAACCGAATACCTACTGCAGAAAGTTGATACAGTTTGGAATAGCAGCCAGATTGAATTTTGATCGCACAAAGATATAGTTGGGAACAGCCATTTTGTGCAAAGAGATCTAAGGAGAACCTGTTAAGACAATTCCAGGCATTATTCTCAGCTGAACTAACTGTGAACAGTGTACGGGGTTTGAGTTTTCTCTCTGCATCCAGGAGTTACAAAAAGTTCCCAGAAATTATTCCTGATCTGCTGGAAGAAATCAAGATAAAATGACATGCTGGCTGACTCAATAAAGTTGTTCTATCTACTAATCTATCTACTGAGGAAATCTCTGACTATTCACCTTCAAAAGCCATTACAGTTGCTGAACACAAGTCCTCAACTTCAACACTTTACTCCAGATAACTAACATTTTGACTACAAACTACAAGCCCGCAATGATATCCTAAAGAACTTAACTGAATTCCATTTTATTGATATCCTTTATACTTAACTCCTTTGAATGGGATAAATTAGTACTTTTTACTTGAAGTCATTGAGTTGTACTGCATGGAAACAAATCGTTCGGTCCAACTTGTCCGTGTTGACCACATATCCTAAATTAATCTAGTCCCATTTGAAAGCATTTGGCCAATATCCCTCTAAACCCTTTCTATTCATGTATCCATCTAGATGTCTTTTAAATGTTGTAATTGTACTAGCCTCCAATACTTCCTCTGGCAGCTCATTCCATACATGCACTACCCTCTGTGTGAAAAAGTTGACCCTTAGGTCCCTTTTAAATCTTTCTCCTCTCACCTTAAAACTATACATTCTAATTTTGGACTCCCCTACCCTAGGAAAAATATCTTGACTATTCACCCTATCCATGCCCCTCATGATTTTATAAACCTCTATAAAGTCACCCCTCAGCCTCTGATGCTCCAGGGAAAAAAATCCCCACCCTGTTCAGGGTTTCCCTATAATTCAAACCCTCTAACCCCAGCTACATCCTTGTCAATCTTTTCTGAAATCTCTCAAGTTTAACAACACCCTTCATATAACAGGGAGACCAGAATTGAATGCAGAATTCTGAAGGTGACCTAACCAATGTCATGCATAGCCACAACATGACCTCTCAACCCCTATACTCAATGCACTGACCAATAAAGGCAAACATACCAAACACCTTCTTCACTATCCTGTCTACCTGTGACTCCACCTTCAAGGAATTATGAACCTGTGCCCTAAGGTCTCTTTGTTTGGCAAAACTCCCCAGGACCCTACATTAAACATATTTATTGAGTATATTTAAGACAGAGATAGAAACGTTCTTGATTGTCAAGGGGATCAATAGCTATGGGGAGAAAGCAGGAGAATGGGGTTGAGAAACTGACCATGCATGATTGAATGGCAGAGCAGACTTGATGGGCTGAATGGCCTAACTTTTGCTCCCATGTCTTATGGTCTTATTAAGTGTATAAGTCATGCCCTGATTTGCCTTACCAAAATGCAACACCTCACATTTATCAAGATTAAATTCCATCTGCCACTCGTCAGCCCATTGGCCCATCTGAACAAGGTCCCATTGTACTCTGAAATAGCTTCTTTACTGTCCGTCACAGTACCAATTTTGGTTTCTTAATAAGTAACGTGCAGCAGTGTTTTATTTTTATTAAACTAACCTTTATCTTCTTTAAAACTAATGGCTTTGCTGCTGAAAATTAAGTTGAATCTCATGCACATGATAAACTCACAGGCACTGAGGAAATGCCTCATATGTGGTCATGATACCCAGCCAAGGTGATATCTGTGGTATCTCCTGGCACCTCATGCTATCTGCCATTTTGGCCAGTAGGTGGCAGGGGGTAAGGGTTGTCTGAGGCCGTTTTCTGCCATCAATGCCCCCTAGTTTTGAACTCCTCCACCCTAGGGAAAGAAGCCTTTGTCTTAGTTAATAAAATGCTTTATTGGAATATGTCTGATGACAATGTCTATCAATGGTGGCCCCACTGCCATGGGAGAGAAGCCAGAGAATACAATTGATTTTGATTTGATTTATTGTAGTCATATGTACATAAGTACAGTGAAAAGCTTTGTTTTGTGAGCAGTACAGCAGATCACAGTAAACAAGGACATACAGGTCACAAGGTGCTTAGACAGAGCAAGGCATACAAAGTTACAGCTGTGCAGGAGGTGCACAAAGCAAGAACAACATTATCAAGATCGACATTGAAGTTAGAGAGGTCCATTCAACAATCTAATAATAGCAGGGAAGAAGATGTTCTTGAACCTGTTGGTGTGGGTGTTCAAATTTCAGTGTCTTCTGCCTGACAGAAGAGATTGGAAGAGAGCATTACTGGAGTGGGAGGGGTCTTTGATGGTGTTGGCAGCCCTCCTGCAGCAATGAGAAGTGTAAATGGAGTCCATGGATGGGAAGTTGACTTCCATGATGGTCTGGGCTATGCACATAACCTTCTATAGTTTCTTACTGCTCTGCTGGACAGAGCAGTTGCCATACCAGGCCATTATGCACCCAGAGAGTAAGCTTTCTACGTTGCATCTATAAAAGTTGGGGGGGACCTTGTAGACATGCCGAATTTCCTAAGGCGCCTGAGGTAGAAGAGGTGTTGTTGTGCATTCTTGACCATCACATCTACATGGGTGGTTCCAGGACAGACTGTCAGTTATCATCAATCCTAGGAACTTGACGATGTCAATCCTCTCCACCTCAGCTCTGCTATAATTGGGGGAGATTGGAGGCAGCATGCTGGCAGTCAGGGGGCATAAAATTGTGCAAGGGAGAAATTCAATGTATAAGAGTGGGGGAAGATACAGCATCGATGGGAAATAGGGAATGTAAGACATGGTTTTATCGACAGTCAGCAACACCCTGGCTTTAAGGTGTTGACAGTGGACTACTATATCTGGCATGTTAGGGCTGAGGGAGTAAGGTGGGAAATGAAGATTTAGATCGACTGATAGGATGGGAATGTAGGGAAGGTCAAAACTAATTGCGTTGATAGGGAGGAGGAAAGGAATGTGTACATTTGGGGGTTCACCAGTTAAGATGCTGAGCCTGAGACTCATCAATACTTTCCATCATGCTGTAAATGACAGTTGGGCAATGGAGCTGAGAACAGATGTAACGACACTCGGAGTGGGCGAGTGTTTCATTCTGTGAGGGAGAGTGATTTATTTTCAAGCAACGCAAGACTCTTGAAAGGGCAACAGCATTCGACAGACTCCCACACAGTACAGCTAAAAGATACCAGTGAGCATCTGTGAACCTCGGGCATTAACCCACCACATGGACAACAAACGCTAGGCCAAAGCCACATCCTGCAGCATCAGGATTTACTCCCATTAATCTCTAGGACACGCAAGCCATGTATTGCAGCCTTGAAAGATTCAGCTGAGTTGCCAAGTAGCAAGCACCTTCTGAGCTCCCATAACCTGCACATGGTGCAAGAGCTGCCCACCTCACACCTTAGAATAGAACCTCATGTAGCACTAAGGAGGACTAGGATCTGTACCTTCAAACAGCCAGAATGGCTCACACAGCTGATGATAAAAAGTGAACATATATTTACAAATGTGAAAATGATTTTACAGGGAAATGTCACGCATGTCGTCTACACACCCACAAAAGGTCTTCTTCCTTTCGTTCACACTGCAGCTCAGTACAGTGTTGGAGTGCACAGCTGGGGCTGAGGCAGCTCGCACCATGGTGAAGCCCAGTGCCTCGGAGCTTTGGACTGGTGACTCTGGGGACAACTGTGTCCTGAGACATAGCTTCTGAGGGAGACCAAGGATGCTATTGGTATATGTACAAGGAAAACCTGGAATTTAATCAAGGTCCCTTTATCCCCCTGCATCCTTGGCTTTGTGTTAAGTACCAAAGGCTGGAATGATGGAGTGAGTGTCGTGCTTTGTTCCAGCAGACACTGAGAGTGCTGGACCTGGCTCTCCATGGCAGCCAGGAGTACCCACTGGTGAGCACAACGGTGCCACGTCTCTGCAGCTGACCAAGGAGGAAACAGCCCCAGGGTTGTCGGCATCGAGGCAGCCAGACACTCACATGTCAGAGACAGCAGGGTATAAATGATGTTGGTGCAGTCTGCAGCCTTTATGGTTTGCCAATGCCTGCTGTACCTGTGTCAGTTTGTGCATTTAAATGAAGTTATTTAAAGGCAAACTTCATGAGATCCTCTCCTGCCTGAGGCTGAGCAGGTGCCTGGTCCCTGGCAGTTCCCCGAATGCCAGCAACCCTGTGGCTGTTCATTCCTTGGTCAGCTGCAGAGACGTTGCACTGATGTGCTCACTAGCTGGCATTCCTGACTCTAATCTACAAAATGTACCCAGCAAGGTGTTGGCATCTGAGCTGGTGGAGGTTGCAGGAGGCAATCATAGTCATAATGTTCATAGAGTCATACAGCATGGAAACAGACCCTTTGGTCCAACTAGTCCACGCTGAGCATGTTCCAAAACTAAACTAGTCCAAATTGCCTGTGTTTGGTCCATATCCTTCCAAACCTTTCATATTCATGTAGTTATCCAAATGTCTTTTAAATGTTGTAATTGTATCCGTATCTACCACTTCTTCTAGAAGTTCATTCCACATACAAACCACTCTCTGTGTAAAAAAGTTGTCCCCTCATGTCTTTTTTAAAACTTTCTCCTTTCACCTTAAAAATACGCCCCCTAGTTTTGAACTTCCCCACTCTAGCGAAAAGACCCTTGTCATTGACCTTATCCACACCCCTCATGATTTTATAAATCTCTGTAAGGTCACCCCTCACCCTCCTACACTCCAGTGAAAAAAGTCCCAGTCTATGCAGTCTATTTTTATAACCCAAAGCCTCCAGCCCTGGCAACATCCTGGTAAATCGTTTCTGAACCTTCTCCAGTTTAGTCATATCTCTCCGATACCAGGGCAACCAGGACTACACACAGTACTCCAGAAGAGGCCTCACTGACATCCTATACAACCTCAACATGACATCCCAACTCCTATACTCAAAGGTCTGAGCAATGAAGGCAAGCATGCTAAACACCTTCTTAATCAATCATGGCGTCTTCCTCAGAAGTGGAGGGGGGGACATCTTGCACCTCTTGGGCACTGTGATCATATTGATACCACTCATACCTGAAAGGGACAAAAGAGAGAATACATTGCAAACAGCATATAGAGATTTGGACATGTTACAGAACATTCAGAGCGGGTGTAATGGGAGATTAGTACAGCAATGGACAATGCTTGTTGCTTGGTTGCTGGGACATAGAAGTTTCCTCAGCACATGAGCAGTCTCGGTCCTCATTGGCCAGGATGAAGATCCTATTCTTGTAGGAGATGAGAGAAACGTCAGGCACCTCATCACCTGTTTTGTCTCTCTCCGCGCAATTATGGGCTGTTTGCTTCTGGAATAAGATAACAGGAGGGATTGAGTGGGATGAAAATGTCAGGTGCCGCTGTTAGTGCTGGTGCAGGTAGGGAAAAGGTGGCAAGTGTCTGAAATGAGTGAGAAGACATTGTTAATTCCTCACAGGGTTAGTAGTGGTGTGGTTTGGGATGGGCAAGAGTGAGTTAGGGAAGAAGTTGTATGCAATGAGAGCAGTACACCATGAACCTTGGTAGGAGAGCAAAGATGGCAGTTACCTTGGCACAGAAGGTCATTGACCTTCTATTGGCATTGCTGGACATTTCTCTGGACAGTGAACACCTGACTGACCTGGGTGACCATCTCAGACCAGGTTGCAAGATTCTGGTGTCATGGTCTCCTGAGGTGGTCACATGGAAAAACGACAACCCCTCTCTGCACCACACCATCCACCAGGACCTCCAGGCCCCTGTTGGCAAAGTGGGATGCCAATTTCCACTTGACTACCGTGACTGGGGCAAAAAGGATGAACTATGTAGGGCACCTCCAGAGCCACAACTCTTGACCTGGTGCACAAATGCCTTTTAAAGATGGTCCTGGCACCAGTGATACCAAAATATCCGGCAGTGACAAGTACTTACAGCTATGGTGAGTGGAAGAATACAACAAATAGGGTACCATGGGGGCACGTTGCACAGGGAATGAGGTGAGATTAGAAAGATAGCATAAGGGAACTCACTAGAGCTCATGGAGAGAAATCCTTCATAAAAGTTGTCAAAATTAACTTAACGATTTCTAGTAAGATTCAGCCATTGGGTGAAATGAAAGTCTTCAAGCTCATTCCCATCTCGCCCTGTTCTTGTGGTGCTGGCCGTGGGTTTATTCGCAACGCACCCTAACTTGGTTCAAATTTGCCATCTAGCAAAAAGACAAGCATGAAATTTCCTCAATGCTGAATTTTTGCTGTGAGTATGATGAACATTTAATTAAATAGGGTGACTGTGATTTTTGCCACACTTCAGGCCATCACAGCAGAGAATCAGGAGCTGGGCCATGAAACTTATAACCTGCTGGCGACTGCCTACATTCTGAAAAAGTGGAAACCTTTTGTACACTGCGACACCCCCAGGTCTGAAACGTTGAGGAGTTGAAATGTTTGAAGTATGAACTGCCCACCCAGACACCCTGCTGTGCTCCCCATTTTATAAGACAGCATTGAGCTTAAAGGGGGGCTCATGTACCTTCAGGCCTATTGAGGAACTTTTTAAGGACCATTTGTGACTGATCCAACACCACCACTTTGTACCCATGGCAGAGAGAACCAAGTCAGTAATCCAACTCCTTTAGTTAAGTGGGCTGGAAGCAGCAAAGAAAGGCACATACTTTCTGGATTCCCTGTGCCAAATCAAAGAACACTGCCCGAAGTTATACATACCATCAATCCTCCAGCAAAAGCTCTTCCTGCTCCCCTAAAGCCCTCACCCTGGTACCTGTGCTGAGACCTGATAGACAGGCACTACCAATAACCCAGACTTAGCCTCAATTTGGTGTCTTTCAGCAGTTCTTCTCTGGTACTGCATGTAGTCCCAGCAGTAGTCACCATTTAAACCTGGCCCTGCTGTGACTGCAAAACTGCTATAATAGACTGACAGCTCTTCAGGCTGCCCTCCGTCCCTACAAGGGAGCAGAAGTCTGGCCTCCAGAAAATGAATGCCTCAACAAAAGTTAAATGGTAGAGAGAAACCCTGCCATCAGAAAATTCCAATCTAATATTTGGTCCTTATCATACTTCTTCTGTAATAAAAATAGCAGATTGTGGGTAAATTAAGGTTTTAATAAAATCCTCAGGTTACAGTGTAATACTTCATTCATTCCTCACACCTGCACTGCCAACTCGTTTAAAGAGTAATCCAGTCGATTGCACACCACTGCCTTCTTCCAATTTCCCTGCCATTTTTCTTCCCTCCTTCAAATATTTATCGAATTACTTTTCAAAGGCAATTTTGAATCTGTACCACCACCCATGCCAATTCCTCACCACATGTTGCCAGTTGGAACTCCTCTACTCGCCTTTTCCCCTTCTTTATTTTTCTCCAATTTGCAGATTTTCTTCTCCCCCAACCAGGACCAACACCCCCACCCCCACCCACCCCACAACCTGACAACTTTTGACTGGCCTGCCCTATCTGGAGAGTGGAGACGAGGGAGAGGGATCGCAGGCGGAGTCCGAGCGGGAGCTGAGCGCAGCGGCTGAGTGAGTGGGCCGATTCACGGCTGAGTCCCACAGCAGTGACAGAGCGAGCACAGTCTGAGTCCCACAGCAGTGACAGAGCGAGCACAGTCTGAGTCCCACAGCAGTGACAGAGCGAGCACAGTCTGAGTCCCACAGCAGTGACAGAGCGAGCACAGGCTGAGTCCCACAGCAGTGACAGAGCGAGCACAGTCTGCGTCCTACAGCAGTGACAGAACGAGTACAGTCTGAGTCCCACAGCAGTGACAGAGCGAGCACAGTCTGCGTCCTACAGCGTTGACAGAGCGAGTACAGTCTGAGTCCCACAGCAGTGACAGAGCGAGCACAGTCTGAGTCCCACAGCAGTGACAGAGTGAGCACAGTCTGAGTCCTACAGCAGTGACAGAGTGAGCACAGGCTAGTCCTACAGCAGTGACAGAGCAAGCACAGTCTGAGTCCTACAGCAGTGACAGAGGAGCACAGTCTAGTCCTGTGGCAACGGAGCAGGCCAGAGCCAGAATGGTGGCCGAGCGAGTCCTGGACAGAGGCTGGCACGTTGGAGGAATCGTGGCCTTGTGGGGCCAATGGGCACGGACTCATGTTGGAGAGGGACTGGAAATTAAGTACATATGGTGATTTTTACTGTCATTCTGGACTTTTTTCAACTCTGTTCCCATGCTAACC
Source organism: Rhincodon typus (assembly GCF_021869965.1). NCBI lineage: Eukaryota > Metazoa > Chordata > Chondrichthyes > Orectolobiformes > Rhincodontidae > Rhincodon > Rhincodon typus. Next base: position 15,833,745 of record NC_063345.1, on the reverse strand, counting down.
TTTTTAGAGTTAACAACACTTAAAGTATCTGTACGTACTCTGTACATAAGATGGCGCCAAGAGGCGACATTACAAACTCTTCACTGCACTCATTTGAGCGCATGTGACAATAAAGGCTATTATGATTCAGAATCATTGATTAGAGATCATTGAAAAAAAACTGATAATTTAGGAGATAGATGAATAAAAACCCCCTCGATTTTGACATTAGGAAGCTATTCCTCAATTCTTCCCAAAGGTGATTAAATAAATAGGGTAGAGATCACTCTAAACAAGATTGCTACCTTGCTAACATTGCCATTTTCAGCCTGCTGCAGTATTCCAATGAAGTTCAATGCAAACTATAGGAACAGCACCCTATTTTTCACTTTGACTCTTTCCAGCCTCTAATCCTCAGTGTTGTGTTCCACCACTTCAGTGTATGGCATTTATGTTCATTTTCCTTGCATCTCCCACACTTCCACAACTTTTATGCCTAGTTTGCTTTGAGTTCAGCACACCCATTTTCTCCTCTCATTTATTCCATTTTATGTCTCTATCACTCCTTTACCATCATTATCACTGCCTTCGCCTCGTGTACACTGATCATCTGATCCACTCTCTCCTCTTCCCCCTCTGTCATAAGAATAAAAAACATAATTTTCCAGCCCCTTTCCGCTCCAAAGAAGAACCTTATTAGACTCAAAACAATAACCCTGTTTCCCTCTCCATAGATGCTGCCAGATCTTCTGAGTTCTTCCAGCACGACCTGTTTCTATTTGAGATTTCCAACGTCTGCAGTATTTTGCTTTTATTAAAGAGGTTTGCTTTTGTTAAAAAGAGAAACAGATAGTAAAGGTCTGATTTTCCATCAGATTCTCTTCAGCTCGTCCATCAGAACATTGACAAGAAGGACAGTGAAGCCTTGGAAAACTGGTAATAAGTCTTTTTGCCACATCTTTGTTGGCTATCCAATATTTGTTCACTGAACTAACGTGGATTATCAATGGATTCGGTGGGAAGGGAAACAAACATGGAATTTCAGCCTCTAAGTATCTTTAGAAAAAAAAAAGTCCAGTCCAGGGCCTAAAATTTATGTGATACTCTAAGTTCAATTTCCAAAGTTTAACACTTCACATTCAAAAACTCAAGGTTCTTTTGTCAATTTTTTTTTCATTTGTGGCCTTGTTTTGATTATGAACTAATCATTTCTGAAAGTTTTGGTCGTGCAGAGTTGAAGGACAGGCATGGTGATGGGCAATAAATGACACCAGTCTGCCTGTTTGTTTTAACATAGTCTGTAGTCATTGCTTATTAAGAATATTGGAAACGTATCACCTCCCTGCTCTCAAGCTGAAATGAAATATTATAGCATAATTCATATTATGGTTGATGGACTACCTAATTGATCCTGCATTCCAAATTTTTGTTTTAAATTAAACATTGATTAATCTGCACACACCAATCAGTCTCCAAGCACCAGAACAATTTAAGTACAAGTTTCAGGCTCTTCACTTCTTTCCCCCTCAGTCTGCTTCATTACTGTCCTGAAGGTGCTGAATTCTTTCTTTCTGGGCTGCAAATGCTTTTCTCTGTGGCTCGATAATTGTGCTCTGTACTTTTCAGATTATGTAACCTGAGTATCAGATCTGCAGTGGTACCCACAATGCAGTCCAATCAGAGGTGATGTCTTTTGGGTATTAAACCACGAGGCCTCGTTTGCCTCTCAGTTGGATATAGATGATCCTATTCAAATATTTAAAGTGCAACATGTATTCCACATCTAAAATGCCTATGAAGTAACTTACATGGTTGTTGTCATATTGCCCATCCCTCATTGTCTACAAAGCAGCTAAGAGTCAATCCCATTGCTGTGGGTTTGGAATTGTATATAGGCCAAAGCCGATTTCCTTCCCGAAAGGACATTAGTGAACCAGACTGGTATTTACAAAAAATCAACATGGTCACCGTTAGGCTAACATTCAATTCCAGTTTTTACTGCATTCAAATTTCACAATCTGCCACTGCGTGTCCCCAGGGCATTATCATTGTACTCTAGATTACTCTTCCACTGACGTTACCGTTACAACACCAATTCCACCCTACAACAATAACTTCATTCCCAGTGAGTATTCATAAATCAAAAACAACCAACTTTACCAAACGAGCACCAAATGAAGAAGTTCAGAACAAGATTTCACTTTGTGTAATTTTCACCATGCCATGAATCAGAATCCATGTGAACTGAAGATGCTTTAACAGGCATTTTACAATTGATATTGAATTATAAATTTCACATCAAATAGCATATATAAAAATGTTTATAATGTAGATGTCCTAGGCATTCCAATCTGCCTTTATAGCCACTACTTTAGCCAGACAAGTCTTCAAATTCAAATCATAGTGTCCTTCCTACAAGGTCTTATCTGATTCTCCACCGGCTGCATTTCTAAAGTGCTTTCATTCTACTCCAGGTTTCAGCTCTCCAGCTTGGCTTCCTACTGGCAGTTGTCCTATTTTCTTTGGTTTTGGCCTCATGGTATCAATACTTTAACTTCCTTCTTGTTAGGTCACATAGGCCAGTATTTCTTGTTACCCCAAAATTAAACATGTGAATCAAACTCTTACAAATCCTTTTCAGCTTTTAGAAACAATTGCAGATTCTCCAGATATCTCAGAACAAATGCAACATTTCCTCATTATTAGCGCCTCTGGTTGAAAGACCACAAATGACTACACTTCAAAAGCATTTAATTGGTTGCACAGTCCTTTGTGGTCAGAGGTTGTGTCAGATGTTACAAAAGTGCAAGCCGTTCTTTCTTTCCATCTTGCCTCGATGTAGCATAAAGATTCTGCCGCTGGGAGGATTCCGGAGCAACCTGGTCTGGAGGGAGAGGTCTGAATGAGACGTCATAGAGTCATACAGCGCACAAACAGACCTTCAGTCCAACCACTCCATGCCAACCATAATGCCAAACTAAACTAGTCCCACCTGCCTGTGCTTGGCTCATATCCCTCCAAATATTTCATATTCATGTACTTATCCAAATGTCTTTCAAACATTGTAACTGTACCCACATCCAACACTTCCTCTGGAAGTTCATTCCACACATGAACCACTCTGTGTAAAAAGTTGCCCCTTGTATCTTTTTAACATCTTTCTCCTCTCACTTAAAAATATACCCGCATCTAAAGGAAAAGACACTTGTCGTTCACATTATATATACCCCTCAGGATTTTATACCATCTCTTCCTAATTTTGTTTCCCACTTTTTTTGTTTCCTCCTGGAATGTGGTGAAGCCACTGGAAGAGGAGGGTATGAAAATCAGGAAGGATTTATAAATTAGAGCAATGTTTCACAGCAGATGAAGGTCTGTCCATGTATGCAATCTGTAGAAACGAGCAACCTGCCTGGAAAGGACATGCAGCTTCTGAGCCCTAAGTATTGATAAGTAATGGATTATTATATTAACTTTACCAACTGTCGGTTTTTTGGAGGAGGCATTAGCTTTCACAGGTGCCCTTCGCACTATTCACACAGGGAGCAAGGGATTTCAAAACTCTTTAGCCATATTCATTGGGAAAACTTGACTCAGAGACCAGAATAGGTACTTGGCAGGTTTGGCTCATCATTTGCTCCAAAAGGCTTCCATGTCAAACACGGCACCAACGTCTTCTGCTTGCTCCACGGGCACCAGCCCACTTCCACGGACATTGGCATCCAATACTTGAAAGTCTCCATGAGCCCTCGTGGCACATTCCAATCCATTTACAGAATGAGCCTGCAGTTCAATGATGTACCTCATTATTCAAATGCTGCAATAAGGATCGTGTGCACTCAAGGGCATGCAGCCCTCATGGATTGGATCAGGCTGCAGCTCTGGGCTCTTTGCTTGCTGTCATTGTTTTCTTACTGTGTGTCGATTTGGCTTACAATACCCCTACGTTGCCTTGCATCGCCTTGGGACCGCTTCCCCTTCACCTAGAAACGCAGGTTCATATTACTGCCGTCTTTGTGCCATTTAGCATAGATGTAATGCTAGAAAGATTGCCACGGTTACCTGTAGACAGTGCATTCAATAGGGATAGACTTATCTCAGGTGTTCCCAGTGCAGTAAACCAAGGGTAGCCTCCGAGACCTGTTCAGGACCTGCCCTGAGTGGTCAGATTAGGGACCCCATGTTCACAAGGGTTGAAGAGCCAATGACAGGCAGCCCACCACCTGTTTTGGTTCTTTCTGACCTATTGTGAACTGTTTTGCTCCTGGAATAAGAGATAGGCAAATATTATGGAAGAAAAAGAAAAGTGTGGCACAGATATTATTGTTGATGCTGCTGGGGAGGTCTTCTGAATGAGTGGAGTTGGCAGCACAGAGACCATGCAGGGTTAGTTGAAGTGTTTGAAGTGGGGAGAATGAATGGGGAAAGTGTTGCAATTAGTGAGAGTGGTAGAGCATAAAAACTGTGCAGGGGTGGGAAAGTGGTATGTTCGGTAGCAGAGGTAGAGTGAGTGTAAGGTATTGGAGAGTAGGTGGAGACAGACTATAGTAAAAGGACTGCAGATGCTGGAGCTCTGAAACAAAAATAAAACAGGGATTACTCAGCATGTCTGGCAGCATCTGTGGAGAGAAAAAAAGTTAATGCTACGGGTCCAGTGACTACTCTTCAGAAGACAATGACACTTGTGCAGTACAGAAGTTCATTGATCTTCATCCTGCAGTGATAGGCAATGCTCCAAGACAGCTGAGACTGCTTAACTTGAGTGGCATTCTCAGACCAAGCTGGTATATGCTGATGTTGTAGTCCTGGTCCTTGGGAGATGTAAGTCCTGCCTGAGCACTACCCAATCCAGCAGGATATCAAAGCAAAGCAGCATGAGGATTTCCCCTTGTCTGCTGTGTCAGGGATAAATGTCAGGAATTGTGCTGGGCAGTTCCGCACTTACAAATGGAGCTAGTGCTAGCGATGCCAGTCAATTCCGGGATCTCTGCTAAGTATCAAGTTGCTGCAGGAGCAATGCATGGTAAAATGGGGTGGACACAGGCTGTGATTCTCACTCAAAGTTTGGTAAGATGCAACAAGAATCATAAAACCCTTGCAGTGTGGAAGCAGGCCATTCACCCCATATCAACCCTCCTACCCTATCCCTCTAAATGTGCATTTCCCATCGCTAAGCCACCTAGCCTACATATCCCTGGACACTAGGGACAATCCAGCTAACCTGCACGTTTTTACCAGAACACCCAGAGAAACCCACGCAGACATGGAGAGAATGTGCAAACTCCACACAGACAGCCACCCAAGGCTAGAATTGAACCCAGGTCCCTGGTGCTGAGAGGCAGCAGTGCTAACCACTGAGCCACTGTGCCACTCTCAGCACAAAACATCAGAATGAAAAGTCATCCACCCTCACTCCATCAACCTGCACTTGGTCAGTAAATGGTAAGATTCCACCCTCCGTTCCCTTGACTTTGGCCTCCTCCCTTTTACCTTGCGGTGGGTACCTTCAGGTACATGCTCCCTAGTTTAAGCCAGAGTGGAAAGAGTGAAAGAAAACCTGCCCCTTCCAGGCTGCAGTTTAGTGCCATTAATGTTGAATTATGAGTACTTTCTCCCTTGGATTCAATCCGATGAAGGCCAAAGCTGACATGGCTCACATCATGTGGGATTTTTGTAGCTGTCAGAAAAGGGTTTTTTCATCCAATCAGCCTCAACCTCCTTGAACTCATTTCCTGAAGGTAAAAGATATTGTCTCATTTCACCCAATGTTCCCATTAGTGAATTTAAATTGGTTACTGTCTTGGAACAACTGTGTACGTGATTTCAAAATCACACACAGCTTCAAAACTCTGAAAGGACACTGATTACTAATTAATTAAGGTGCCTTTATTTACTGAGTGAGCTACTATCAGTGTGAGCTGAATGTTTCTTTGGACCTTATCATTTGCAGAATATTGAATGTCCAGAAAAGTTAGTGAGATTAAAATGGCAAATTCTTCTGCAAAACAGCAAACTCGGAAAACAACCATTGAGTAACAGGGAGCTTTCTTCACATTGAAAGCACTGTTGCTTGTTACGTTAATGCCCTCCTGCAAACATGAGTTTCTACATTTTGTTCCAACATCCTGACCTGAAAATGTACCTCTGTTTCTACACTATCACTGGATCAAAATCCTGGAACTTCCTATCAGCATTTTGAGTTTAGCTACACTGCAGGAACTGCAGTCCTTCATGAAGGCAGCTCACCAGCAGCTCCTCAATGTCTTTAGGGATGGGCATTAAATGCTGGCTTTCACTGGTGTCCACATCCTGTGAGTGAAAATGTAAATAAACAGCACTTTATTGAGATATGACGAGCTATCAACCAAAGAGCCAGAATTTGTTTGCAGTTTACATTGCAAACATTTTCCACTTTAAAAAGATTTGATCCAAGAAAACAGAACAGATTCTCTCTAACTGTGGAACCTAGCTTGGAAAAACAGCTTAATTACTTTCCACACTATCTAGCCAGATTCTGAGTAGCACGTTGCAGTTTTCTGAGGCCCACAATGAACTGACTAGAAAGTTTATTGTATGCCATGGTTGGGAGGCAGCAATGTGAGGCTCTGGGGTTCAATGTTAACCTTGCTCACTCATCAGGTTGAGGGCAAGGGGAGCTGATCTTAAAACTAGTCACACATTTACCACTTTGTTTCTTAGCCTGCAATCCAGTCTTCCAGCATTTTGATCCTACTTGGCAAATCTAGAATATGTGTGAGGCCAGCATCAGCAGAATTTGCTGCAGGGCTAGAGTCACCATCTCTATCCTGCTCACTGGGGATGGCAATGGTTCGGAAAGGATTAATGTTGGAAACTGCATGAGGCACCAGCAGCTGATGATGTCGTGCAATATTGGGTGCAGAATTGAGGACTCTAGCTCAAAGTTCGAATGTTGACAGTCTTACTAACTAATGTCACTTGTACCTATTGTTATCATGCTTGTTGTTAAGAAAAGTGCCCCTTCTCAGTAAGACCCAGGAGCGGTTCATCCTCTACCAACAACAGGGCCTTAGATCTAATATAGGAAATGAGACTCTTAAAGCTCTGATGGCACAGTGGTAGTGTCTATACTAGTGGGCCAAAAAGTCCAGATTCAAGTCCTGCTTGCCCCAAACATTGAATATAACAGGTTGAAAAGAAATTTTTTTTAAAAATTAAACTTAAAAAAATCTAAAGATGTATAAAAGTAAGTTTAGATAGCAGCAGTCTACCCCAGTTAATTAGCTGGGTGTGGTTGGTTCTGCAGTACATAACAACAGGGACCCCACTCTCCCCTTCCCATTAGTATATGCTGCTGTTGCTGACACACACTGGGCCTCCTGACATGTACAGGTCACAGTACCTCACTAGCCAACCAATGTCAAGTACCAAATATCTGAGCTGATTCCCACAATAGGTGGAATGCCTGATGATGAAATCTTGGCAGATTTTGGTCTTCTTACCCTGGGATGGATATACTTGCTATTGAGGGACTGCAACAAAGCTTCACCAGGCGACTTGCTGGGATGGCAGGACTGTCCTATGGGGAAAGATCGTGGAGATTGGTCCTATCTTCTATCAGGTTTAGAAGAATGAAAAGTGATCTTAATGAGGTGTAAAAATTTTTACAGGGCTCAACGGGATAAATGCTGAAAGGATGTTTTCTCTGGCTGGGGTGGGGATTGAGGGTGGAGAAGAGGTTTGGGGGCTATATAACCAAGGATATAGTCTTGAAATAAGAGGGAGATCATTTAAACCTGAGGTGATGAGGAATTTCTTTGCTCAAAAAGTAGTGAATCTTTGGAATTTTCTATCCCAGATGCTCAGTCATTGCACATGTTCAAGACTAAGATTGATATTATTTCTATTATTTTCTATATTTCTATTATTTCTATTATTAAAGATATCAAGGGATATGGGCTCAGAAAACTACACTCAGGTCAACGATCAACTATTATCTAGGAGAGTGGCGGACCAGCCTCAATGCACTGGATGGCCTAATCTTCCTCAGATTTGCCCCTCTAAGGTGCCTTTCTGAAGTAGCGTCCTGCTGCACAGTGGACCTAGAGGAAAGTGAAGAGGGGCAGAAGTTAGAAGGGCACTAGGCAATTGGGCGTTTGAAAGTGAAAGGCCTTGCTGCACATCTTACTGCGTTGAATTAAAAGTTACAAGTGACATCTGCCAGCCTCACCTTCCCCGAAACCCACAGCATGCCTGGATCACCTATTTCCAATCTTCTTGCTCTCTTTGCACATGGCTGATGATATTGGTAAATGCAAGTGAGTGGCATGTGGAGGGAGATGGGAGTGTGTTAGCAAACAATGACAGATGTGAAAGTGCTGCAGTGTGAGAGTATAATGTTGCCAGTGTGTAATGTGAAGCAAGCAATGAACGAAATAACTATCCTAAGAATAAAAAGGGAAGGGGAAGCAATGGGTCCCTGTGACTGCCAACTGCAGAATGTGACAAAGGGGATGGGATTGTCAGAGAGGGAGCAGTGATGTTTAACAGGTGACATTGAGAGAGAACTGAACTGACCTGGCTGCTCAGAGATAGTAAGAACTGCCAATGCTGGAGTCTGAGATAATGCAGTGTGGAGCTGGAGGAACACAGCAGGCCAGGCAACATCAGAGGAGCAGGAAAGCTGACGTTTTGGTTCAGAACCCTTCTTCAGAAATGGGAGAGGGGAAGTGGGCTCCGAAATAAAATAGAGAGTGGGGTGGCTGGGCTGGGTAAGGTAGGTAGGATGGTGATAGCAGGTGGGTGCTGGTGGGGATTGGTCAGTGAGGTGGGAGGAGCAGATAGGTGGGAGAGAAGATGGGCAGGTTAAGAAGGCGGCGATGAGAGGGAGGGTTGGTCTTGGGATGAGGTCGGGGGTGGGGAGATTTTGAAGCTAGTAAGGTGGGATGGCGATAGGCGAGTGCAGGTAGGTGGTGGTGGGGATTGGTCAGTGAGGTGGGAGGAGCGGATAGGGGAGAGAAGACGGGCAGGTCAAGGATGCAGGGATGAGAGGGAGGGTTGGTCTTGGGATGATGCCGGGGGTGGGGAGATTTTGAAGCTAGTAAAGCCCACATTGAGACCATTGGGTTGTATGCTTCAAAGGCAGAATATGAGGTGCTGTTCCTCCAGTTTCTGGGTGACGTCGTTGTGACACTGGAGGAGGCCCAGGATGGACATGTCGCCCAGGGAGTGGGAGGGGGAGTTGAAGTGGTTCGCGACTGGGAGGTGTTGTCGTTTGTCTCGAACTGAGCATAGTGCTCTACAAAGCAGTCTCCGAGTCTCCGCTTGGTCTCACCGATGTAGAGGAGGCCATATCGGGAACAGCGGATACAATACACCACATTACCGGATGTGCAGGTGAACATCTGTTTAATATGGAAGATTTTTTTGGGGCCTGGGATGGAGGTGAGGGGGGAGGTGTAGGGGCAGGTGTAGCACCTCCAGCGGTTGCAGGGAAAAGTGCCAGGGATAGTGGGGCTAGCGGGAAGTGTGGAGCCGACAAGGGAGTCGCGGAGAGAGCGGTCCCTCCGGAAAGCAGATAAGGGTGAGGAGGGAAATATATCCTTGGTAGTGGGGTCAGATTGCAGGTGGCGGAAGTGGCGGAGCATGATGTGTTGAATCCGGAGGTTAATGGGGTGATATGTGAGGACAAGGGGAATTCTGTCTTTGTTTTTATTGCGAGGAGGGGGTGTAAAGGTTGAAGTGTGGGAAACGCAAGAGATGCGGTCGAGGGCATTTTCGACCACTGAAGGAGGGAAGTTGCGGTCCTTGAAATACGAGGACATCTAGGATGTTCGGGAGTGGAACGCCTCATCTTGGGAACAGATGCGGTGGAGGCGGAGGAATTGGGAGTAGGGGTTCGCATTCTTGCAGGAACATGGGTGAGAGGAGGTATAGTCTAGCTAGCTGTGGGAGTCGGTGGGCTTGAAATAGATTTCAGTTTCAGGGTGGTCACCAGAGACCCTGGCTGCTTATGTGAGGTCAATGAACATCTTTTTATATTCAGGCCAGAATGCTGGATTGACCCTCTCAGAACATTTGACCCGAACTTCTTCCTGGAAGCCCTGGAGAGTTTCCAGTGTTCTCTGCTGGAGAATACTATCTCCATCTTTTCCCTGTCTTCCTTCACTAGCATCTCCACAGAGGCATCGGAAAATCAAGTAGCAAGCTTTTCCACTCATCTGTCGTCCCCAAAATTTATGATATATTCGGACAAGCAGGGAACACAATTTCACTAATAATAGGTGTACCTCCATTTTAAATTAGCTGGAGGAGTCGTACCAAAATTTCATGCAATAATAACTGGGCTATTCTCACCCAGGATAATTTTAAATGGCATCTTTCTTCACTTCACACACCCACGTGCTCGACCTTTACGTTTGCCAGTATCATCAGCCAGAGTTAAAGAGAACGGCAAGACTGGAGATCAGTGATTCAGGCAAGTCCATGACTACTGGCAAGGTGAGACTGGCAGCATCATAGAATCCCTACAATGTGGAAACAGGCCCAGTAAGTCCACGCCAACACTCCGGAGAGCATCCCATTCAGACTCACCCACCTACCCTATAACCCTGCATTTCCCATGGCTAATCTACCTAATCTACACATCCCTGCACTGTATGGGCAATTTTCCATGGCCAATCCACCTAACCTGCAAATCTTTGGACTGTGGGAGGAAACCAGAGCACCCGGAGAAAACCCACGCAGACATGGGGAGAATGTGCAAACTCCACACAAGCAGTCGCCCGAGGCTGGAATTGAACCCCAACCCTGGTGCTGTGAAGCAGCAGTGCCTGTATATTACTTGTAACCTTTCATTCACCACAATTTGACTTTGCCAAAGGGCAATTTGAGATGCATGATAAACACTGGCTAAGCCTGCAATGCCTACATTCCAAGCACCAATAAGAAAGCTCCTCAGCCAAATGGAAATAGAGGCTGAGAATTGAAACTGCTGTTGAGATCATGGGAGCTTCTTCACACGCCACACTCTTTCTCACCCCTACAAAGAAAATCAATTCCTGAGTTAAAGTTGGGGATCTGGGTTAGATCATTGCAGTGAATCAGGAGGCAATTTAATTTCCGGGATGCAAATCCATTCCGACGCAAATTGGTAGGAAGCATATACTTATTGTAGGGGCAGTGCGACAAAGGTTCACTAGACTGTTTGTTGAGATTGCTGGCTTGTCCAGGGAAGGGAAATTGAGTAAACCTGGCCTGTGTTCTCTAGAGTTTTGAGGAGTGAGAAATGATCTCATACATACAAAGTTATTCCAGGGTTCAACAGGATAGAGGCAGGATGGGTGCTGCTTCTTGGTGGGAACTTTAGAAACTGGGGACACTCAGAATAAGAGTGACAGCATTTAGGACTGAAAGGGGGAGAAATGTCTTCACTCAGAAGGTCTTGAATTTTGGAACTCTGTGCCCAGGAGGCTATGGGGTGTCAATAATTGTGTGCAGAGATTGATCCTTTTTAGAATATTTATGATATCGAGAGCTATGAACATAATGCAGGAAAATAGCTGTGAGGTTGATGGTCGAGTTCAATGGATGAGCAGGCCTGAGGAATCAAACAGCTTATTCCTGCAGCTATATTTCTCAATTACTTGAGTATACTCAATCATCAATTCAAGCAACTTCGTGTTCCTACCCTCTCCCATGAAGATCTTGTAGCAGCTTCTGGGTTGCCTAAAAACAGATAGATTGATAACTTGGCCAAACAACAAGGGATGCTGGGTACATTGGCCAAGTAAAATTCTGAAGTTGCTGTGGTAATTGGAACCACGTGAATCTTATTGGCTATGAGATCCTTGATTGGTGTTGTTAACCTGGGACAATCAGAGAGCCCTGGCTGACAGATGTAAACAGGAGATTCATAATCTCCTCACTTCAGGGACTGACTCTGAGCTGGCTGGCCATAGGCAGTGTACTGTGCACATGTAAATAAAGGGTGACTTGGTGTTGGGATACCAGCATCTGTGCAGTTACTTTAAGCATAACATCCAGAAATCAGATGCAAACAACAACTAGGTGGTAAAGATGTTAGCATAGTTTAAAGGACTATCAACAGTCATCCTGGATAGACATTTCCCATCAATTAAAGGAGGAATGCATATTAGAATGGACACTTGAGCCTCAAGCAATAGAACAAATATTAACATGACAATTAATGCTTAACAAAGACATCGGTAGCCATTGAACAGGATTTCTTGATAGGCTAAAGTTATAGAAAAATCCATAAGTTAGGGGAAAAGAAATAAAATAGCACTTACCTGTAGCTTAGAAGGAGACCTTGCAAGCAGATCAGCATGGTAAAAGGCAGAAACCAGCTGACCATCTGGAGAGAGAGAGTCATAGAGCCACACAGCACAGTAGCAGGGCCTTTGGTCCAACTCCTCCATGCTGACCAGGTTTCCTAAACTGAACTAGTCCCATTTGCCTGCATTTGGTCCATATCCCTCTCAACCTTTCCTATCCATGTACCAGTCCAAACATCTTTTAAATGTTGTAATTGTACCGCGCCTACCACTTTGTCTGGCAGCTCATAGACCCACAAACAGGGACAAAGGAAGAGAGATTATGGCAACGTAAATCTACAAGAGATTCGGGAAGTATTGTAAGCTTAAGGGACTAAATAGGATTGGAGATAATATTATTTCTTATTAATGGCTGCAGTAACTTATTTCCTAATAAAGTGGAAACTGTTTGGATTGATACCAGCTTGTGTTCATAGTGATCTGACCACTTTGGTATTGTGAGACACCTGCACAAATACATTCAAAACATGCTGGTTGGATTTCTCTAACTTGTTTAAGGAGGGACTGTGAAAGCGACTTTTGAAAGTCAGGAACATAGAAGTGTCAGATTATGCAGGCTGTGGATGCCATTATTTTTGATCCTTATCATTGGTGAGAACCTGTTCAGGGCTCAAAAATCCAGCTATCGTGTATAAACTATACAATTAGCATTTATTTACTGTTTAAAATAGAACTTTTCAAATGATTCTTCATCTTGTAAAGCAAAACACTGCTACTGAACCAGAGTCCAAACTTGAAATATTAGCTCCTTTTATCTCTCCATAGATGCTGCCAGACCATAGAATCCCTACAGTGTGGAAACAGGCCCTTTGGCCCAATAAGTCCACACCAACCCTCAGAGCATCCCACCCAGACCCATCCCCCTAATCTACACATCCCTGAACAATTTTGCATGGCCAATCCACCTAGTTTACACATCTTTGTACTGTGGGAGGAAACTGGAGTACCCAGAGGAAACCCACACAGACACGGGGAGCATGTGCAAACTCCACGCAGACAGTCACCTGAGGCTGGAATCGAACCCAGGTCCCTGGTGCTGTGAGGCAGCAGTGCTAACCACTGAGCCATTCTTCCACTCTTTAAATTCAAGTTTCACCATCTGCCATGGCAGGATTTGAACCTGGGTCCCCACAACGTTATCTGGGCCTCTGGATGAACAGTCCAGCAATAATACCACTAGGCCATCACATCCCCAGCTAGGCATTTTTTCCAGCATTCTCTGTCTTCATCTAATAGCATTTCCACAAAGTAAGCAATGGGGCTTTGGAGTAAAGTTGTAGTACACAACAGTGTAACAGTTCACTGATTCTTTTGAAATTTCTCTTCACAATGTTTCAATGGAGACTGGATTGGATTTCACTGCTTTCTGGAACTCGGCTAACAGGACTCCCCCAGCCCTAAATATACCACAATCATACCAGCAGCAGTAAGAGCACTGGACATTCAACCTCCCTACAAGTCATTTGAGTCCCTGAAGTTACCAATGAATGACCAATTAAAGGCCCCTTCCTGCTGCTGCTAGCTGTTGAGAAAAAGCATGGGGAGTAAGCAGCCCTGCAGGTTTCACTAGGCACCCTCTCCCCTATCCTACCATGCCAAAACTTCCAGTGTTGCTGTTGGCACCAGAGAAGTGATGGCCACTTGACCTTGGAGGCAGGTCTTCCTTCTCTGAGTGGAGGGACAGAAGCCCCTTCTTGAGCCAATTAATGGCCCAGTGGCTGTGAACTAGCTACAGAATGGATTGGCTACAGGTAGAATCAGGAAGCGTTGTTCCCAACAATTACACCTGGTGACCCCTTTCCCATCCCTCCCTACATAAAATCCAGCTCTCAATTTCATTTCAAGTAAATAGGTTATGCTGCCAACAAAACAGGGCAGAGAGGAATTTAAAATCATCTAAAAAATTGTGCCAATGTATAATTTAAAGTCTTGGTAGTCAGGCCTTTGACATCTTGAGGCAAAAGGGGAGGACCAGGCCATACCTCTTTGATTTGGATTCCATCTATATGTGTCATTTTGAAAACATAAGTTCCATGGTGAAGTCACAACACAGATCAAGTTCAGGAAAATAATCAACACAAAGAGCTGGTCGGACAACATAGAATCCACCTTTCAGGATGCAATGCCAAAATTATTTGTCAGCATTCTACATATTGCCAATTCATAATTTTGAGCAAGGTTAGCTTTCAAAAAGTCCAAGGAACATTGCAGACTGCTTTCTTGGGTCTCCTCATCAATATAGGAAGTCTTCCACATGCTGGGGATAATTTTCTTCACCAGATGCTTTGAACGGTAATCCAATCAGTTGACCTATCCTGGAGGTGCTTTGTAAACCTCAATAATATTTTATACAGATATTTCACGCAAATCAAGTTTCTCCATACTCCCTTTCATTCATCTCTAGACATTGGATATGAAAAAGACATAAGTTCACATTATGTAATGTCTGTAGAAAGGCAACATCTGGTCAAGTCACACCAGCTGGAAGCTTATTACTCTCTGTTTATCTCTCTTCTTATGACTCCAGATGATGGTACTACTGGACATGATAGATCCTAAAATAAAACCTGGCTTGGTAGATCATTTGTTTTTCTTTTGTTCAGTTAGTTACTGCGATTGTTATTAACTGAAATTCACATTAAAGCTGCAGATTTTCTTTAACAACAGAACATAAGTTTATTAAACAAAGAATATGTATTTAAATAAATATAAATCAAAATATCTACATATAAACAATTGCTGTAATGATCTCAAAACACAACACAAAACAAAATCTCAAAGTATTTTCTAACACTATTGATTACAGAGACTCAAATGCAGAGAAATTTCCCACCTGTCTCAGCCCTTTAAGCTTCTATTTAATTGAATCCTGACAGTTCTTTTGCCATGCACTGTGAAAACTAATCAGATGACCTCTTTCCAAATTGCCAACATGAGCTGTTTCTCAAATCTAAGACACTAACATTCCTCAGTTCTCATTACCAATAGATTTCTATTAAGGTTAAGGTAATTTGTTCCATGAACTGCCCCGGATCATTATAGGAGAGAAACTAGATTTACTATAAATTCAATTTTGGTGTCTTCTGTACTAAATTAAACATACACTTGATCATCCTAGATTTTTCTGAAACGAAACTGTAGTGATTGGAATCAGATAGAGCTCATTGATTGTGAGATCCTTGATTAGGGTTATTAACCTGGGCCAATCAGGGGGCCCTGGTTGACATATAAACAGAGGATTTAGAGCATCTCCTTACTTCAGGGACTGACTCCGAGCTGGCTGGTCACAGTGTTATAACGTGGAGGTTGATACTGCCCCCCCGACCCCCGAGAACTAGCATCAAAACCCCCAAAGAGGAACACTTTGCCCCATAATCCAACTGTGATATCTTGAACTTCAGACCTCTCAACTTGTCATGAATTAATTTTAAAGGTCCCCTTACTTCATGTCTAAATATCAATTCAAATGAAGTAAACTGAGTCGATTTGTGGGTTTGTGGCGCAACGGTAGCGCGTCAGACTCCAGATCCAAAGGTTGCGTGTTTGAATCACGCTCATGGCCTCGCGGCTCAGTTAAGTGATTCTGCTTTAAAAGAAAGCATAGCTTGTTGTTTGGGGGTGTTGCTTGATAGTGTTTCTCCTTTCGGGTGGCACAGTGGTTAGCACTGCTGCCTCACAGCGCCAGGGACCTGGGTTCGATTCTAGCCTCGGGCGACTGTCTATGTGGAGTTTGCACATTCTCCCTGTGTCTGCGTGGGTTTTCTCTGCGTGCTCCGGTTTCCTCCCACAGTCCAAAGATGTGCAGGTTAGGCGGATTGGCCATGCTAAATTGCCCGTAGTGTTCAGGGAGATGGGGGGATGGATCTGGGTGGGATGCTCTGAGGTTCGGTGTGGACTTGTTGGGCTGAAGGGCCTGTTTCCACACTGTAGGGATGCTAATTCTAATTCTAATTCATTTGGAGCATCTCTAATAGCAAACAATGTAAATCGGATAACTTTATCCCAATCTTTTGGGTAATCCTGATAATAAGACCTCGGTATTATCTTTAGGATCTGATGCCACCTTTCTAATGCTGCCTGGGATTCAGCATGGTACGCATTTGATTTAAAGTGTTTGATGCCGAAACTATTCATAACCTCCTTAAATAATTTGGTAGTAAAATTGGACCCACGGTCTGACTGAATCTCCCTGGGTAGCTCATAATGGGTAAAGAAAGCAAGCAACTCCTCCACAACCTTTTTTGCCTTCACATTTCATAATGGAATTGCCTCCGGAAGCTTGGTAGACACATCCATTATGGTTAGCAAATACTGGTTCCCACTTTTGGTTATAGGGAGTGGACTTATATCAATTATAACTCATGTGAAAGGTTCTTCAAATATGGGAATTGGCAACAAATTGGCTGGTGTTATCACTGCCTGTGGCTTTCTTACTATCACGTAGGACACGTATAATGGGTACAGCAAAATTCAATCACATCTTTATGCCAATAAAAATGCTTCCGTATCTTAGTCTGAATTTTCCTCACTCCTAGATGACCTCCTACAGGTAATTCATGTGCTACCCGCAATACTTCCTGTCTGTATTCTATCGGCAATACAATCTCACCTGCACTAACCTGCCAAGGTCTCCATTTCTACCTTAAGATTTTATCCTTAAGGTAGATGCATTCTGGAATACATTCTGATTCCTTTTCCAATAAATCCTTTATCATCTCATCTTTTTGTTGTAACTCCATTAATCATTTAGAACTAAACACTGCTGCTTGATCCTCGACCTGCTTAGGTTTTTTTCCTTTACCATCTCATCAAACAGACCTCAATTCCTTCATCTTTCTCTTTTGCTTTCCCTTCTTGATTTATTTTATGGCTGTGAGATCTTGTCACCACACAGTCTGGAAAAGTTCCAAGAGTATTTTTATTTAAATTTTCAGTTTCCTGGTTTTCCTTTGGCCTTTCCATCACAATGGGCATCACTCCCACCTGTGATCCAACTATATTGCTTCCAAGAATAAACTGAATTCCTGGAAGAGCCAATTTTTTAATCATTCCCACTATCACATCTCTAGTCTTGAGTGGACTTTCTAGCCTTATCTTACAAAATGGAACACTATACTTCTGCCCATTTATTCCACAGATTATCAGCTTTGCGGACAATATTTCAGAAGGAGTGCAAATATTTTCATCTCTTACTATTAGAGACAGACTAGCTCCCATATCTCTGAATATTTTAATTTCTTTACCTACTCCTCCATTCTACCTGAGTAAACCTTACCACACAGGTGAAGCCTTTGAAAAGATCAGGTTGTAACTTCCTATCCAGCCCTTAACTAGGCTGTGCATTCTCCTGCAGCTCCTCGACTTCTCCTGGGATTTTGTTCACTACCTTAAATAATGCCACTGGTTTAGCATCTTTTACCGTACCCTTTTGCCCAGTGCATTTCTTAAACTACCAGCACTGTAACTTTGTGTGTCCTACCTTATTGCAGTGAAAACACCAGAGGTCTTTCGCCTCTTTTCCATCCTCTTGGGTTTCTTTTTTCACATGCGGTAAACTGTTCCCAGTGTGATCTACTTTTTGTTTCTCATTGAAGGATCTCCCTCTTTCCCATTTTCTATCCCTCATGGAATGAAATTGCTGCTGGAAGCTAGATTTCGTTGTATGCACTAACGCATATTTATCTACCGTCTCTGCAGGTCTTCTCGCTGTTTTAACTTTCTGTTCCTTAATACAAGTTCTGGAAGTGAGTTTTTAAACTCCTCCAATAGAATAATATCTCTAAGAGCCTTGTATGTCTTTTCTATCTTTAATGTTCTCACCCAACCAACTCATCCATCTATCAATTTGCTCTGCTTAATTCTTTCAAACTCAACATATGCCTGACCTCGTTTCTTTCTTACATTTCTGAGTCATTGTCTATATGCTTTTGGTACCAATTCGTAGGCACTCAAAATAGTCTGTTTTACTTTCTCGTCTCCTCCTGACACCTCTTCAGGCAGCGCTGCAAACCCCTCACTAGCCCTGCCTACCAACTTGGTCTGAATTATCATTACCCACACAGTCTCTGGCCAGTTCGTCTGTTTCGCCAATTTCTCAAAGGAAATGAAAAAGGTTTCTATATCTTTTTCATCAAATTTTCATAAATTTTTGACAAATTTGTACATATCCCTATCAGGACTTTGACTACAATGGGTTTGCTCATCATCACTATCCTCCTCACTAAGGCTACCTTCTACCTTCATCTCCATCCTTTTAAGTTGACTTTCCTATCTAATTGCCAACTTCTGAAGTTCAAACTCTCTCTTTTTCTCCCTTTCTTCTCTCTCTGTTTAGTTTCGTTCAACTAAGGAACCTTCTTTCCATTTCTTTCTCTTGTAATTCCAGTTGTCTGATTTGCAATTTAATTTTTTCTTACGCCACTGCATTTGACTGTTTCTCTGATATACCTAAATGCTTGATTAATTCTATTACAATTTCAGCTTTCTTATTATCCCTAGTTAAACACAATTTTATCCTGTCTGCTAATTCTAAAAGTGGCATCTTTTTCTGTCCCTGCAAACTTTCTTGGTAAGTTTGGGAAACATGTATAACCCCCAGAACCTCTTTAGAGATGCTAAGAGCCATTTTCCCAATTTTGATTTAACCTACAACAAGGAACTGAAATTAAACAGACTTTCCACTTCTCACTTGAGTTTTATTTAAAGATCTAGGCCATTAATCCCCATGTTTGTTTAAATCTCCAGGGACCTTTCGTACCCTAAATCTGTCCAAATCTATTCAGATGTGACCAAATCCCAGACAATGAGCCCCCAATCTGTTATAAAGTGGACGTTGACTCCCTCTGAGAACTAGCACCGAAAGCCCCAAAGAGGAGCACCATGCCCTATAGTCTTTAAAAAGGAGTGTGAAAGTGGTGTAACCTGCCTTTCAGCAACGTCTAGTGGCTAAACAAAATAAATCGCTGACACTCACTTTAAAATCAACAAATAACAATTTATTTATCTAATTCTTAACAGTGAACAAATTAACTAAACTAATAACATACCGATTTTTTAAAAAATTCATGCACAGGATGAGGGTGTTGCTGACCAGGCAGCATTTATTGCCCAGAGGGCAGTTGAGAGTCAACCACATTGCTGTGGGTCTGGAGTCACATGTAGGCCAGACCAGGTAAGGCTTGCAGTTTCCTTTCCTAAAGGACATGAGTGAACCAGATAGGTCTTTCCCCTACAATCAGCAATGGATTCACTGCCATCATTAGACCCTTAATTCCAGATATTTATTGGATTTAAATTCCACCATCTGCTGTAGCAGGATTTGAACCTGGGTCCCCAGAACGTTATCTGGGTTTCTGGATTAACAGTCCAGTGATAATACCACTAGGTCATCACCTCTGCTGCATAAATCCCTTCTAACTATTAACTATTCCCTAATAAAAACAAGATTCTAATGGTATGCTGTTCCAATAAATACAAGACCGGCTTATATATAAAAAAAAACTCTCAAACTTACAGCAAGGTTATGTGCCTTCCAGAATGTTCTCTGTAGATTCTTCTATCAGGAATGCCTTCTCTGTCGATTCTTCTGTCAGGAATGTTAACTAGTTGTGCTTGGGTACCTTTGCTATTTAGATGGTGCTTTCTGTAAGATACAGAGCAGGCTGTAAGAGCCAGCAATTCTCTTTTGAGAGCTGAGGTCTGTTAGCTCTGGCGGATGGCAGTTAGCTCTGGGATTTTGTCCTACTGCCCCTTAATTTATACTCTTGATGACATATCAATATTTCTTACAATAGAATTGGTCCTATGTTACCAAAACCATCAAATTTAAATTTAATTGGTTTTTGGTATCTAAGTGCCTAGTTCAAATTGATTGGCTAAACTCAAAAGCTTGTTATCTTGGTTAAAAAAAAACTGCTGCTTGGCCTGCTAACTATATGGACTTTTGATACAAATATTTCAATTCAGGTGCTGTCTGTGTGCTTGCAAACTTTCAAGCTGCTGCTCACAGACATCCATTTGAAATCTCTAAGCAGAGAGAAAGCACATCATCTTTTGATGGCACCATGCAGTGCTTTCCCCCCTACCAGTTTACAAATACCAAATTCTAACTTCCTGCCTCTCAATCTACAAGCACTCTACCCAACTTCGCAACAACAGCCATTGCAGTGTGCATGTGTAAATAAAGGGTGACCTGGTGATGGGATACTGGCTTCTGTGCAGTTGTTTCAGAACATGAATTTAATGTTTACTCTACCCATCAGAAACCCATTAATACCACAGGATGAACTCTCTGACCAATAACCTTTACAGAATTAACCAATAAATACCTGCAGTTATTTTAAAATCAAAATTCCAACAGTTATATTTACATGTAAGTTATATAATTCTTACCACACCCTCCACAGATGACTACTTGAAGTGTTGAGTTGCTGTGTTTCTTTTAGATTTCCAATAACTGCAATAATTTGTGTTTTTAAGAGTCGCAGAGTCATAGAGATATACAGAATGGAAACAGACACTTTTGTCCAACTCGTCCATGCCGACCAGATATCCTAAATAAATCTAGTCCCATTTGCCAGCGTTTGGCTAAAATCCCTCTTAATGCCTTCCTTTTCACATACCCATCCAGACGCCTTTTAAATGTTGTAACTGTACCAGCCTTCACCATCTCTCTGGCAATTCATTACATACACACATCACCCCCTGCGTGAAGAAGTTTCCCCTTGGGTCCCTTTTAAATCTTCCCCATATCACCATAAACCTATGCCCTCTCATTTTTGACTCCTCTAACATGGGGAAAAGACATTCACTATCCTTGCCCGCCATGTTTTTATAAACCTCTATAAGATCACCCCAGCTTCTGATGCTCCAGGGAAAATAGCCCATGCCTATTCAGCCTCTCTGTATAGCTCAAATCCCCTAACCCTTCAAACATCCTTGTTAACTTTACTGAACCCTTTTAAGCTTCACAACATCTTTCCTGTAGCAGGGAGATCATAATTGAATGCAGTATTCCAAAAGTAGCCAAACCAATGTCTTGTACAGCTTCCACATGACCTCCCAAATCCTACACTCCTTTATTCAATGCACTGATCAAAAACACAAGCATACAAAACGCCTTCTTCACTTCCTGCTGAAACTATGAACCTGCACTCCAAGGTCTCTTTGTTCAGCAACATTCTACTGCTAAATGTATTAGTCCTGCCCTGACTTTCCTTACCAAAATGCAGCACCTCAGATTTATCTAAATTTGAATTCCATCTCTTGGCCCATTCGCCCATCTTATCAAGGTCCCACTGTACGCTGAGGTAACTTTCTTTGCTGGCCACTACACCTCCAATTTTGGTGACATCTGCAAACTTACTAACTATCCCTCCTATATTCAAATGAAAATCAATTGTATAATTGACAAAAAGCAGTAGACCCAACACTGATCCTTACGGCACACCGCTGGTTACAGGCCTCCAGTCAAAAAAACAACGCTCCACCACAAACCTTTATCTCCTACCTCTGAGCCAATTTTGTATCCAAATGGCTAGTTCTCCCTGTATTCCATGTGATCTAACCTTGCTAACCAGTCTACCATGCGAAATCCTCTCGAATGCCTCACTGAAGTTGATATAGACAACATCTACTGCTCTGCCTTCATCAATCTTCTTCATCATTTCTACAAAAAAACTCAATCAAGTTAGTGAGCCATGATTTCTCATGCACAAAACCATGCTGACTGTCCCTAACTAGTACTTGCCTTTCCAAATACATGTAAATCCTATCCCTCAGAATCACCTCCAACAACTTACCCACTCCTGATGTCAGGCTCACCGGTCTATAGTTTCCTGGCTTTTCCTTACCATCTTTCTTGAATAATGGCACTATGTTTCATAGAACTCTACAGTATTCTAGGCTCAGCTACATTTTCTAAATGACCACCAATCATGTGGTGCTCATATAGTAAATATAGCAACCATTGTTTTTGCTTCACTTCCACTCCGAGTGCAATTTTGAATGGGACTTGCAAGGTAATAATCCAAAGGGAAGACTATGCTGAGAGTTCCTTTTCTTATCCTAAGGAGTCCAATTATGGAACACTACCTGAAAGCCAACTGAGACTAACACAAACCAAACATTAAATCTGGGAGCTATTCAGCTTGTATAGATCAGTTTGGCGCCACTTGGTGGAGTTACTTCAGGAGCCAATATGATAAATATCTTACTTTGGGTATCTATTCCGGAAGATCCTCACTGGTCAAACAGAAATAGAGTTTATTATTTCTTTTCCTTCCATTCCTTGAATTTTCTTCCCTATCTATATGTAAAGCCTGACTTCTCAATGTAGAAACTCACCCCTGATGTGATAATTGATACAATTCATTCTTAACAAGACCAAAAGCTAAAATTGACTAATCGAAACTCACCATGAAGGATGATGCAGCTGGAGCTGGAATCCATGGAATAGAAATAAGTAAAATGATTTTAAAAAATAGGAGAAACAAGAAGTGTTTTGCCAAATTGTGAATAGAGTTCAATCTTCTTTTGATTTGTACAGTACATACTTATATATTGCATATTATAATTAGTTAGATACCATCTACAAACTCCATACAATAAAGATGATTATAGAAAGTATGGGAGTAAAATTAATTCTTTATTTGATTAAGTACATCGCCAAGCAAATTTGTTTTAAGGCTCAGCTAAAGGACTTCCTGAGTACATGTTCAGAAATCATACTTGGTGCATGTGCTGCTCTAATCTCTCTCCTGAATTCCAAATATGTGCTTCCATATGATCTTTCACCTCCCCATTTCTTCATTGTGTTTACATGAAAACCACATTTCATCTGACTTATTCTTTACCAAACTGTGCAATATTTTATAATTGCTCAATTTCTTTCTTATTTTACAAGTTACCATCTCAATATCATCAAAATACCACATCTTGCTGCAAAACAAAATTGCAGTAGAAGTATGTATAGGAATGAGAGGAGTGTGACCTTTCAGTTAAATTAAAAATTGCAAGATTGTCAAGTGTTTTTGTTTCCAGTAGAATACTTCCATTTTACACCAGTATTATACCAACCACCACTCCAATGGATATCTTTATTGCTGAACTACAAAGATTTGTATAAATATTAATCCAAACCATCCCTTATCACAATGACATAAAATATGGATATTACCTGAGATTGAAACAGTTTTCAAAATGGACTAAGGACATTGATTAACATGGCCACAGACATCATCTGACCCACACATCCAACAATACGAACAAAGCAGAAAAGTAGGCCACTCGGACTTTCGAGCTGGCTCTGTTAATCAATAAAATCTTGGCTGCTTTGATTTTAATCTCAACTCTACATTTCTGCATATCCCCTGATAATCTTCCACCCCCTCAGTAATCAAAAATCTATCTACCTCTGTTTTAAAAATGTTTAAAGATTCTACATTCACTGCCTTTTGAGGAAAGGAATTCCAAAGACTCACAAACCTCTGAGAGAAATTTCTTCCCTCATGACCTCTGCCTTAAATCGGTGCCGCCTAATTTTTAAACTGTGACCCTTACTTCTCGATGCATCCAGAAAAGGAAACATCCTTTCATCATCCACCTCGTTAAGTACCCTCTGGAACTCAAGATCGGATATTGGCAAGTTTCATGAAACCAATACAGAATAGATAAGAAATTAAACATTTAACCCAACGGCAATGAAACCAGAGCACAGAACTGAAGGGGAGAAGGTGTTCTCTCTCTACCTCTGAAACAAAGAAACCAAAAATGAAAAGCTGGCAGCAATATTTATCACTGCTGATGGCCTAAGAAGGCACTAACCAGTCTGGTCTCAGGTTAATAGCTTATGCCTCAAGGAGACGCAAAGGACTCTGAAACTGTATGAGATGACACAGTGTGGAGCTGGAGGAACACAGCAGGCCAGGCAGCATCAGAGGAGCAGGAAAGTTGACGTTTTGGGTTGGGACCCTTCTGCAGAAAAGAAGGGTCCCAACACAAAACATCAACTTTCCTGCTCTTCTGATGCTGCCTGACCTATTGTGTTCCTCCAGCTCCATACTGTGTCACCTCTGACTCCAGCATCGGCAGTTCTTACTATCTCTGAAACTGTATGTTTGTTTATTTTTGTGTGTGTGTTTGCGCGCATGTGCACACGCTCTCAAGTGACCGCAGTATTAATGTTGTACTGGACTAGCTTTTAAGTTACAGCACTCCGTGCCTTTTTCCAGCCTTTTCTTGCCTCTCTCATGGCTCTTTGAACTCATACCTACACTTTCTTTTCTTTGTCCTAATGAGTCTCATCCCTTTCTTGTTGCAGGATTCACTTTTCATCTCTTTATTGCATCTAAGAAAAATATTTGTTCATCCACTCAGGGGGAGTGAAGCACAGCAGGTCGAGAAAATCCTTGCACTTTCTCCATACTTGGCACCTTCTCAAGTTGTCCATTCTTTTTCAAAATTTACGTTACCCCCATCTACTGTGTGTCTGTGTGTTTGCGCATGTGTGCTTATGTGCACATGTGTGCGCGCGCATGTGTGTGTGTGTCTGTGTGTGTATTGTTTGTCTACTGTTGGTCATTCAGATTTCACTTAGCAAAAGAGTCATATTAATATTTTAGGCTACTCCCTACCCTGATGTTAAATCTACAGTCTACATGTAAGAGCTTCACTCCGTGCCCTTGGCTACACTGACACTGGAAAATAGACTCCATTGATATAGTATGTTAAGTACATTCATGTATCAAATAGGGAATTAAATTTCTAAAGGCCTTTTACTGAATGTCATGTTAATTATGAAACATACCCTTCAAAATAATTTCATGTGGAATTATCTAGTAGTTGCATCATTGCTGAACTTCAGGATGTAAGCCTTATTGAATATTTATCACCCTTGCCTTTTGTAATCAGCTGTGTGAAAAGGGTTACCTCTTTTCAAACAAAATTGCTTTCTGAAAGCAACATTACCATGACTGGAAGCTTCTCCATAAATTTGGTGATGGGCAGTTGATTCATTTCCACTCCCCCCACCCATTCGCCAAGTGAAACCAAAGCCAAATTATGTAGATTCTATTTTGAACATATTAAATGTGATAGAAACAGATTCAGGCAGCCAATGTGTCTGGGATTATTTCAGCACAGAGTACAAATCTCCTCCTACACATAAAGAACTCCCAACTGTATTCATAATAAAAGCCCTTTCTGATTGATAGCAAAGACTGGATTACAGTCATCTCAATTGGTATGTAGTAGATTCAGATGCATGAGACTTTTTCTGTCTTTGACCAAATAGCTCGTGAAACTTACTGATCAATTAATTTTCCCAGTTTCCAGTTACAGATCAATGGCCAAATTTGCTGACAATTTCGATAATGAGCAAGTGTAATATCAAATTGAAATGTACTGAACAGCTTCAACCAGGAAAGATGGCATGAGGAAGAACATTTTCAAGGAACGAATAGTTGAGGATCTAGAGTGCACAGGGTGGTGGAATTAGATTCAATCCTGACTTTTAAAAAGGGCATTGAATGAGGACTTGAAGATCAGAAATTTCCCGGTGTCCCAAAGAAAAGGGCAGTGGGATTAAAGGAAATCACTCTTCCAGAGATCTGCTCTGAACCTGCTGGGCCAAATGGCCTCCCGCTGTGCAACGACCATCATCAATTCAATGAATTATTAAATGTTCCAACATGATATACAACAAGTTCCTTTGACAGGTCAGCATAAGGACATTAGAACATAAGAACTAGTAGTCAAAGTAGACAGCTCCCCAAAGCCTGCTCCACTATTTGATATGATCATGGCTGATCTCATCTCGGCCTCAACTCCATTTTCTGTAACCCTTCAACCCATTACTAATTAAAATTCTATCTCCGTCTTAAATTCATTTGCTGTCCTAGCATCTACCACAGTCTGGGGTAGTGACTTTCACAGCTAAGCTGCATTCTACCACATTATACATTCTGGATGAGTCCCCATTAACTCCCAAAAGCATAAAAGGATTTAGATGAAAGTTGGGGTTGGACAGAATTGTATTTGGGAGGGGGTATAGCCAGGTCCAAAATAAGTAAAACAGTTAAAAAAAACTGAGCTCTAAGTGGGCCAAAACATTACACAGGGACACAGCGTATATTTAACATCACTCAGCTCCCACTTTGGTAAACATAAACCTAAAAATCACACAGAAGGTTTTAGTTTCAAGCAAGTACTGACATACCTTGTCAGTCCCCTAAATATCAGAACTGCACCAGCCTAAACATCACTGAAGCTTTAGCATCCCTGTGTGAGAGCAAGGTGTGCTGCTCCCGCCTGTC
Source organism: Rhincodon typus (assembly GCF_021869965.1). NCBI lineage: Eukaryota > Metazoa > Chordata > Chondrichthyes > Orectolobiformes > Rhincodontidae > Rhincodon > Rhincodon typus. The sequence continues at coordinate 15,807,119 of NC_063345.1, read as the reverse complement.
GCTAAGACATAAAACAAGAAGAAGGAGGAGCTGAAGTAGGCCATTCAACCCACCGACTTTGTTCTGCCATTCAATGAAATCACGGTTGATCTGATAATCCTTAACTCCACTTCCCTGCCTTTTCCCCAATGCCCTTGATTCTCTTATTAATTAAAAACCTGTCTATCTCAACCTTAAATATACTTAAACACCCAGACTCTACAGTAAAGAATTCCACAGATCCACTACACTTTAAGAAATTCCTCCTCATCTGTTTTAAAGGTGTCACCTTTAATTCTGAGATTATGCCCCCTGGTGTTAGACTTTCCCACAAGGCGAAATAATCTATCCACACCTCGCTGTCAAGTCCTGTAGGAATCTTATATGTTTCAATAAGGTTCACTTCTTAATCTTGAAAATTGCAATGAGTACAAGCCCAATCCGCTCAGCCTCTCCTCATAAGAACATCCCTCCATATCCAGTCTCAGTCCAGTGACCCTTCTCTGGACTACTTCCAAAGTCAGTATATCTTTCCCTAGATAAGGGGAGTAAAAGCGTTCACAGTATTCCAGCTGTAATCTGACTAGTGTCTTGTACAGTTTACTAAAAATCTTCCTACTTTTATATCCACACAATTCAACTTTCAGTCTTCTTCTGGTACAGTGGTAGTGTCCCTGCCTTTGAGCCTAGTTTCCAGTCCCAAAAAGTCAAAAGGTGTTTCTGAACACATTTGAACAAGTTGGTCATAAATATCCCCATTGTTTCTGATTGAGGATTAAAATGTTAATACATCTTTCCCTTTAAAATATTAATGGGTCTGCTGCGCATTCCAGAATGTTATTCTGGAAATCTGTAAATTCATGTGTTGATTCTAAGATGAACAATAATCACCCCAAACCAGGGGAATAGTTTTTGAAAATAAGATATGCAAAAATGAACAGTTCTCAATATTGTGTAATTAGCAAGTGGAATTGCCTACAAACATTTTCTGGATATTGTTTGTCCCACTAGCAGTATTGTTTATCAGTTAACAGTTATGATTTTTGAGCTATACAATTCACCAATTATGCACCAGAAATGTCTGAGAACCTCAAGGACCAAATATTAAAAAGTTTTTCTTGGCAGCCATTCTATGTCCTGATAGCATCATTGTTTAAAACAAGGATGTCTGTGGTGTAGTTAAAAGGCTCCAGGACATATTGGCTTTAAGCTACTTCTAAGTAGAGATACTGTTTGAAAAGAAAGTACTTTTACATGAATATTCATTGTAGAGTAGATAATTTACAATAGTTATTTAGCAATGACAACCATGTCAGCCGAAGAGGAAAATTATTGGCTTTGTTATTCCGCAGTTTTGTAGATGTGAGGACTATTTCTATCCTGGTGAGGGATATTTCCCAATAATGTGAGAGTTAAATAGAATTTTTTGGACACTGCGTCACCTCCATGAAGCAATGATGCAGAAAATAGCATTAAAAGGTCCCTTCATGAACAGATCGGGAATGACCAGATTTCGAACATTGTCACAATGGCACAGCTGCAATCATGTGGAAAAAGACTGCAACTATAGAACTCATGGGGTGGACACTGTCAATGCTGAAAACTGGAAGCAGACATTGAGTGTGAAGCTAATGTATATTTCTAAAAATTTGAACAATTGAGACTTATGGGCTGGATTTTCATTTTAGAGGTGAGAATAAGGAAGTCAGGAAATGACTTGATATCCCATCTCACTTCTGCCCCAGCAGTGCTGGTTGTTACAATATTCCCTGAGGGGAGGGAAGAAGAGCTGAAGTCAGACTTGCCACCATCAGCACTAGTGCGGGGACAGAAACAGCTCTGTTGGTGGGGGCAGGTCAGTTCTGTCTCAGGTCTAATAAAATGACCACCTCCATTGCTGTCTTTGTACCACAAGAAATGTAGAGTCTGTGTTGAAGAAAATGGAGACAAGGCCACAGGAACGCAAGGAACTGTGCCATAGCAAATTGACGAGGCCAAGGTGGGAGGTGATGGCCTTGTGGTATTATCACTGGACTGTTAACTGAAGAGACCCAGATAATGTTCTGGAGAACTAGGTTTGAATCCTGCCATGGCAGATGGTGGAATTTGAATTCAATAAATATCTGGAATTAAGAGTTAAATGATGGCTGTGAATCCATTAAAAACCAAAAGAATTGCCGATGCTGTAAATCAGGAACAAAAATAAAGTTGCTGGAAAAGCTCAGCAGATCTGGCAGCCTCCGTAGAGGAGAAAACAGAGGTAGCATTTCAGGTCTGGTGACCCTTGCTCAGAAAGTTCTGAGCAAGGGTCACCGGACCCAAAACGTTAACTCTGTTTTCTTCTCCACAGAGGCTGCCAGACCTGCTGAGCTTTTCCAGCAACTTTATTTTTGTGCCGTGAATCCATTGTTGATTGTTGGAAAAACCCATCTGGTTCACTAATACCTTTTAGGGAAGGAAACTGCCGTCCTTACCTGGTCTGGCCGACATGTGACTCCAGACCCACAGCAATGTGGTTGACTCTTAACTGCCCTCTGGGCAATTAGGGATGGGCAATACATGCTGCCTGGCTAGCGACACCCTCATCCCGTGAATCAATAAAGAAAGACATTGAAGACGTTCAAGAACAATATAAATTGAAAGGGATCAAAGGACATTGGGCAAAAGTGGGAATAGGGTACTGAGTTGGATGCTCAGTGATGATCAGATTGAATAGTGAAGCAGGCTCGAAGGGCCAAAAGGACTACTCCTGCTTCTTTATTTTATGTTTCTATTGGCCGTAGGCTGTGAAAATTATCTCTGGAAGTACTGAATGACCTTTAAAATGTGAGTAATTATTACCATTGCTGGTATTGTTGCTCGGAAGCAGCTCGGTGTCCTGGTGAAAGTTGACCCAACATGGAGGAAGCCCCGGTAACCTCACAACTTTCAGCACAGTTTTCATGACTTCTTGCTGAGCTGCGTGAGAGAACCTGTTTCTGATGAGCTGCTGGCCCAGCCAGTCTCCACACACCTTGCAAATGGTTGCACATTCTCAAGTAATTAAGCAGTAGGTCACAACACAGTGCTACATGTGTGGAGAGCAGCCTTGCTCAGGGACAGGGTCCTGTACTCAGCCCTAACTTTACTGAGCCATGTGTGATCCCTATCCCCACAGCCTCACCACAGGAGGGCAAGGAATAACCTCCTCCCATGGTGACCGTGAATCTCACTTTATCCAAAGGCACGTGTGTTCTTTACGAAGTTCTGGCCCCTTGGAATATTACCACACAATATCAACACATGCCACGCTTGCAAGGAAACAATGAAGTCACCGTACCTAAACCTGGCAAAACCTTCACTGATTACTAGACCGTAAACCGCCAGACCCCCACACAGTGAAAACATACACACTGACCCACGTATTTTATATTACTCCAACATCATAGCAAATGAGCACCATGTCCCATGATTCACTGACCATACCAGGGTGCACAGATGATCCAGAGAAGGAGGGACACCATCTACCAAGCTGACCACTAGGTGTCCATCAACTCTAGCTAACATGGGTTGGGTCAAAATCGAGGAGGTGATTCATTCCTGAGGAGGAGTGACCCCAGAGACAGGTGGAGAAGGGACACAACTGATGGATAGGGGCCGGTGGCACCACAAATTGGGGGAGGGGAGGTGGAAGAGGAAACACAAGAGCAGAGATGTATTGCTGAGGCTGTATAAGGTTCTGGTCAGACTGTGGTTCGAATATTGTGAGCAGTTTGGGGCCCTGTATCTAAGGAAGGATAGAAGGAAGTGCTAGCCTTGAAGGGGGTCCAGATGAGGTTTACAAGAATGATCCCCCAGAGATGAAAGCTTGTCAAATGAGGAGCAGTTGATGACTCTGTGTTTATACTCGATGGAGTTTAGAAGGATGAGGTGGGGGGGAGGATCTGATTGAAACTTACAGAATATTGAGAGGCCTGGATAGAGTGAATGTGGAGAAGATGTTTCCACTGGTAGGAGAGACTAGGACCAAGGGCACAGCCTCAGTGTGAAGGGATAACCCTTTCAAACTGAGAGGAGGAGAAATTTCTTCAGCCAGAGGGTTGTGAATCTGTGGAGCTCATTGCCACAGAACACTTTGGAGGCCAAGTCATTGAGTGTATTTCACATACACCTAGATAGATTAATGACTAGTAAGGGGATATAGGGTTACGGGGAGATTGGAAGGAGATTGGGGTTGAGAAACATATCAGCCATGATCAAATGGCGGAGCAGACTCGATGGGCAGAATGGCTTAATTCTGTTTCTATGATGTCTTATGGGTGGGAGAAATAGGAATATCATGGTGTTGTGAGGCAGAATCAAAGGGTGTAATGGAATTGGCAGGAAAGAAATTTCTGCTCGACCTGGAAAGACAATATATGAGTCGTTACAATTGACTATTTAGAAAACTTCCCAATAATTTACATTCCACAGTCAAATAGTCTCTGATTATTGTCAACCAAGAGCACATATCGCATGGTACTTGAATTCAGATATCTGCAATTACTATAAAGAGGACCTTTGTTGTTCAGCTATCTTTTATGACAGTAATGTAAGTTTTTGGTCTTTATGAGCCACATAAGAATGGCCTTGTAGCTTTGAGAGCCACATAGAAGGCTGTCTACTAAGTGCTAGCGGGTCACCACAAAACTAAAGTGCGCCCAACTGAAGTGGTGCTTGAATATTGCAGTTCAAGTTGGATTGGTTAGCACATTCTCATTTTCACTTGGCCACAGGAACACACCTAATGCTTAAGAGGATACAAAATTGGCAAGTGCCATTAGTTATTGTTCAAGCAATGAGGTTTCACTGTAGATCCAGGAGTAGAAAAGAGGATCCAGATTCAAGAGAGATATGCTACTGAACTATCTGACTGTGATGGGAGCAACATCGTGAATCATTTTGCAAGACCAATGAGTCATGTGAAGAAACTTAAAGAAAAAGACTGATTTCTCTTGGAAAGCTGAGATAAGACCAAAGGCAATTTCATCCTTCTCATTGGTACCAACCAGACTAGTGAAAAAAAAGTCGCCTGATTTTTTTTTTCAGCATGTTATCTCTGCTGTTTATCTCTAAACACTGACCTTTGAAAGTTTAATGTACATAAAAACTAGTGTACAAATGCCTGATCTCTTTTCCCAGCAGGAGGTTGTTTAATGAAACGTGTACAGTAGGGACCTGTTTGGTTAGGGAAATATTAACAGCTTGAACAGTAAAAGAGAGTGAACTTATAGAATGTTCCAGTTAATTATAACTTTGCCCCTTTGTTTTTCTATCTGAACAATTAGGAGTTTCCTGAACATAATTAAGACTGCCATGATGTCAACATGAATGTAATTAACTGATGCAATAAGATAATCAGGTCGTCTGTTGGGTAGGACATGAATGGTCACCTGATTGAATATGGAATTTTTAAAATCCATACTTAATACAATACCTGGCAATTGTGCAGCCAATATAAAAGAACAGTTAGAGTAACTGGAAGTCTTAAGTGACAACTATGATGAATCTGTTATTTGATTTGTCCGCGCGGCGTGCTTCAAAGCGGTTCTTTATGTTCAACCTTGCACTGTGCATGCTGAGTAGGTGCACTTAGCCAAACAAGTTGACTTTCTTGTCTAGGTACACAAAGACACTAGTCTGTCACTTGGCTCCATCTTCCACACAGTGCCCTATGTTATCAGTTATATCCTGGAAACGTCTCGGAGAATAACTCAACAGGATTGAGCAGGTGCTTCTGATGTACCACTTGTTTTGAAGGCTGACAGGAGAATCTCTGCAAGCCCAGATTTTCCAGAAGTTCCTATATGCTTCATTTAATGATCATCAGTAATGGTGATGACGCTGTTTTTTTCAATAGATGAGCGTTCGGCAAGGAGAACAATTGTCTGCCTCTTAGGTTGTTGCCTGCAATAGGATGTCAAGCCAAATCTTGTATTGTGGATCCAATTGTAGATGTTACATTTGAAGTCACTGTTGGAGGAGTGGGTGAAGGCACTAGCGGAGTGGTGAGTTTATCTGACCTGTAGGGACCTGACTCTGTTCTCACATGTTGATCTTGCTTGATGACAGAGGCTTCTCCATTCGGATCTGGCCAGGGTGGTTTTCCCATGTAATGGGGCTAACTAACACATACTGTGACTGGTTTTTAGAATGCCTTGGTATCTGAAGTTGGGATATCCAGTGGTACATATACCCACACTGAGCTTGCTGCAGAATAGCACCACCAGCATTCCCTCTAATTTTCTTTTGTGCTGTGCAGCTTCTTGCACAGCAGCGACTTCCAGAACTGAAAGTCAATCCCATGATCAGCATGCTAACACTGCTCACCACGCATGGAACTTCTGAGCAGCTATGTGCATGTAGAACCATGCAGCTTAGAGTCAACATTGACCGCCATAGGTATGATGTGTAGAAATCCTCCATGTGAACCATGACTGACACAACAAAGCTGAGCTCTGAACAACGTGGCGAAGCTAACAAGGATGCAACACCATGAAAAAAGGTCAGAAATCACATGACACCAGGTTATAGTCCAACAGGTTTATTTGAAAACACAAGCTTTCAGAGCCTCACAAGGAGTGTTTTCAAATAAACCTGTTGGACTATAACCTGGTGTCATGTGATTTCTGACCTTGTCCACCCTCGTCCAACACCGGCACCTCCACATCATGGTAATTCAGATAATCACCAGTCTTCTTGCTTTTGCTACAAGGTGGGTAACCTCACAGCTATTAACACTACATTCCATCTGCATCTGAAGCTCTGCAGCTACATCTCCCACCTTTGGTTCACATCTCTAACAATTGCAGGGAGGGCAGGCTTTCTTTACGGCTCTTTTGCCCATAGGTCTGAGGAGAACAGTGATATATCTATAAGGATCTGCTCTGACACCTTAGGAAGATATGAACGCCACATCTTCATCCATCTGTGGAGAGTGACCATCATCCTGAAGCTGCCTATGTGCAAGGTTATGATGAAATCTGCCTGTAGCATTCTCTACCTCTATCCAATGCCCCTTTCCCACCCTCTTCGGCCTTGATAGTCTGGTACATTAGTTGAGTTTTCTGAGAGACATGCACGTTGAGCATTTTTATATGAATGAAATTGTTCAGATCTCTTCTTGATCTCTCATCCAAGGTACATAATGCTTTACAGGCATAACATGGTCATAAGTTCAGCGTGTGAAAGAACACAGGTCTTAATTTTGAAATCGTTCTTCTCCTCAATGAGCTGCTACACCTGATCCTTTCACATTTCCACCTAGTCCTTTGGCACAATGTGCTTCTCCACTGTCAGTGACAAAAACTTCAATATTTGACCCAACGGTAGGGGATTTATAATTAGCGTTCTCGTTCTTCTGGATAAATGATAACCAATAGCAAGCTTAATACTAACCTTTTATCCTTTTACCTCTTAAAAAACACTTTTATTCACAAAGGAATTGTACTTTACTTTTCTTTTTAAAATTTCTTTGCCATTTCTGTTATGGAAGGGGCGGCCACTGTGACATGTGAAGGCAATATTCTCAAGTGTATCTGTATCTTGCAACTATGATTTCTTAAGCATTCTCTTAAATATGTCATCCATTCCCCCTTTGGTATCTCATTTACTTATAGTATACAGATTTGCATTAGTTAACTCCCATTAAAACTGGACAAGGATGGTGTCTGAACAGCACTGAAGCTAATTAGGTAATGGCATCATGATACCAATGGAAAGTGTAGATTGCCTGCAAAGTCCGATGCTCCTTATAATTTATTGCCAGGCAAATCAAAGTAACAATTACTCTATCAGCATTAAACAAACAGAAATATTAATTTACACAAAATGACCCCATTTGAATTACTTTGTAAAGTTCAGGCATTACATTTGAATGGAGTCATTGTGATGACTTGTCTGCTCTTGTCTCCTCTTCCCCTGTAAAGTGGACAGTGAAGAAATAGCATAATAGGAAAGGCGTGGAGCCATTAAATGTAACATTGGAATTTTATTTCTTTGTTGATATCGGCTAGATCGCACCTGCAGCTTCTTCCTTCCTGTATTAATGCGCAACAAAAACAAGACAATTGTGAATAGTTATTCTCTAGCCCGATTACACAATATCTTGTTCTTGAGTCCTTTGCTCGAAGACAGATCCAACCCACTGCACCATGATCCCCACCCTGAGCTGGACAAGGAGGCAGTTCCCGAATCCACCCCAGCCAAGACAAAAATCAAACCCAAATTGTTGGCACCAGTTTGATCTGCACTGGCCAAGCAGCCAACTAGCTGCCCCAAGAAGTTTGACATACTGTGACATCTATATTGTGTTCTGGATCTGTGAATTTTATTGGTAGAGGCTCCAATCTCTTTCCAGTTGACCTGGAATCCCTCCTACAAGTTGATACTCAAACTTGTTTGACCATATTATGAACATATCTTCGACCATAACATATAAAAGCAGAAGCAGGCCATTCAGCTCATTGAGTCTGCTCTGTCATTCATTAAGATCATGACTAATCTGATAGTCCTCAACTCCACATTCCTGCCTTTTCCCTATCACCTTTGATTCCTTTCACGGATTGGAAATCTAGCAATCTAAGCCTTGAGCATACTTCATGATCCTACTTCATCAGCCCTCTGTGGTAAAGCATTCCACAGATTCACACCCCTCTGAGAGAAGGAATTCCTCCTTCTGTGACCATAAAGTCCTGGGGTGAGATTTGGACCTAGAACTCTGAGATCTTCTCATTTCCCAAAATATCAACCTCAAAAATAAGTTCCCCTCAATAAGTATACCGTTTTGGATACTGTTGGGAGGGACAACCTACTAGGGGAAAGCCTTAGCGGCTAGGTCTCTGCCACTGAGCCTGGCTCTGTGGCTCGGAAGGGAAGGTGGGAGAATAGGAGAGCGATAGTGATAGGGGATTCAATGCTTAGGGGAACAGACAGGAGATTCTGTGGTACCAAATGAGGCTTCCGGATGGTATGTTGCCTCCCGGGTGCCAGGGTCAGGAATGCCTCTGATCGAGTCTACAGGATTCTTAAGGGGGAGGGTGAGCAGCCAGAAGTCGTGGTACATATTGATACCAATGACATAGCTAGGAAACGGGATGAGTACCTGAAAAGTGAATACCGGAAGTTAGGTTGGAAGCTAAAAGCCACAACGAGCAGAGTAGTAATCACAGGATTATTACCAGTGCCACTGGCTAGTGAGGCCAGGAACAGAGAACGAGTGCAGCTGAACATGTGGCTACAGAGCTGGTGGAGGAGGGAGGGCTTCAAGTATGTGGATCATTGTGATACCTTCTGGGGAAGGTGGGACCTGTACAGGAAGGACAGGTTGCACCTGAACTGGAGGGACACCAATATCCTGGGCGGGAGGTTTGCTAGAGTTCTTCAGGAGGGTTTAAACTAGGTTGGCAGGGGGATGGGAACCGGAGCTACGGATCAGAGGATAGGGTAGCTAGTGTAAGGGTGGATACAGCATGCAGAGAGTCTGTGAGGAAGGATAGACAATCGATACGGCAAAGTTGCAGTCAGTGCAATGGGTTGAAGTGTGTCTATTTTAACACAAGAAGTGTCAGGAATAAGGGTGACAAACTTAGAGCATGAATCAGTACTTGTGGCCATTACGGAGACTTGGATAACACAGGGGCAGGAACTTTATTGGGAGTTTTCTACAGACACCCCTAATAGCAACAGAGACACTGAGGAACAGATTAGGACGCAGATTGTGGAAAGGTGCAGAAGTAATCAGTTGTTGTCATGAGTGACTTCAACTTTCCTAATTTAGACTGGAACCTTCAAAGTGCAAACAGTTTGGATGGAGCAGATTTTGTCAGGTGTGTCCAGAAAGGATTTCTGACTCAATATGTAGATAGGCCGACTAGAGGGGGGCCATATTGGATTTGGTGCTTGGCATTTAAACCAGACCAGGTGTCAGATCTCTCGGTGGGAGAGCATTTCGGTGATAGTGATCATAACTCCCTGACCTTTACCATAGTCATGGAAAGGGATAGGAGCAGACAGTATGGGAAATTATTTTATTGGGGGAGGGGGAATTACAATGCTATTAGGCAAGAACTGCAGAGCATAAATTGGGATCAGATGTTCTCGGGGAAATGCACGATAGAAATGTGGAGGTTGTGTAGGGAGCAGTTGCTACAAGTACTGGATAGGTTTGTCCCACTGACGCAAGGAAGGGGTGGTAAGGTGAAGGAACCTTGGATGACAAGAGAGGTGGAACATCTAGTCAAGAGGAAGAAGGAAACTTACTTAAGGTTGAGGAAGCAAGGATCAGACTGGGCTCTAGAGGTCTACAAGGTAGCCAGGAAGGAACTGAAGAATGGACTTAGGAGAGCTAGAAGAAGGCATGAAAAAGCCTTGGCGGGTAGGATCAAGGAAAACCCTAAGACTTTCTATGCTTATGTGAGGAACAAGAGGATGGACAGAGTGAAGGTAGAGCCAATCAGGGATAGTGGAGGGAACTTGTGCATGGAGTCATAGGAGGGAGGGGAGGTCCTTAATGAATACTTTGCTTCAGTATTCTCCAGTGAGAGGGACCTTGACGTTTGTGAGGACAGCATGAAACAGGCAGATATGCTCAAACAGGTTGATATTAGGAAGGAGGATGTGCTAGAAATTTTGAAAAACATGGGGATGATAAGTTCCCTGGGCCAAAGTTACTACAGGAAGCGAGGGAAGAGATTGCTGTCCCTTTGGCGATGATCTTTGCGTCCTCACTGTCCACTGGAGTAGTACCAGATGATTGGAGGGTGGCAAATGTCATTCCCTTGTTCAAGAAAGGGAATAGGGATAATCCCAGGAATTACAGACATGTCAGCCTTACTTCTGTGGTGGGCAAATTATTGGAGAGGATTTTGAAAGATAGTATTTATAATTATTTGGAAAAGCACAGTTTGATTAGAAATAGTCAGCATGGCTTTTCGAGGGGCAGTTCATGCCTTGCAAGCCTTATTGAATTCTTTGAGGATGTGACAAAACACAGGCAGAGCAGTGGATGTGGTGTATATGGATTTTAGCAAGGCATTTGATAAGGTTCCACATGGTAGGTTCATTCAGAAAGTAAGGAGGCATGGGATTCAGGGAAATTTGGCTGTCTGGATAAAAAACTGGCTGTCCAATAGAAGACAGAGGGTAGTAGTAGATGGAAAGTATGCAGCCTGGAGCTTGGTGACCAGTGGTGATCCGCAGGGATCTGTTCTGGGACCTCTGCTTTTTGTGATCTTTATAAATGACTTGTATGAGGAAGTGAAAGGGTGGGTTAGTAAGTTTGCCAATGACACGAAGGCTGGTGGAGTTGTGGACAGTGTAGAGGGCTGTTGTAGGTTGCAACAGGACATTGACAGGATGCAGAGCTGGGCAAAGAAGTGGCAGATGGAATTCAACCCAGAAAAATGTAAAGTGATTCATTTTGGAAGGTTGAATTTGGATGCAGAATACAGAGTTAATGGCTGGATTCTCGGCAGTGTGGAGGAACAGAGGGATCTTGGGGTCCATGTCCATAGATCCCTCAAAGTTGCTACCCAAGTTGATAGGTTTGTAAAGAAGGCGTATGGTGTGTTGGCTTTCATTTGCAGGGGAATTGAGTTTAAGAGCCCCGAGATTATGCTGCAGCTCTATAAAACCCTGGTTAGACAACACTTGGAATATTATGTTCAGTTCTGGTCACCTCATTATAGGAAAGATGTGGAAGCTTTAGAGAGGCTGCAGAGGAGATTTACCAAAATGCTACCTGGACTGGAGGGCAGGTCTTATGTGGAAAGGTTGAGGGAGCTAGGGCTTTTTCATTGGAGCTAAGAAGGATGAGAGGTGTCTTGATAGAGGTGTACAAGATGATGAGAGGCATAGACAGAGTGGATAGTCAGAGACTATTTCCCAGGGCGGAAATGACTATTATGAGGGGCATAATTTTAAGGTGATTGGAGGAAGGTATAGGGAAGATGTCAGAGGTAGGTTCTTCACACAGAGAGTGGTGGGTGTGTGGAATGCGCTGCCGGCAGTGGTAGTGGAGTCAGATACTTTAGAGACATTTAAGCGACTCTTGGATAGGAACATGGAGGATAGTAAAATGTAGGGTATGCAGGGTAGATTGATCTTAGTAGGATAATAGGTTGGCACAGCATCATGGGCCGAAGGGCCTGTACTGTGCTGTACTGTTCTATGTTCTAAAATCAAAGGGTTGTTTCATTTAAAAAATTAACACTAATTGCCATGCCATTACATAATTCAAATGATTATTGATTCACAGGGTTTAAAAAAAAACAATGATCATATAGAAAGAAAAAAATCTGAGTTTCACATCAGTCAGTTTTAAATCATTTTGTCTCATAAATTAAAAAAAATCAGAAATAAAAAGTTTAATTTTATTGCTACAGTTACATACTTTGCACAATTTGATATCCTCACTTATGCTCAATTCATTTCTGTTCCCTGACTTTCATACTGTCACAGTAACTATTTTTGAATTTACAGAAATCAATGGTGATAACTGTGCATTTCAGTTTTGAGTGCAGATTTATAAATAACTTTGGAGTTCTGAAACTTCTGTTCATATTAAAAGGATTTTAATTTTCCAGGGAAAAGTGGTCATTCACGACCAAGATAGCAGATCCATACTTTTCTGAGTGGGTAGACTGGCTGTGCATTCACAAGATGGAAGTTGTGAGATCATCGTCACACTAAGTTGAGAAAAGATTGGCCAAAGATGATTGCACCAATGATTCATCCACCTCCGTCAGGGAAGGGACCCTGCTTCTGACTCTAATCTACTTACAGCTAACACCAATCATTACATATCAACAATGAAACAGAACTACAGTGAAATAGGAATTAATATCACCATCACTAACTTCTCAAGTCAATGGAGGGTGTTGGCCATATCCTTGGGGAAAGAATCAATATATTTTGGAGATTGATTCCAAACTAATGGCCTTTGTGTAGGGGATTTCAATACTTATGGCAATGCAAAAAAATCAGCTGGAGTTCTTGAACTCAGCAGTAATATAGCAAATAGTTGTTACACAATGCCCTGAATATCCTGTATCATGTATCATCACTTTGGACTTTACAGAAAAGCAACTGTTCCACAGTGATTATATCCAAGCAATCAGTACTTTTGTCTACATTTTAATGCAAGTGTGCCAGCACATGTTTTCTCCCTCTCACTTCTTCAGGCAGTGGAAAGTTAGATTTGCTGATTGGAATAAGTGAAGAGACAGCGAAGCTACCAAGATGATGCAATGCAACTATAATACATCTTTTGAAGTTATTTTGCTCATTGTTAATACCAACCTTTATGTGTATGAAGTGTTAGATGATCTTGGTTTGCAGGGTGCATGGAACCACTTTCCACGTTTGTTCGTGTGTTGTTTGAAAGGAAGAAAAAAGATTTGCACCCCAGGACATCCCAAAGTGCTTTACAGTCAATGAAATAGTTCTGAAATGTGGTTATTCTTCAAATGTTGAGTAAGCAGCAGCCAATTGTGCATACAGCAGGCTTCTCCAAACAGCAATGTGACATTGTTCTGAGGAAGGGTCACCGGACCCGAAACGTTAACTCTGTTTCCTCCTCCACAGATGCTGCCAGACCTGCTGAGCTTTTCCAGCAACTTTGTTTTTGTTTGTGAGCAATGTGATAATGTCCAGATAATTTGCTTTTAAGTGATGTTAATCAGACAACAAATATTGGCCAGGACATCATGGAGAACTCTTGTGCCCCCCTTGAAACATTGTTCCAGGACCTACTTGTCCAGCTGAAAGGATAGCTCGCATGACTAATGCACTACATCCATTACCTTCACAGCATGCCCATCTATAGAAAAATACCAGCAAAACAGTAGACTCCACATAAGCCAAGTACAAAGGAAGGGGTAAGCAGCAGTATTGCAAGATTAGTTTTGATTGTTTTTAAGGGTCACCTCTGGCAAATGGAACTTGGGATACTGCAATCGTCAGGTTGACATCAAAGCAGAAAAATACAGTGGGCACAAAAATGATTAATCCAAGTCTGTAGGGATGTTAATTAAAAGAGAGCAACACCATTATATACTGCGAGTCTGTTGTAATAAAGTTTTGTGGAGATTAGCTTACTTATTCCCTCAGATAGCAAGTTTTGAACCAACCATTTTCCATGGAGTGTCAGAGGGTGACCTCGTAAAGGTTTATAACATCAAGAGGGGCATGAATAGGGTAAATAGTCAAGATCTTTTTCCCAGTGTAGAGGAGTCCAAAACTAGAGGGAATAGATTTAGAGTGAGAGAGGAAAGATTTAAAAGGGACCTATGGAGCAAGTTTTTCTCGCAGAGGGTGGTGCGTGTACGGAATGAGCTGGAGGAAGTGGTGGAAGCTGGTACAATTCCAACAGTTAACAGGTATCTGGATGCGTATATGTATAGGAAGGGTTTAGAGTGAAATGGGCCAAATGCTGGCAAATGAGACTAGATTAATTTAGATATCTGGTCAGCATGGATAAGTTGGACTGAAAGGTCTGTTTCTGTGCTGTGCAACTCTATGAATCCATCTAACAATTCCCAGCTCTACACTAAAGCAGGAATGTTATGCAATTGGACGTGAATAATATCTTGACCAATGTAATCATTTGGGACAAAAACAATGTATTTTTGTCTTTAGTTTTCTAAAACAGCCATTGTGTGTCAGGAGTTTACCAGCCAGTCTTTAGTCAATCATGATACAATGTTGTAAAGTTTATTCTACTAGCTTCCCTGGTAACAGCTTAAGAGGAATTTTAACACAATTTCCAAATTTATACAAACCTTGCGATCGGTTTAATTTATGTTTGCATCAGTGTCTCGGTTCTGGCATTGAATAAAACATTTTTCTCTGTTGAAAATGGCAGTGGTTGAAATAAAATACCATGGCCGGCACATTTTCTAAATTTCAAAGAAGAAATTGTTGTTTGAAAACCTTTAAAGAAAGATGGTGTCCCTGAAAATGGGGAAAAAAAATCAGGACCATTTTAATCATTCTTTCCCCTCCCTGTTCCTCCACCTAATGGAAAAAAATGTAGGAGGGTCATAGGAAACAGATTATTAGAGAGGAATACTAGGGTGCACTGAATATGAAGTCACTATGTGAAATCGGAATAAGGGAGACATTAAGATATTCCAAAGAAGATTACAGTACGTGAACTTGAATGGAGAGGGTACAGTAAATAAGGCACAGATTGCCATATAGAGTTGAGGCTATATCAGAAACTTGATGAACAAAAGGCAGGGCTGGGTGCAATATATTCCTGCATACAATATGTTCACAGAAAATAAGGCTCAGGAGAGCATTGTACTGCTGGAGCAAGGGGATGCCCCAATGGGTTCAAGGACAGAATCATTTTGGCTACAGCTAAGGGACAAAGAAAATGTGTGATTACATTGTTCGCCGTTAGCAGCAATTAGCAGCAAGGACAGAAGGAAAACAATCTGCAAGGAAGTTATAGACAAACGTAAGCATCATAAATATATTTATAACAGGAGAGTTTAGTTAAATGAATATCAACTGGGATAGTGATTTTTGATTTGATTTGATTGATTATTGTCACATGTATCAAGATACAGCGAAACGTATTGTTTTGCGTGCTAGCAACACAAATCATGCTTTACATCAGCACATCAAAATAATAGAACAGAATGCAGAACATAGTGTTACGAATAAAGAGAAAATGCAGATAAAGGTCAATTTTAATATATAACTGGCAGAGAGTAAGAATGGACCTGGGCTGGAGAGACTGGAGAAAGTTTGGTGGGAGAAAACTGTAACATTAACATTGGTTACTTTCAAAGAAGAAATGTTTTGGGCACAGTCAAAGTATATTCCTTCGAAAGGGAAAGATAAGGCAAACAAATAGAATTATCCAGATCTTCCTGGATGAAACAGGAGATCCATATTCAAATAAAGAAGAAAAAGCATGCTTACGACAGGTGTCAGGTAAAAAATGCATTTGAAAATCAAACAGAATACATAAGTTTCAGAGGAGAGATGAGAAAAGTAAATAAGGGAAGCAAAGTGCGTAGATGTAAAGAGACTCTCAGCTAATATAACAGGGAATCCCAAAGTCTTCAAAGGCTCATAAACAGTGAAGGTAAATGGTAGAAGGGGGATTTGGACTGATTAGGAACCAAAAAAAAGGATTTATATGTGGAAGCAGGGGGACAAGCGTTAGTTATTAAAAACAGATTTTGCTTCTGTGGAGGCATTGTAAACTGTGAGGGAACATATAGAAATTCAAAAGGGCATTGACAGGTATGTGAAGCGTACAGAAACATAGTAAATGAAGTTCAGAGAAGTGGAGAAGTTTGTGTTGACACAATTTAGTAGAAATAACAGTTTGAGACAGGATAAAACAAAGGGTACTACTCCAAAAAATGTGTAAGAGCAGAGGGACCAAGGTGTATATGTGCATTAGTCATGAAAGTGAAGGGGCAGGTAGAGAGAGCAGTAAATAAAGTTTACAGTAGCCTAGGCTTGATTAATGGGGACCTAGTGAATAAGGGCAAAGAGGTTATGCTGAATTTCTGTAAGACATTAATTAGACATCATATGGAGCATTGTACACAGTCCCGGGCGCCACACTTTAGGAGAGACTGCAAAATAGTTTTGCAAGAATGGTTGCACTGTTGAGAATCTTCAGTTCGGAAGATAGATTGGAGAAGGTAGGAACATTCGCCTTGGAGAGAAGGCTAAGTGGTTTGACGGAAATTTTAAAAAGCATGAGCTGCATGGACAGATAAGGAGAAACTGTTCCTACGCATAAAAGGATTGAACATGAGGGGGTACAGATTTAAAGTAATTTAGTAAAGAAGCAAGTGTAATGTAGGGGAAAACTGTTTTCATTCAGCAAGTAGTTCGAGTCTAAAATGCACTACCTGGATTGTGGTGGAGGTAACTTCAATTGAAGGATTCAAGAGGTCGAAGTGCAGGGATACAAAAAGGCAAAGGAATGGCCTTATGTGAATTACTCATTAAGAGAGCCGGTGTAGACATGATGGGCTGAATGGCCTCTATCTGCAGTATCAGAAATCAGTGATTCTGTGCGTTGGATATCAGGAAGGAAGAGACAGTATGAGGCAGGAGCCTGCTATATTGCCAACACTCTCCATTATCAGTCTTCAACCATCAATGTGTTGCAGAGGGATGAGGCCCCATTTAGGTCATAGCATCACATCCCAATAATGTAAGCAGGACACGTGCAACATTTTAAAACTGGCTATTCCCAGAGCCTTCACATTCTTTTATCCATCAAAAAAGCCTGATAGCAACAAAATCTTGCCCCAACCAATACATTTATATTTATTTTCCCCTTGCCTCCCCTGTCCTGTCCATTTCACTTCCACCGTTTGTAACTCCATCATCACAGGCCATTTCTGTGATTTCCTGACTGCCGACACTCCCGTTACCGTCCAGCGGAATTGGTGTTGAAACACGGTAATAAAATGCAAGAGTTAAGAATGTCCTGGTATCATGCTGTGGCTGCTGAAGGGGGAAAACCGTTTAGTTAAAATCTGCTTCAAACCTTGATTCCTGTCCAAGTTAATTTTATCCCTATTGTCTACTTTTAAATATCAGTTTGTTATGCTGCAGGAATTAAAATCTTTTGTTCATTTGTCTTCTGGTGCATAAATGCATAAACACTTTGTCATTGTGTAGTAGATCAGTGCTCATAGATCTATCTGATATATCAATGTTAAAAATGATAGTATTTCACTCAAATATTGAAGCGAGATTGGGTGGAAACTTTGGATATTCCAGCATTTGAAAGGAAATAGTCAAGTAGATGCGCTGTGATTTTATCTGGAAATATCATCAAACATTTACTTAAAGTTCAAGACAAAGATAAGTAACTTCAGTGACACAAGGAGTTGGAATTCTTTTGTCAGTGCTTTAAAACACAAATACTTAAAGAGATTAATGGAAGAGAGCTAGAAAAAACATAAACATGTTTGTTAGTGATCTGGTGTTAGATAGATAGAGGATTATTTTCATGTTGTGGAAGAAAGCAAAGAGCAGTGCTAAATACTGCGAGCCCGTACTTAACTCTGGGAACTCTTCCACATTTGAATAAACTGCCTTCTTGCCTTCAGTTCTAAATTGTTGGAAACTGCACAGATTCTGCTCAATGGTCAAGGGAAGTAAGGGGCTGGATTTTACAGGCCGACGGTGTTTGAAGGTGGTGGGGTTGAGGTGCATGAAATGCAACAAGCGCCCACCCCATTACCTGTCCACCCCCACCCTCATCCTTTCTCCTATTTCACGTTGGGTAGAGGGGGAAGGTGGCATCATCAGGCAGTCTGCCACCATTGGGTTCATTAAAAATCACCTTAGTGCCTCATTCTATTGCCACTGTTTTTTTACCCTTGACATGGTTAGGTCCTACCTAATTGGGCAACCCATGTGGTTTTTACTGCTAGTTGGTGACAGGCGAGAGACGGGAATTCTCCTTCGCAGTTCCCTGTTCTCAGCCGGAGACCCCCTTTACCCCCAGTGTCGTACCCACCCTTTACCCTTCCATTCAAACCTGGCACTAACCTTCCTCACTGAGGCTGATAGCTAGCAATGCCAAAACCCCAGACTTTCCTTAAGTCTGCTCTCTGTTAGCTCTTGTTGTTCAGAATTGCCTAATGTTCCAGTTGTGGCCATTCACAAACACAGTGAAATGGGACTAGGTCAGTTTAGGACATCTGGTCAGCATGGACAAGTTGGACCAAAGGGTCTGTTTCCATGCTGTATGACTCTATGACTCACTCCTCAAACCTGGACCTGCTGGTGCCACCCAGCCATCAGCGAATTGGAAAAGCCAGCAGCTCGCTCTTCTTACCCAGATAGGTGTGGAAATCTCACCTGAACCAAAAAACAGCAAGTTGAGTGCAAAGTGGCTTTCCAGTGGCCAGGCTCCTGAATAACTATTCCATTGATTGAGGGATGGGGATATTGGTGAAGGGATTGTGATGTTCTATAAAAGTCAGCGCATGGTTATTTATGTCATAATTCACATCAACACATACAAACCCAGACAGGTGTTAAAAAAAAGACTTCTGAGTGCTTGGAAGTTATATAGGCATAAAAGGGAGCCAGGAATGGAATGCTAATGGGGTCAGAGGAAGAAGATTATCCAGAGGCTGTTGTGAATCATAAGCTCTGACATGGACCTGTTGATTATGTGAATGTGCTTCTGCGCACAAGATAATGTGAAGCCAGATTTTAGGGATGTTTAGCAGCCTACACCAAGGCTGGAGGAGGTGATACGAATTTGGAAAGGATGGCAAACGTAGTGGCAGGCAGGAGGCTGTATCCAGCAGCAGCTTTGGACACTTGGTTTGGTGAGTGTCGAAGTGAGTGTTATAGTGGTGCAGTAAAATGTCCCTGCAAGGAGATTTGATGCCGTGCTGTTCGATTAAATCAGCTGCATGGACCAGGGATGCAGAATAAGATCCTGAGGGGACTTAACCGGGTGGATGTGGAAAACATGTTGCCTCTTGTGGGACAATCTAGAACTAGGGATCACAGTTAAAATAAGGGGGTGCCCATTTAAAACAGAGAAGGGGAAATATTTTTTTCTGTCACAGGATTATAACTCTTTGGAATTCCTTTCCTCAAAAGGCAGTGGATGCAGAATTCTTAAACAGTTTAAGGCAGAGGTGGACAAGTTCTTGATTACAAAGAGAATGGAAGATTATCAGGATATGCAGGAATGTAGAACTGAGGTTAAGATCAGATCTGCCATGATCTTGTTGAATGTGGAACAGGCTGGGAGGTTCCTTGATCATATGTTTATATGTAGTGATGTCAAGGAGATACAAGCAAGTGTTAGATGACATCTCAGCATTGCTGCCTCTGTTTGGGGAGAATCTATACTGCTGATGGCTAAGCAGCAGATGACACTTCAATCTGTCTCTTTGTTGACTCTGCAAACAAAAGCTCCACAACCTATTTCTAGGTATTCATGCCATGGCCTGTACTGGCATCTTGCAAAGAGGAAGATCTGACTTACTTGCCTTGTTGAGCACCATCGAGTAGCATCACCCTGTACAGGAGGGCACAGCGTAGTCTTTGGCTGCCTGTCAGGATTCGCAATCTCTGCCCTCATCCTTTTCCCCCTCATAAGATACCCCTTGAGAAACCCAGTGAAGCTAGAAAAAGGATTTGTAGAGAGAGTAAATATGATTAGCAATAGTTGGCAGGAAAGGTAATGAGCCCTCTCACCATGGGATAAAAATAAATACATAGGATCTTATGGTGCAATGATAGTTTGTCTGCCTCTGAGTCAGAGTCTCTGTGTTCAAGTCTCACCTCAGGATGTAGTGGTCATGGAAATGCAATAACATGTGCCAACAGGTGAGTAAGTTTTCTTTTAATTTAATTTTAAAGCCTATGGATAAACCAAGCTCGATCTTGCAGTGAGCAAAATGTAGTGCATTATGTTTTGTGTGGATAAGCAAATACATGAAAGGAAGACACAACACTGATGGAATTGTGGTGTTTACAAATGTTAAAGTAACTCCCTACAAAGGCACTGGCCTGATATTGCTTTCTCAACAAGATTCCTGGGCCTGCTAGGAGATTGGCGTTCCATCTTAACATTGCTTCCAATGTAGATTAGCACCTTCCCCATTATCTATTAAACATGTTCATGAAAATCCTGCCTGTGTCAATGTATTCAGTGCTCACCCCTACCCAGGACTGTTTAGGAAGGATATTTTGCTAAACAGCCACCAGAAACCAATGGGACTCTCCCATCCTATCATGTGACTGGTTGTTCCCAATTGAGTGCAGCAGACAAGAAATGGCCCCATAACCTCTGATCATTGTTTCTGGCAAAAAACCAAATGTTTCCCTTTTCCCTTAATGCAATAACACATGATATTGTTTTATTAATGATGAAAGTAATATTATAGAGTACAAAATGTGTTGAACAAGCATTGGTCCACCAGGGCCCTATTATTCTAGCGGCAGAGAGACCCATGGCATTGGTGGCATTAACTACTGAGGGGGTAAAATGCAGATTGTCCTGAAATTATTCAGGTAATTTGAGATTGGTACTCTTAGCAGCCAGTGTAAATCTGCAGTTATGTTTTTGCATCAAAGTGAAATTTCTGGTGCAAAAATTCAAAAGAACTGGAAATCAGAAACAAAAACTGAAATTGCTGGAAAAATTCAGCAGGCCTGGCAGAGTCTGTGAGAGAAAGCAAAGTTAATGTTTTGGGTCCAATGACCTTTCTTCAGAACACTCTCTGGTCAGCAGGTTCAAGGTAAAGTGAGGTAATCTTTGAAGAAAGTGCCTGTCTTATGAGGACAAATGTTTATTTTGTCTTTTATGAATTTTCAAAGTCAATTCAAATATTCATCAGTGTTGCCAAAGGCTGGTTGCAAGTGGGGTGACAGGAAACCAGATGTGTTGGACAAATAGTATTGGTGAATGAGTGATCGCAGGATAGAGCATCCAGCCTCTTCTTAGCAGATGGCTAAATGCAATGACGTAAAATTGGTGAGAAGTGAGCACTCAGGGCACACCAACTCACCACACCTGGCTGCAAGCTCACTGGTGAATACACTTACTGCAGGACCTTGGAACAAATGAAGAAGAAAATAGAACATTAACAAGATCTGGCGTGGAAATATTACACAAGAGTACCATGGATCTTATTAACAGCATGAAAATTGCTTGCTGCAAATCATTACCACATGTATTTCTCACTCACGCCAAGCCCTCACATACTTTTACAACTCAATCGTTGCTTACCATTGTTGCTTCAGGAAGCCACACTTGCATGATCCAAAGTGGAAAGGGAAATATTGTCACAATTACCCCACATCTCAAGTCAGCCTGGGCTGAATCTAACCTGTTTTTGAACTAAAGCTGAGTTACATCATGTTTTTTGGACCATTTTCCATTGTGAGACCTGAGACTTTTTCATTTGGATTGATAAATGAACAGGAAAGGTTTGGAGGGATATGGGCCAGGAGCAGGCAGGTGGAACTAGTTTAGTTTGGGATTATGTTCAGCATAACCATGGTTGGACTGAAGGGTATGTTTCCGTGCTGTATGACTCTATGACTCCATGACTCTATGACTTTAGATAGATTTAGGTAGGAGAGTAGATCTTATGGTCTGCCTCTGCTGCTTCCACTTGCAAGCGCTCAAAATTAGCTCCTGATTCAAACCGACAGAAACATAGAAAATAGGCACAGGACTAGGGCATTCAGCCCTTCAAGCTTGCTCCATCATTAATAAGATCAAATCCAACTCAGTACCCTGTTCCTGCTTTCTCCCCAAATATTTTGATCCCTTTAGCCCTAAGAACTATGTCGCATTGCTCCTTTAAATATTTTGGCCTCAACTGTTTTCTGAGGCAGAGAATTCCCTAAGCTGACCACTGTCTTGGTGAGGAAATTTCTCCCATAATACTGCATCGAACTTGCAGAAGAAGGGTTCCCCTGGAGAGAAGAGCTAGATGATAAAGGCACAGCTTTGTTTTCCAGGAAATGTCAGTACAGTCTGGTGACTTGCTGTACGGATACCTGTTTGGGAAAGTACAGATCTCCCTCTAAAGATCAGCTAGAAATCCTCATTATCTTTAACTTGTTGAAAGGAAAAGAAGTTTGAAAAAGACCCCCACTTTACCAGTTTTCACAAATTGCAGTCAAACTCCAATGACAACTCTGTAGTAAAAGAAACAAAGGTAGTAAAGAAAAGCACTTGAACAAAGCATTTGAACAAATGCAACCAAAGCAGTAAAAAAAGTTCATACGCAGTTAACTTTAACAAATACATTTTCATTGATATAGCACAGCTCTCAAGAAGACAGCATCCAAAATAGCCACAAAAGTGCTTTCTGAAATCGAGTCACTGTTACAATTCAGCAAACACGGCAATAATTCTGAACAAAATATTAATGTGAAACAATGAAAAATGGTGCCTTTTTTTTACAACCACCCTCAAAAGAAACCGGGTTTAAAATCACATGCAAAAGCAGGGAGTCCATTCTGTGCCTAATCTCACAATAACTTCTTCATTTACAATCAAGATCTACTAGACTTTTGCTTAGGAGGACAGGATTTATTTATGAGGAAATGATGAACAGGCTGTGTCTGTATCCGTTGGAGTGCAGAAGAATAAGAGTGGTCTTATTGGCATGTCTGTGGTCCTGAGGTATTTTGACAAAAGTGATATTTCCCTTTATGGGCGAGACTAATACTACAGGAACCAGTTTAAAAATAGGGAGTCATAAGACAGAATGAGGAGAAATTATTTTCTCTTGGAAGGACATGAGTTTTTAAAACTCTTCCTCAGAACACAGAGTCATGGATTACTTTTAAGGCAGAAATAAATAGATTAATAACTAAGAAAGGAGTCAAAAGTTATCAGGGGACAGTAGGAAAATGGAGTTGAAACAACAATCAAATCATCCATGATCCTAGTAAATTATAGAGTGGGTTCAAGGGGCTGAATGGTCTACTAGTGCTCCTAATTTGTATGTCTACATAGAGCCATAGTGTCATACAGCATGGAAACAGACCTTTCAGTTCAACCAGTCCATGCCAAACAATAATTCCAAACTAGTCCCACCTGCCTGCTCCTGGCCCATATCCCTCAAAACCTTTCCTATCCATGTACTCAGCTAAATGTCTTTTAAATGTTGTAATTGTGCCTACATCCACCACTTCCTCAGGAAGTTCATTCTGCACGTGAACCATCCTGTGTGTAATAAAAATTGTCCCTCCTATCTTTTTTTAAATCTCTCTCCACTCACCTTAAAAAATGTGCCCCCTCATCTTGAAATCCCCTATCTATACCTCTCATGATTTTATAACCTCCTACGCTCCAGTGAAGAAAGTTCCAGTCTATCCAGCCTTTCTTTATGTGCTCATATTGTTTTAAGAGAGCAGTCACCCTGACAGCCTATCCTCAGGCCAAACCAATGTTAAGCTGACTGGAAAGTCCAGCCTCAGTTTGCACCATTTCATTCCACTTACAATGAGAGTTGTGTTGTGGATCACCGCACAAAAATTCTGCTCTCCCCATCACTGCCTGGATGACAGATGCCTATGCAGGATGGCTTTGATATTGTTCAAATTCAAGGCCTCTCCTGTGCCAAAACATGTCTGCAATGCTGTTACATGAGAACAACATTGCAGTCTCACCAAGTCTGGTATGACCTCCATATGAGTCTGGTATGAATCTTCTTCACAACTCATACCAGCAGCATTCTAGACTTGTATCGAAATCATACTGAGCTTGAGTCTCTGCAGATGCTGCCAGACCTGCTGATTTTCCCAACATTCTCTCTGCTTGTTTCTGGTTTCTAGCATCTGGAGTATTTTACATTTATTGGGATGTTTGACAGTTCCGCTTCCCCCAGAGAATTTAGGGCATTTGAAGATTTTATTGACTCCTGTGGTGAACGCTGATTCATTATTCATTGAAACAAGAGCTGGACCTATTTTTGGTTGGAGTGGTGAGCACCTTGTGAGAGAGTTATGCCACTATTCAGGGCCGGGTAGTTCCTTCTGATCTAGCATTGATCTCCTAAGTATGTCAACGTGTTTCCCAGTCTCTTAGTACTCTTTGTTTGGCTTGGCTTTTCATTGTTTTTCCTCTAAATGGAGATTATATGACTCCAGATGAGTGGTGTGTGTACACATTGAATGGAGAAGCACAATTGTGCTGGACAAGTTGGGTCGGCTAGAAGCTCTCTTTCCATCATTAATTTGTTATGCTTATATGAACCATGATGAGATGGGCTAGCGATAAGCATCTAATGTATTTGTGTTAGTGCACTTCTGCCCCCATGCAGCCTGAATTCTGCACAGAGCCACTCTTGGATGCATTGCACTTCTCAAATCCAAGCTTTCCCCATTTATTCTTCCTATTCATCATTTCTTTTTACTGAATGATCCATCCCCTCATAAATGAAAACCAAAATTAAATTGTGTTGATGCAGTTTTCTTGTAATCATATCTAAGATGCTTCAGTCAAGGCTGAATTCAGTGCTTCCCACAGTTGCTGAGAATCTTGAAAATTTTCTTTTTTTTTGTTTTGACTTGCATTTCATTCATGGAAAAAAAAATCTCCACATTAAACATTGCCAAAGAAGCTCAGAAAATGGAAGATTTTATCCCCCTTTTGTGAAGCCTGTAAGCAATTAACACTGAGCTGCCTCTGACTATTTGAGTATTGCTGTCTCAGAAATAGTTCCAAAGAGCTGTATTGTAATCTTGGCTCAGTGTTAAAGTGATTGCGGAAAGTCTCTGTCATTTCACACAGACAGTTTGTTGCACATGTGAAATTGAACTGTTGAAATGGTATAAGCAGTAGCACCTGCTGTTATGATACTAGAATTCTCCAAAACAGTTTACATGTGCCTTTGAGGGAAATGGAACCTGATTATTTCATTGGATTATGTAAAATCCATATCTTCTCATTTCTTTTTAATTTTGGACTGAATTGCAAAAAGAACTGTTTTAAAATCTAAGGATAGTTTGATGATTGCTTCATGTTTTGAAAGCAAGCAACCTGACACTCTTGTAAGCATTTTCTATACAGCTTCTGCTCAAGCAGTAATCGAAGATTAGTTTGCAGACAAACCGGATCTGACAGGTTGTGTCCAAATGGAGCATTGTTTGGCAATAAATAATAGACTAGTTTGTGGACTAGTGACCAGTTACCAGGAACAAAGGTCTTCTGTCAGCCAACCACTACGTGATTGGTTCTCAGCTTTCTGACTAGCTTGAGGCTGTAAACAAGATACAGAGCTGAGCTTAGGTGCTCTCTGTTCTCTGCAGTAAGCCAATTGAAACTTAAATAAAACCATTTATCTTTCCTTCTGTAAGGTGTGATATATAAGTAATAACTCAATTTTTTTATAAATGAACCAGTCACTCTGTGCCTCCTGCAAACTAGTGGAAGCACCTGGAGGAAAATGACTGAAAAGCAGCATTCTGAGCAGGGCAAGAATCATAAAAATCATTTCAACATTATCCTGTGAATAATCATTGAACTGCTTCCTCAGTTTTCTCTCTATCTATAATGCATGTTTTTTATTCTTGTCTCTGTGTGTGAAAGAAGGAGTTTGTAAGTGGAGTAGAGTTTTGATCAGTAGAATAGTAAGTCAACGACTCATAACCGTTTATCTGTAACTAGAGTCTAATTACTTGTAATAAATGGTAATTTTTGTTAAATACAGAAACCTGGTCCATGCTTTCCATCAACATAGATCTAGAAAACAAGTAATTTGAGGAATTTTATATATTTCAAAAAAATCTTTAACTATTGTGACCACTCCATGAATAGTGGGGTTTAATTTCTAGGAAATTAGTCCAGTTTATTGTGACAATCATAAGAGATAACGAAGGGACAGCAGGGCAAGGCTTGTCCCCATAGAGACACACACATAAAAAAATGAAACTTAGAAAGATAGATAAGAAGTGAAACGACAGTAATGAAGGATTCTGTTTTTAAGGACAAGTAGCGGAAGTTGTGATGGGAAAATCATTGAAAATATATAAGAAAAAGAATGAGCAGAAGAGATGAAGCAGTCAATAAACAAAAGGAAAAATTATCCATTAGAGAAAAGATATAGATTTTTTATATTTATGTTAAATGCATTGGGAGAGAAATTCATTTGTGTTACTTCAAATTGACTCAAAATCAGCATTCTGTTTACCAATTGTATATTTGGGTATCCAGCTTCTGAGATGATGTGCAGAAGGTGAAGATGGGAATGAAGAAGAAGTATGAGGAAGACCAACAATAAGCTGCCAGAGCCAAATGGAAAGACTGAGGAGAGATGCTTTTGAGAATCACCAGTAATCACATCGTTTAACCCACTCCTCTGCCCACCCTCTGAATGCCCTCAAACATTCAGAATGCCCTTTTAATTCTTTCCCAGGATGTGGTCATAATGGGAAAGACAAGCATTTGATGTTCATTACTCATTGTGCTTGAAAAAGTAGCAGTGAGCTGCCTTTTTGAGCCACTGTTACCAATCTGGTAACACTACTACCACACCACGTTCTCATCGGTTGTTCTCGTATGTGATTGACAATTAAAAAAACCAATTTAAAGGCAGAAAATAAATCGACTTCACATCATTGGTATTGTGGATGCACTAACTTGTGGCTTTTTTGATAATTGAAATGAAATCACTCAAGTTCAATCACTTGCTGATGATTAGTCTGCTTATTGTCCTATTTGAATAGCCCCAACAAGATTGTTCACCTGGGACTGAGCCTGGGACATGGAAGGATGCTGATTATCCATACAGAATACTTGTGATGGGTATGGTAGGAGTCTTCAAGGATCTCTGGGCCTTGAGACCCCCGTTATAGTCTGCTGGATTTGGTCATCTTCATATTCAGACATTGCCTAAACTCCAAGGATAAGATTCTACTTGCCAATCCCAGACCAACAGTCAGCTTGATCATTTTTGTCCTCTTGAAATAATATCGGTAGACTAAACACTTTCAAGCAAATAAATTTGCAACAACTATCAGAGATCTGGATATTAACTTGCAGAGAATTTGACAGCAAGGTCTCTTACTTTTTCTAATTGAACAATTGAAGCAAAGCAAATGAAAAGGAGAAAACAGTCTCATTGAACAAATCTCTGAAGCAGGATGCTTATGTGCTAGTTTGCGCTAATAGGCAGTCAATTATTCACTATAGTACCCAATCAGATTTCACATCAGACCAAACAAATTAGTTTCCATTGCGTGAATGTGGAATTTTCTGGTCTGTTTTCTATTAAGTGTACCCAGGGGATTGTTTAATTGAAAGAAGACGTACAAAATTATACACGTTTTGGGGAGAATTAGGACCCTGGCTGGACCACTACTTGTGTCACATGCAGTATGTTATAGATTTATGGGTTCTCACATCTCAACACAGTCCCTGACCTGAGGCAGAGCAAGGATACCAATACCCATTCCGCAAAACAACTCTCAATCAGGAAACGCACTCAGAGGTAGTAAGAACTGCTGATGCTGGAGTCAGAGATAACACAATGTGGAGCTGGAGGAACACAGCAGGCCAGGCAGCACCAGAGGAGCAGGAAATTTGACATTTCGGGTTGGGACCCTTCTTCAGAAATGGGGGAGGGGGAAGGGAGCTCGGAAATAAATAGAGAGAGAAGGGGTGGGGCTGGGGAAGGTAGGTTGGATGGTAATAGGTGAGTGCAGGCCCAAATGTGGACTTTACCAGTTTCAAAGTCTCCCCACTCCCAGCCTCATCCCATGACCAACCCTCCCTCTCATCTCTGCCTCCTTGACCTGACACAACCTATCCATCTTCTCTCCCATCTATCCACTCCTCCCGCCTCACTGACCAATCCCCACCACTGCCTACCTGCACTCACTTATCACCATCCCACCTACATTCCCCAGCCCCACCACTCCTCTCTATTTATTTCCAAGCTCCGTTCCCCCACCCCCCACCATTTCTGAAGAAGGGTCCCGACCCAAAATGTCAACTTTCCTGCTCCTCTGATGCTGCCTGGCCTGCTGTGTTCCTCTACCTCCACACTGTGTTAATCAGGAAACACCCTGTTGATTGGCCACAGTGGTACCTGGACCTTACAAGTTATATAGAGTCATAGAGTCATACAGCACAGAAACAGACTCTTTGGTTCAACTCGTCCATACCAACCAGGTATCCCAATTCTGAAGCAGCATTTCAGATATTTGGACCTTCAGAAGTAACTTACCTTTGGAAAATGTTTGCTATGTGCTCTATGTTACATAGTTGTGGGTTACTTTGCTGCAGTTCAAGAAAGTATTCAAGTTTAGTTGAGAAGAAACGAACAGGACTAGACCACTAGTCTAGCCTCCAGCATATTCAACCAGTCAATGAGGTCATGTGACCTAGCTACTTATATCCCTACCTTTACTCCATATTCCTTAATACTGTTGGTTAACAGAAACCCATCAATCTCATATTTAGTTGATTAATTAACAGATTCCAAATGTCTGCTGGTCTCCACATATATAAGCACTTCCTAGCTCACCTCCTCATAGGACTGGCTTAAATATTTAGCATACAACACCTAGCTAGCAGTGACAGGTAGGAATTTCTAATTAGAGATTGAGGGTGACTTGAACATGACAACATCCTGCCTAATGCCAACTCTCCAGTCACCGGTGTTAATTCCTCTCCACCTACCCTATTAGTTCATCTTAATATCCACAAATGTAAATTCCACAGAACACAACCCAAATTTATGTGTTGTCTCCTCAATGGAATGAACTGACAAAGAAAGTTGTAGAGGTGAGTACATTTGCAGCATTCAAAAGGCATCTGGATGGGTATATGAACAGGAAGAGTTCAGAGAGATATGGGCCAAATGCTGGCAAATTGGACTGGATCAGAGTGGGATGTCTGGTTAGTGCAGATGACTTGGACCACAGGATCTGTATGACTCTATGACTGGATATAACTCCTAAGGTCCAGGTACCATTGTGGCAAATCAACATTCACATTCCACCGAACACAATTATACCATTCATACATGTGTGTTTAGAAATGGTCTCAGTATATCAGGTGTGTTCTTACTAGGGCTTTGCATAGCTTAAGTATAATCTTGCTACCCCCGTATTCTAGGAGATAGCAAGAGCTGCAGATGCTGGAAGTCAGAGTCAATACAGTGTGGAGCTGGAGGAACACAGCAGTCAGGCAGCTTCAGAGGAGCAGGAAAGTCAATGCTTTGTAGCGGGACCCTTCATCAGGACTGGGGAGGGGGAAGGGAGCTCAGAAATAAATAGATGGCAGGGGTGTGGCTGGGGCAAGATAGGTAGGATGGTGATAAGTGGATGCATGTAGTGGATTGGTTAATGGGAAGAGTGGGGCGGACAAGTGAGAAAGAAGATGGACAGGTTGTGTCAGGTCAAGGAGGTGGGGTTGAGAGGGAGGGCTGGGCATGGGGTGAGGCTGAGATGGGGAGATTTTAAAGCTAGTGAATTCTATGTTGGTCTGTAAGCTTCCGAGGTGGAATATAAGGTGTTGTTCCTCCAGTTTACATGTGGCCTCATTGTGAGAGAGGAGGAGGCCCAGGATGGACATATTGCCAAGGGAGTGGGAGGGGGGGTTGAAATGGCTGGCAACCAGACGGTGGTGTTGATTGGAGCGTATAGAGAGAAGATGCTCCACAAATCGGTCACAGTTTAGTTGAGAAGAAACGAACAGGACTAGACCACTAGTCTAGCCTCCAGCATATTCAACCAGTCAATGAGGTCATGTGACCTAGCTACTTATATCCCTACCTTTACTCCATATTCCTTAATACTGTTGGTTAACAGAAACCCATCAATCTCATATTTAGTTGATTAATTAACAGATTCCAAATAGTCTGTGCTTGGTCTCTCCAATGTACAGGAGACCACATCAGGAGCAACGGATGCAATAGGCCAGGTTAGAAGACATATAGGTGAATCCCTGTCAGATTTGGATTGATTGTTTGGGGCCGAGGATGAGGTGAGAGGGGAGATGTAGGGGCAGGTGTAGTTCTTCCTCCGGTTGCAGCGAAACCATTGCAGGGTGGGGTTGGTGGGGAGTGTGGAGCGGATGAGAGAGTCATGAAATGAGCAGTCCCTAGGGAAAGTAAATGGAGGTGGGGAGGGAAATATCTCTTTGGTTGTGGGGTCCGATTGCAGGTGGCGATGGTGGTGGAGGATGATGCGTTGGATTTGGAGGTTGGTGGGGTAGTATGTGAGCACCAGGGAGACTCTATCCTTAATGTTGTTGGAGAGAGGGTGTTTTGAGGGAAGAAGTGCAAGAAATGCAGGAGATACAGTTGAGGGTTTTATGAATTACGGGACAGTGGAAATTACGGTCTTGTATTCTATCCTGTATCACCCCTGTATTCTAACCCTCTAAATATAAAGGCCAACATTCCATTAGGGTTTGTTTCTTTCTGATACCTGGAAATGACACTTTAATGATCTCTGTATGGGACAGCCTTTCTGGACTTTCACTGTCGTTAGTTTTGCAGCATTTAAAAAATATTTTGATCTACCCTTTCCAGATCCAAATTTAGATGAACACCCCCACACCCCCTTGCCTACACTGTGACCCATTTATCATAGTTTTACTCATTCAATTAATCTATAATAGATCTTTGTGTTTTAAAAGTCCATTTGTACTGTTTGCACTACCTTTGTGTCATTAGCAAACTTGGATATGTAATTCTGAAAAGTGTGAAAATAGATAAGTCCCCTGGGCCGGATGGGATTTATCCTAGGATTCTCTGGGAAGCTAGGGAGGAGATTGCAGAGCCTTTGGCTTTGATCTTTATGTCGTCATTGTCTACAGGAATAGTGCCAGAAGACTGGAGGATAGCAAATGTTGTCCCCTTGTTCAAGAAGGGGAGTAGAGACAACCCTGGTAATTATAGACCAGTGAGCCTTACTTCAGTTGTGGGTAAAGTGTTGGAAAGCATTATAAGAAATAGGATTTATAATCATCTAGAAAGGAATAATTTGATTAGGGATAGTCAACACGGTTTTGTGAAGGGTAGGTCGTGCCTCACAAACCTTATTGAGTTCTTTGAGAAGGTGACCAAACAGGTGGATGAGGGTAAAGCAGTTGACGTGGTGTATTTGGATTTCAGTAAAGCGTTTGATAAGGTTCCCCACGGGTAGGCTATTGCAGAAAATACAGAGGCATGGGATTGAGGGTGATTTAGCGGTTTGGATCAGAAATTGGCTAACTGTAAGAAGACAGAGGGTGGTGGTTGATGGGAAATGTTCATCCTGGAGTTCAGTTACTAGTGGTGTACCTCAAGGATCTGTTTTGGGGCCACTGCTGTTTGTCATTTTTATAAATGACCTGGATGAGGGCGTGGAAGGATAGGTTAGTAAATTTGCGGATGACACTAAAGTCAGTGGAGTTGTGGATAGTGCAGAAGGATGTTGCAGGTTACAGAGGGACATAGATAAGCTGCAGAGCTGGGCTGAGAGGTGGCAAATGGAATTTAATGCAGAAAAGTGTGAGGTGATTCACTTTGGAAGGAGTAACAGGAATACAGAGTACTGGGCTAATGGTAAGATTCTTGGTAGTGTGGATGAGCAGAGAGATCTTGATGTCCATGTGCATAGATCACTGAAAGTTGCCACCCAGGTTGATAGGTTGTTAAGAAGGCATACGGTGTGTTAGGTTTTATTGGTAGAGGGATTGAGTTTCGGAGCCATGAGGTCATGTTGCAGCTGTACAAAACTCTGGTGCGGCCGCACTTGGAGTATTGCATACAGTTCTGGTCGCCGCATTATGGGAAGGATGTGGAAGCATTGGAAAGGGTGCAGAGGAGATTTAGCAGGATGTTGCCTGGTATGGAGGGAAGGTCTTATGAGGAAAGGCTGAGGGACTTGAGGCTGTTTTCGTTAGAGAGAAGAAGGTTAAGAGGTGACTTAATAGAGACATACAAGATGATCAGAGGATTAGATAGGGTGGACAGTGAGAGCCTTTTTCCTCGGATGGTGATGGCTAGCACGAGGGGACATAGCTTTAAATTGAGGGGTGATAGATATAGGACAGACGTCAGAGGTAGGTTCTTTACTCAGAGAGTAGTAAGGGCGTGGAATGCCCTGCCTGCAAAAGTAGTAGACTCGCCAACTTTGAGGGCATTTAAATGGTCATTGGATAAACATATGGATGATAATGGAATAGTGTAGGTTAGATGGGCTTCAGATTGGTTTCACAGGTCGGCGCAACATCGAGGGCCGAAGGGCCTGTACTGCGCTGTAATGTTCTATGTTCTATGTTCTATGTTCTAATTGAGGTTGCTACAAATCTCCATGTGGGACAACACTTCATGACAATTAGAGTACATGCCCATTATCCCTACTTTCTGCCACTTGCTGCTCAGCTGTTTTCCTCACCACATTAATAACTTGCCTTCAATTCCATGACCTTCAATTTTAGCTAACAGAGGGACTTAACTGAATGCCTTTTGAAAGTTGATAAAACTGGCATTTACTGAGGGTCCTGTGAACAGTGGAGTGGGGCTATCTTGGAACTAACAGCTTAGGCTTCAGGAACCCTTCTCCCCAGAGGTGTGTCATAATAAACTCACAGTAAGATTGATTAAAAAACAATAAAAAGCAGGCATCCCCATGTTGACTACTTTAATCACCTTTTTGAATCAAATTAATCGGGTCCTCCAAGCACGAAGCAAGCTACACAAATCCTTTGATCAACTGAAATTTTAAGTTATGTCATTATATACTCCAATAATTTCCCAATGACAAATTTTCAACTAACTGGTCTATAATTCCTTGGTCTCCTTTTCTTACCTTCCTTAACTAATAGAGTGACTCATGTAACTTCCCAATCTAAAGGAATTCGTCCTGAATTGAGAAAATTTTGGATGATGGCCTAGTGATATTATCGCTGTACTGTTAATCCAGAAACCCAGATAATTTTCTGGGGACCCGGGTTTGAATCACACCATGGCAGATGGTGGAATTTGAATTCAATAAATATCTGGAATTAAAGGTCTAATGATGACCATGAATCCATGGTCAATTGTTGGAAAAACCCATCTGGTTCACTAATGTGCTTTAGGGAAGGAAACTGCCATCCTTATCAGGTCTGGCCTACATGTGAATCCAGACCCACAACAATGTGACCTATTCTTAACTGCCCTCTGGGCAATTAGGGATGGCGATAAATGCTCCCTGGCTAGCAACACCCTCATCCTGTTAATGAACAAAGAAAGAAAAACTCACTGGAGAAGGGAAGGAGGAGGGGGCTCCACAAATATCCTTATCCAACACATCAATGCAAAAGGCTGAAGCATTCATAACAATCTTCAGCCAGAAGTGTCGATTGAATGATTTATCTCAGTCTCTTCTTGAGATTCCTAACGTTTCAGATGCCAGCCTTCAGCACATTGGATTCATTGGATTCACATTGAATGCCCAAGGTAATGCAAAGTCTATGAACCTTGCCATGTTCCAGCAAAAGTGTTGAATTCTTGAGCTCCAGACTTGGTTGCACCCTTAACTGAGCTGTTCCAGTGTGTCTCCAACACTGGCATCTATTCAGAATGTGGAAAATTGCCCAAGTGTGTTCTGGCTAGAAATTAATCCAACCCACTCTGCCCCATCAATCATCAGCAAGGGTTGGAGGTGTCATTGACTATCATGTGGCACTCAGCAATAACCTGCTTGATGATGGTCAGTTGTGTTCAACCACATCCACTCAGCTCCTGACCTCATTGGCAGTAAGTGATCAAGCATGCGCAAAAGAATTGAATTGCAGGTGTGAGGTGAGAGTGACAGCTCTTGTTATCAAAACTATGTTTGACCGAGTAAGGTATCAAGGAGTCCATCAAAACTGGAAATCAATGGAAAAACTCTCCACTACTTGGAGAGGAAGATAGATGTGGTTCTTGGAGATCAATGACCTCAGCTCCAGGACATCACTGCAAAAGTTCCTCAAAGAAGTATCTTGGAACCAACAATCTTCAGCAGTTTCAACAATGATCTTCCTTCCATTATTAGATCAGAGGTGAGAATTTTCATTGCTGATTGCAAAATATTCAACACCGTTCATGACTCCTTAGGTAACAAAGAAGCACATGTCCAAATAAAGCAATACTCAGCCAATATCCCGATTTGGGCTGATAAGTGAAAAGTAACATTCTTGCCTCACAAGTGCCAGGCAATGACCATTTCCATCATTAGAGAACCCAACCTGCACCCATAAGACCATGAGAAATTGGAACCAGATTAGGCCGTTTAGCACTTGAGCCTGCTCTATCATTCAGTGGGATCATGGTTGATTCAAAATTCTTCATGTCTACTTTTCTGCCCTTTCCCCATAACACTTGATTTCCCTACTGATCAGGAATCTAACTATCTCAGCCTTAAATGTACACAAGGACTCTGACCCTACACCTCTCTGTGGCGAGGAGTTCCAAAGACTCACATCTTTCTGAGAGAAGAAATACATCTTCTTCTCACTCTTAAATTAGCACTCCTTGATTTTGAGACTACGCCCTCTGGTCCTGGACTCTCCTATGATGGGAAACATCCTTTCAGCAATTACCCTGTCAAGACCCTTAAAGAATTTTGTATGTTTCAGTGAGGTATACTTATAATTTTTCACCCATGTTCTGCATTAACAACACCTCACAATTAATTGATGGCAAGAAAGGGGTCTTGTGATGCAGTGGTAGCATCCCTACCTTTGAGCCAGGAAGGTTCCAGAGGTGTTTAATAACATCTCTGAACAGGTTGATTAGAAAAATAGGTTTAAAAAAAATGAATAGATGCAGTCTTTGAGAAGCTTGGAGAGTGGATCTTCTGTAGTGCATCGATATTGCAAGGGGCTGTCTGATGAATGCCCTATTTTAGTAAAGTTCCAGTAGTAAAGTGATATTTTCTGGAGAACACTCTAAGTCAATTAATATTTGTAGGAAGCTATCCAAAGAATATGAATGTTTGTAAGGGGTTCCAAGAAAGAATTAGCAACTGCATAGATCTTCAGGGTTAGCTCCTACACAGAACCCCTGAAGAACACTTAACAATATTTGAAGAAATGTCCCGAATTGACCATTTAGAATTGTATTGGAGCCTCCAACAATTGAGTACTAATCTCATTGATACTGTCAGCTACCTGACGTAAAAAATCATAGGTGAATTTAAAAGTTCGTGCATTTTTGTCACTTCCTTTGAGCATACTTGTATATTAGTTACAAAAATGTACAGATTTAAAGTAGAGAGACTCTTAGCTGGTTTGAGCTGCTGGCACAGGAGTTTGTGTGACGAAACCTCCAGGAAAATGAACGAGTTGGCAAGAAAACACATTGCATTTTCAGGGAGAAAGTCACCACTTGGAAAGCATTCGTATTTCCACAATATTACAAGACATTAATTAGTACAGTGCCTGATTCTATGTACATACTTTGATGTATACCAACTACATAGGTGTCAGTCTTGACTCAGTGATAGCACTCTCACCTCGGAGTCAGACAGTCATGTGTTCAAGTCCCACTTCAGAGATCTGTACACATAATATCGTTTGAGTTCAGTAATGATGGAGTGCTGCCCTGGTATGAAATGTTAAACTAAGACCTCATCTGCTTTCAAAAAGGAGTGTAAACGAAACTTTTCAAAGAAGAACAGGACAGTTTTCTTTTCTCAAACTCCTTCAACCAACAGCACTCACCACTCCTCACTCTTTGCAGGAGATTGCTATGCATAAATGGGTTACGGTTTTCCCTACATTTCAACAGTTACCACACTTCTGAGTCTGAAAACAGCTTCTTCCCCCTGCTATCAGGCATTTGAATGGACCTTTCGAATATTAATTCTGATCTGTCACTCTTTCTCTCTCTTAATGCACCTTGTCTGTGGCTGTAACACTGTGTTCTGCACTCTGTTCTGCTACCTGATGCATTTTATATGGTAAGATCTGCCTGTAGAGCACAGAAAACAGCTTTCGCTGTATCTCGGTATGTGTGACAACAGTAAATCAGTCAATCAATCACTTCAAACAGTAAGTCATTAACTGTAAAGCATTTTGGGATCCTCTGAGGTCATAAAAGGCATATGCTTTTCTTTACAAAGTATCTTGGAGGAATGTTGCAGTATTTGCAAGCATTTTGGCCAGCAGTTTACAAAACTATCAGTTCCTTATCACGAGCAAACAGATTCATTATGTATTTTTCTCACTGGGTAAGCAGCTCATTTGCTGTTTCTGTAATGAGACACTGTCTACCAGTGCTGATTGATAGGTTTCTGATAGCTGGGGCTGGCAAATTTCAGATGGTAAACGAGAAATAAGGACATGCACTTAGTGTAGACGCTCAGGAGGTTTCAACGTGCTTTACAATCAATGAAAAACTTCTTGAGGTGCAGTCACTGTTGTAATGCAGGAAATTCAGCAGTCAACTTGTAGACAGTGAGCTCCCAGGAACATATAAATCACCAGAGAATCTATTATGATCAGAGAGTTATTTGCTTCTCATTTTGGTGAAAATAATCACAACAGCATTTTCAATATACAGAGATGTAAAAGTGGCAGATTAAAAACTTGAGGGTCCAACTCAGCAACTTTTCTCACAGCTGCTTTAAGGGTAGTCTTGCTTTGCTTGCTAGCAAGCCTTGCCATTTCAAAACGAGCCTTGTTGAGCTGACTTAATATTCCTATTCCTCAAAGTCTCTTCAAAATCTTATGAATTCTGAGGAGGTGAAGGTTGACAACAAGAAAAAAATTATAAATGAGGGGAAGCTTTTGCTACCAAACTGAGGAATCTGAAAAATTACTTTTCATAATTTTGTTTTGCTCTCAAAGTATTTTCACCTTTCTGCAAAACTTTGGCAGACGTTAAAATGAATATTGTTTGCAAACAATAAAACAAACTAATGTTCAGACGAAAAGTCGTTAACTTGAAACATTAACTCTTTTTCTCTTCACTGGAGCTGCCTGACCTGCTGAGTATCTCCAGTATTTTATGCTTTTATTTTAGATTTCCAGCATCCGTCATATTCTGCTCCCCCACTGAAACAAACAACAATGGGCAGGAATTAACCTGATCGCAGTCTTCTTAAGTTAAAATGTAAAATATCATGAGAATTATTTATGTTTGTAAATACTTGATGCTGTGATATAAAGTACACCAACCCCTGCTATTGCGTCAATTGTACATTACATCACTTTCACAGTTAATAACAGTGCAGCCCTTCTGGCATTTCACCCTCCAAAGTGAAAAAAAACCCAAAACTTGCCAAACATAACTTTTTCCCCTGGCTTTAAAGAAAATGAAGTGAGGATAAGTTTTGTAAAATCAAAGCAGCCAGGGAATGGCTCATACTGGAACAGATCAAGTGTCTGTCTAAGTGCAAACTGCTCCCTGGTGGCTCTCATGGCTGCATTTATGGTGCAG
This sequence comes from Rhincodon typus, assembly GCF_021869965.1. NCBI lineage: Eukaryota > Metazoa > Chordata > Chondrichthyes > Orectolobiformes > Rhincodontidae > Rhincodon > Rhincodon typus. The sequence continues at coordinate 15,769,227 of NC_063345.1, read as the reverse complement.
GCTATATCTGAATGTTCCAGGAACTAAATCTTCCCATAAAACCTCCAGCCCAATGACAACACCTTTTCTTTTTAAGACGCGTTTCCAAATAGGGATTCTGATTGGCCAGAAGATGTAGTAACCTTTCCTCGACAATGTACATGATAGATCCAATTTCATAAAGCCTGTGTTTTGCTTCAAGGCCTTGTATGTCCAAGTAAATGTAAAAGTTCTGGTAGTGCTCTTGGAAGAGAAATAATGAGTTTGCAATCGGATGCTCTAATTGACATTCCATTCACCACCAACAGTAAGGAGAGTTAAACCATTGCTTATCCAGCTTATTGCTCTTTGTCGGATTTAACATTTGGCTACATGCATCTACTTAATGCTTCCAAATTGTTTTATTGGATACGAAGTGCATTGTCTTGTCCTGATAATGTAATCAAGTCTTTACTTTGCAAAGACAAGTTCTTTGTTTCTTTAATTCAGATCGATCATAAGCCGAGGTTGATGCCTGTTGTTAAGATTGTGTAAGTGTGATTTTCCGGACCTCATAGCTCTCCGAAGACCGAGCCAGAACGTTTTTTCTTCCTTCTCATAAAATTAAAATTGCATCCTCAGTGATGGAAAGAGAAACAGGATGGCTTCCCTTCTTTTCCTGGCTCAGTTGGTAAACACATTTCTATTTGGGATACCTTGTCATACAGACAAGAAAGGCGTCAAGTTCGATTACTAGGCAGTGCAGAGCCAACTGATCTCTGCCCAAGCAGTGACAGGATTTGTGTTATTAGTCTTAGTGTCCTGACCTAAAGGGTCAAATTAACTTTGGTTCCTAATCATCATCCAATGTCTCTAACTGTGAATGTGCATATGCGGCTATCAAGTGAAATACATGATTCTCTCAGCTGCGATATCTCTGACATTTCTGCTGCAGTATCTTACTGGAAGCTGAATATACAGAATCCCTACAGTGTGGAAACAGGCCCTTTGGCCCAACAAGTCCACACCGAACCTCAGAGCATCCCATCCAGAACCATCCCCCTACCTGTAACTCACCTAATCTACACATCCCTGAACACTACAGCCAATTTAGCACCGCCAATCCACCTAGCCTGCACATCTTTCGACTGTTGGAGCAAACCAGAGCACCCAGCAGAAACCCACACAGACACGGGAAGAATGTGCAAACACCACACAGACAGTTGCCCGAGGGTGGAATTGAACCCAGGCCCCTAGTACTCTGAGACAGCAGTGCTAACCACTGAGCCACCATGCATAGCTAGAGCCATCATAACTAGGGCAGAGGAAGTGACTGCAAAAGGATATGTGGTACAGAATGTCATTCTGTTGGTGTCACATCCTTTTCCCTTGATATGGAGGTGACGGTGTTGGACTGGGATGGACAAGGTCAGAATTGCACAACATCAGGTATAGTCCAACAGTTTATTTGAACTCATAGACTATCGTAGCGCTGCCCCTTCGTCAAGTGAAGTCACCTGATGAAGGGGCAGCGCTCCAAAAGCTTGAGGTTTCACATAAACCTGTTGGACTATTACCTGGTGTCATGTGACTTCTGACTTTGTCCTTTTCTCTTGACATAGGTGTACATTCCATGGCATTCGGGCAAGACCAGTCACAACACAAGTTCCTTCCTACCAATCTTTCAGGCTCAAAGCCAGAATTACCAACTGTTGACCCAGCAATTGATATCTGTTATACTTTAACTACAGATTCATTACTAATATCCAGAAGAATCAAGATTCTCTCTTCTCAACACTCAACAATCTTTGTAATCTACCATGTCCTTCAGTGGCTTCTTAATCTGTTTCCTCCTGCTAAAAGTCAGTTTGCAAAACATAAATCCAATTTTTCAATATGCTGTTGGCCAAACCTTCAGTTCATCCTTGTTGTCCTTCTCTTAGAGCAATTGTAATATATTTTGGGGTGTATTCTATTGTATCCAAGACTTGAAAACTGGGAAGTAATGCACCATTTATGACTCATTTCTCAGTCACAGAAGTAATTATCTCCTCCTTTAAATTAACTAATTTCCCACCAACACTGCATTCTCACACTCAACACCTATTTAGGCCATAATATTTTCCATAGTGTTCCTCATACATAGTATTTGGTGCTGGATACTTCACCCATGTATTCATCATAAGACTTTGCTACGGGAATATAGCAAACTAAAATAAAAAAAGGAAGGTATTGATAAGGAGAAGTTGGAAAAGTTATTTACGTTCTCCCTCTGTGATGATGTATCAAGTTTCCATTGAAATCCAGAAAAAAATCTCTCAAAACAGCTTATTAATGTTTTATCTCTGCCACTCAATAAGATCATGGCTGACCTAGTTCCTTCACATTCTCACCTACTTCCAATAACTTTTCACCTTCCTGCTTATCAAGAATCTATTCACATCTACCATAAAAAAATGCCAAGACTTTGCTTCCACCACATTTTCAAAAAGAGTTCCAAAGACTCAGGACCCTCAAAGAAAACATTTTTCCTCAATTCTGTTTTAAATTGTGACCCTTTGTTTCTAAATAGTGACCTTAGTTCCAGACTCTCCCATAAGAGGAAACAAACTTCCCACGTCAATTATGTCAAGACCCCTCAGGGTCTTATATGTTTCAATCAAGTCACTCCTTACTCTTTTAAACTCCAGTAAGCACAAGTCTAGCCTGGGGACTGTAAGGACTGCAGATGCTGGAAGCTAGAGTCAATAAATGTGGAGCTGGAAAAGTACAGCCAGTCAGACAGCATCCATGGAGAAGGGAAATCAGCACTTCGGGCTGAAACCCTTCATCAGGACTAAATAAGGGTTTCAGCGTGAAACGTTGACTTCCCTGCTCCTCAGATGTTTTTTGACTTGCAGTGTTTTTCCAGCTCCACTTTTATTGACATAAGTCTAGCCTGTCCTACCTTTCCTCATAAGACAGGCAAAGCATTCAAGGAATTAGTCTAGTAAGCATTCTCTCAACTGATTCCAATGCATTTACCTCATTCTTTAAATAAGGAGATGAATGCTTTACCCAAGCCTCAAAATGAGTTCTCACCAATGTCCTGTATAACTGAAGCATAGCCTCTATACTTTTGTACTCAATTCCCATCAGAATAAATGGCAACATTCTGTTAGCTTTCTCAATTACTTACTGTACCTGCACACTAACCTTTTGCAATTCATGTCCTTAGAATACTCAGCTCTGTCTGCATCTCGGAGCTATGCAATCTCTGCCATTTAGATTTTTTTTATTCTTCTTGAAGAAATGGACAATTTCCATTTTCCTACATTCAACACCATTTCTCAGATCTTTTCCCACTCACTTAACCTGTCTGACTTATATTCTCTTCACAACATACTTCCCTATATATATTTTTTCATCAGCAAATTTATCAGCCATCCAATCATTTATGTAAATTGTGAAAAGTTAAGGCCCCAGCATAGTTTCCTGTGGCACACCACACATTAAATCTTGCCAACCAGGAAGTTACCCGTCTATAACTACATTCTGTTTTCTGTTAACCAGCCAATCTTCAATCCATATCAATATGTTACTGAATATACTATAAGCTCTCCACAATAATCTTTGATTTGGCACCTCATCAGAAGCCTTCTGGAATTCTAAATAGAGTAAATCCATTAGTTCCCCTTCAAACATAGCATACATTATTTGCTCAAAAGACCCTATTAAGTTGGTTAAACATGACTTCAATTTCACAAGAATCATGTTGACCCTACTTATCTTGAAGTTTTCTAAGTGTCCTGCTATATCATACTTAATTATTGCATCTAGCATCTTCATTAAACTAGTTAAGATAATTAGATATAGTTTCATGCTTTCTGTCTCCTTTTCTTTCTGAATAAATGAGTTACATTTACTGCTTTCCGTTATATTTGAACCTTGCCCAAAGTTGCTTACCTGCTGGCTCTCTGTCAAATCCCGTGGAATATGTTGCCTCCCAATCTCATAGTGGTTGACAAAGTAAGAGAACAAAAGGAACACTCCCATCCTCTCCTCATCAAACTCGTTTACTCCTCAAACTCTCACATTTGTACTCTGACTCAGCTGTCCTCCTTGATTTAATTTAGTCCAAAGCCAAAAATACCTTCCTCACCTACTTCTCAGGTTTACACTACAGCTGAGACTTTGTTCATGCACTCTGACAATCTTTGTCGTTGCTGCTCTGGTCTTACTTCTAATTATTAAATGGCCTATTCTTAAAAATAAGTGCTGAGGTGCCTAATTGATGAATGGGGTTACTGTCACTCAATCATGTTTTTACTGATAGCTTTAAGAGCTGCGATCTTCTTGGCTTCAATGCATGACCATATATCATTGTCACAACAGCTCAGTTTATCCGAGATGTGGAATACCAAGGAACGAATGTCCTAACTGCCCTGCACAGGGACCACATTATCATTACTACAGTCTGTGAAGTTTTAATATATTTTTAACGGTTTTTCCTTAGTAAATCTTTTGGTTCTCATAAAGTTAGCTCTGAAGTGCTTCCCTGCCATTTTGAAATTATTTTAATTTGCATAGCTCCTATTGCTATGAACAGAAGTTTTTAAAGTACATTCATGATATCTTGACAGTTTATCATATTTCTAACATTTTAACAGTGCCTAAACTTCAAAAGAAAGCCTAACTGCATGTAAGGTGATTTGAAGCATCCAGGGATTGTGAAAGGCACCAAATAAATGGAAGTCTTTTTTTCTCTCTGTCACTTGTTCCATTTTCATAAATGAAACTGAGTATATTTACGGTTTGTGGTGGGATAAATTTACTAAAATAAAACATGTCCTAAAGTTGCCAAAGAATAATACTGTCAATGTGATTCTACATTCTACAATCTATATGTGATTCCAGAGCCACAACAATATAGTTGACCTTCAACTCTGTTGTATCGCTTGCCCTGAGGTCTCAACAAAGAAATGACACCAGATGGAATACCTGGCATCAACCTAAGCACCAGAAACAATATTGACTAAAACAGCCCTGTCAACCCTGCAAAGTCCTCCTTAATAACATCTGGGGGTTAGTGCCAATTCTAGGATAGCTGTCTCCCAGATTAGTCAGGCAACAGTGTGAAAGAGTCATACTCATGGAATCATACCTTACAGACAATGTCCCAGACACCACCATCACCTTCCCTGGATATGTCCTGTTCCACCAGCAGGACAGACCCAGCAGAGGTGGCGACTGAATGGTATGCAATCAGGAGGGAGTTGCCCTCAGAGTCCTTAACATTGACTCTGGACCTCATGAAGATTCATGATATCAGGTTAAACATGGCAATGAAGCATCCTGTGGATTACCACATGTTCCACTTTGTTGAGCAACACTTTGAGGAAGCAGTGAGGGTGCAAGGGTGCAAAATGCACTACTGATTGAGCTGGTCAGGTCTTAAAAGACATAGCTATTACTACTGGGTCTGCAGGAGATAGTGAGGGAAGCAACAAGAGAGAAAAACATACTTGACCTTATCCTTAGCAATCTGCCAGCTGCATCGGGAGCATCGGGAAGAGCAACTGTTGCACAGTCCTTGTGGAGACGAAGTCCCGTGTTCACATTGAGAATAGCCACCATAGTGCTGTGTGGTAGTATCACCATGCTAAATGGGACAGACTTCAAACAGATTTTGCAACTTAAGACCGAGCATCTATGAGGTGCTGTGGTTCATCAGTCACAACAGAAGCACAATCTATAACCTCATGGACAGGCATATCCCCCACTCAACTATTACCATCAGGCCAGGGGATCAACCTTGGTTGAATGGACAGCGAAGGAGGGCATGCCAGGAGCAGCACCAGGCATACTTAAAAATGAGGTATCAACCTGCTGAAGCCACCAAACAGGACTACTGGCCTGCTAAACAGCGAAAGCAGCAAGTGATAGATAGAGCTAAGCGATCCCACAAGCAACAATGGGGAGGCGATGGCCTAGTGGCATTATCACTGGACTGTTAATCCAGAGACTCAGATAATGTTCTGGGGACCCGGGTTCGAATCCCACCATGGCAGATGGTGGAATTTGAATTCAATAAATATCTGGAATTAAGAATCTAATGATGTCCATTGTCGGAAAAACCCATCTGGTTCACTAAAGGTTGACTCTTAACTGCCCTCTGGGTAATTAGGAATGGGCAATAAATGCTGCCTAGCCAGCGACACTCTCATCCCTGGATTGAATAAAGGGGGGAAAAAAAATACTCTACACTTGCCTGAATAAATATAGCTCAATAACACTCAAGAAGCTTGACACAATTCAGGACATAGCAGCCCACTTCATTGACACCATATATACAAGTATTCATCTCCTCCACCAGCGATGCTCAGTAGCAGTAGTATGTACTATCTACAAGATGTAGAAATTGACCAAAGATCCTCAGAGACAGCATCTTTCAAACCCACGTGCACTTCCATCTAGAAGGACAGGTGCAGCATATACGTGGAAACATCACCACCTGCAAGTTCTCCTCCAAACCACTCACTATTCTGACTTGGAAACGTATCACTGTTCCTTCAGTGTTGCTGGGCCAAAATCTTGGATTTTCCTCCCAAAGGCATCATGGGTCTACCTAGAGCACATGGACTGCAGCAAATCAGCAAAGTGGCTCACCACCACTTTCTCCAGGGCAACTGGAATGGGCAATAAATGCTGGCCAGCTAGTGATGCCCATGTCCTATGAGTGAATAAACAAAAATAATGAATAAATAAATCTTGTCCAGGAGTACAAGGGAAGAACCTTTACTTGTCTTCAAAAAGTGCCACTGGATTTTTAGCAATTACCTGAGAGAAAGAACACAGAGCCTCAATTTAAATATACCTGTTGAAACATGGCTCTTCTAACATTGCAATATTCCCTCCATATTGCACAAAATGTCAGCCTGGATATTTCTGCTTACGTCTTTTGAGTGGAACCTGGTCAGGATGCCTGACACAGTGACAATTGCTGTTCACTTCTCTAGGAGTGGTGTCAAAATTTTGTGGAACAAGTTGAGCCCCAAAATTACAATTGTTAATATTTGAAATGAATGGGCCATCGCTTAACAGAAACAAGTTATTGTCTATGTTAAAATAGCAGAGAGCCGAATGCCAAAATTAATGCAAAAAATGCTTGCAAGTGTATCACACATTTAACATAAGAAAACATTTCAAGATGCACCTTGGAAACAGAGTGGAGATTGTGGCATAGTAGTAACATTACTGGACTAGTAATTCACATTGGGGACATAAGTTCAAATCTCACCAAGATTGCAGATTGAATTTGAATTCAATCATTTGAAGAAAAATGAAAAACCTGAATTAAAAACTAGTTTCGTGATCACTATCGCCAAGACTATCTATTGTTCAAAAATCTATCTGGTTTACTAATGTCTTCAACAAAAGGTAGCTATTACTGCTACATGGTTACAAAGAGACCAGGTTATGGGAATTGTATATCCAAGGGTACTCAGCATTTCAGAAAGATAGGCTGGAAGGAAAAGAAGGTGGTGCAGCTTTGCTGGTGAAGGAAGGGATCGGCGCTGTAATGAGAAATGACATAAGCATGGGAGATCAAGATATGGAATAAGTCTGGGTAGAAATAAGAAATAGTAAAGGGAAGAAGTACTTGGCAGGAGTAATCTATAGGTCTCCAAATCTATAGTTCTGTAGTGGGGCACAGTGTAAACCAGGAAATATTACAGGCTTGCAAGAAAGGTACGGCAATAATCATGTGTGATTTTTACATGCACATAGATTGGAAGAATCAATTTGGCAAGGGTAGCCTGGAGGCAGAGGTCATTGAATATACTGGAGATTGTTTCTTTGGGCAGCATGTCATGGAACCAACCAGGGAGCAGGCTACTCCAGATGTGGTATTGTGCAATGAGGAGAGGTTAATTGATGAAATCATGGTTAAGAATCCTGTAGGGAGTAGTGACCATAGTATGATTGAATTCAAAATTCAGTTTTGGGGGTGAGAAAGTGGAGTTCCACAGTAGTGGGAAATTAAATAGGCATGAGAACACATTTGGCCTGAGTAGATTAGGCAGAAAGGCGAAAAGGTAAGAGAGCAAATGAGCAGTGGCATTTGCTTAAGGAGCTACTTGCAACTAAAATATATCCCAGTGAGGAAGAAAAATGGTAAGGGGATAAAAAACATCCATGGCTAAACAAGGAGGTCAATGACATTATAAAGTCAAAAACTAAGGCATACCATATTACAAAGGCTAGTGGCAGGCAGGAGGATTGGGAACCTTTCAAACAAAGACAAAGGGATACTAAAAAAATTAATTAAAAAGAGCTAAGGTAAACTACGAAAGAAAACTAGCACAAAATATCAAAAAGGATGGCAAAAGCATCTGTAGATGTATAAAAGGGAAGTGTTGCTAAGGTGAATGTTGGTCCTTTAGAAGATGAAACTGGAGAGTTAATAGTGGGGAATGCCAAAATGACAGAGATGCTAAATCAATAACAAAAACAAAGTGTAGAGCTGGATGAACACAGCAGGCCAAGCAGCATCAGAGGAGCAGGAAGGCTGACGTTTCGGGCCTAGACCCTTCTTCAGAAAAAACAAAAACAAAGTTGCTGGAAAAGCTCAGCAGGTCTGGCAGCATCTGTGAAGGAGGAAACAGAGTTAACGTTTTGGGTCCGGTGACCCTTCCTCAGAACAATCAATACTTTGCCTCAGTTTTAGCGGTGGAGGACAGTAACACCATACCTATTGGGACAGGCAAGTCAGAGGCAATAGAAAGAGTAGAACTTAGAACAATCAACATCAATAGGGAAAAGGCATTCAGCAAATGATTAGGATTGAGGGCAGAAAGTCCCCCGGTCCTGATAGCCTACATCCTAGAGTATTAAAGGAAGTGGTGACAGAGATAGTGGATCCATTGGTTACAATATTCCAAAACTCCCTGGACATGTGAAAGTTCCAGTGGATTGGAAAAATGCTAATATAATGCCCCTAAGCGTGATGTGATGCATTTTCGGAGATCTAATAAGGGAAAGATACACGCAATGAATGGTAGGTCCCTAGGAAGTACTAAGGAACAAAGGGACCTTGGTGTACAAGTTCATAAATCCACGAAGATAGCAGCACAGGTAGGCTGGATGGTGAAGAAGGCATACGGGATGCTTGCCTGTAGAACATAGGAGCCAGGAAATCTTGCTACAACTTTATAAAATATTGGTTAGGCCACAGATGGAGTACTGTGTGCAGTTCTGGTCACCGCACTATCAGAAGAACACGTTTGCACTGGAGAGGATACAGAGGAGATACACCACAACATTGCCTAGGGGAAAAGTCTCAGCTATGAGGACAGATTTTGTTTTACTTAAAGCAGAGGAGGCTGAGGGTGATGAAGAGAGAGATTTGATTGTGATATAGAAAATTATAAGAGGGGTGTAGACCATGAGAATCCCTACACCACGAGAGATGTATCCAAAACCAGATAGGCATTGGTTTAGAGGATTTCTAAGGAAACCTTTTGTCACCCAGAGGGCTGTAGGTATATGGAAGGTGTTGCCTCAGAGGTTGGTGGAGGCAAGTAGTTTTGCAATATTCAAGAAGCATCTGGATGAAAAATTGAATGGCAGGATGCAGTAGGCTATGGTAAATGGGGTAGTATGGTGTTTGTTGTTTGGCATAGACCTAATGGGTCGAAGGGCCTCTTTCTATGCTCTCTGACTCTCTATGTCTCTCTCTCTCTCTCTCTCTCTAGGCCAGAGTCAGCAGAATGCAGAGTTTTGGTGGTATTGGAGCAGAGATAGGGAAGGGAAATGCAATAAAGAATTTGAATTCCACAGCAATGAGAATTTTAAATCAGAGCTGTTGTACACTGGGAGCCAAAGTAAGGGACTAACAGATGAATGAGGGGTTCTTGGTCCAATTTACAATTTGCACAAAACAATACTGGGTGAGTTGAAGGGTGTAGGACCAGAGACTGGATAGGAGAGTATTTGAATTGTGAATAGTAGAGATGGCAAAAGGTTCAGAAAAGGTGCTCAGCAGCAAAGTTTGAAGCTGGAATGCAAGGGAACACACCTATTTCAGTGTGTTTATATAACCTGGTCATCACCTAGTTCTGAACACATAAGCAGTTGTATATTCAAATTTGTCATGCAATAAAGGTCCTTCAGAGTTTTATGATGGGCATGAGTTCAAAAAAAGTCTCCTCTAAATGAGGAATATTTGGTCATTTTGGGTCTGACCACAATACATTCCCAGTGCATGGAATAGAGGACATCAGGATAGCAAACTGGGATACGGTCAGGTTCTGGTTTTCTTTATCCAAATTTTGTGGAATTTTGTAATCTAATAACCTGCAGTCAGATGTAAATCTTTTGCTGCCGGAATGTAAATAAATGGCATTTCCCCTTTTATTCATTTTGGCACTCTTAAATCAGTATAAGTAAATACTAGTTCCTGACATCCATATTAAATTTTCTCTGTACAGTTCATTAACCTGTCTTCTTTTACTGTCTTGGTTTCTCTGATTGCACTATGTGGCATTGATTTGTTTCCTATGAGTATGATAGGTAGGAAAGGAGGAGGAGGTCCATGAAGCCTGGAGCCTCAAGACTGGACACTTTTTATAGACTTACACTTTTCCTCCTTCAGGCAATCTTCAGGAAGAGACAGAAAAACAGAGAAGAGAAAACAGACTCAATAAGGTAAAACACTGAAAACATTTCACCTTGGCCAACTCATGTGATTGAAACAAGAACAAAAGGTGAAATGGTCAAATGATCTCAATAGAAAATAAACAATTTCTATAGGATATGATTTCTGTTGCAGAATTGATACCCAATCGAGTCAATGCCCACTGCTTCACTAATTAACTACCTTATATGAAAATAAGTGTTATCCATCAACTTTCTAAAATGACAACAGATTTTACTTCAGTTTTTCAGCATTTCATGATGAGTTTTTTTTTACTGTAAGATCAATTAGTTCAACTAGAACTAGTTATATTCCAACAAGTCACTGAGCAACGGATTGGAAGGCATGTCGAACCAAGTTATATACATAATTTATATGACTTTGGAGCAGAAAAGAAGGATAGACAGATTCACATTTACACCTTCTAGAACCTCCAAAAGCACCTCCAAAAGTGATTGGATCAAATGAATAATATATGGTAGAAATTACCTTCAATAATTATAAACTGATCAAGACTTAAAGCATTCTTATTGCATTCAGCTTATTATTTTTAACCAAGCTACTTTCATGATTTTTAACCCAGATTTTTTTTAATCTTCCCAATGAAGAAGATCCATCTTTCAATCTGTAGTCTGCACCAAGTTTGCTTTTTTAGTGATGAAAAATGTAATCACAGAGACTATGGAATGAGGATTGAACCAGCCTTCTGCATCAAAACAATATTCGTTTCTGGAACTTAGTTCAGAATTTTGCATTTTGGAATGATGGTGTGAGGGGCAGATGCATATCTCGAAACCACATATCATCAGGAACAGGTACCTCACATGGATTTTGCCTGAATTGGTCAATTTGAGGTCAAAGGGCACAATGGATGCCCAGTTATGTCTGGAAGGTGGGCTGTCGAAACTGAACTATGAATGAGATGTCCTGCAACATGGATGGAGCGGCAGCCTGCCAGAACAGACAAAGGAGAGGGAGGGGTGTCTCCATTTTGAGATGACCTCTTGGTAACTTTTAATAAATGTGAAAGACAAAATGGCCACAGCTCTTTGTTCACCATTGTCCTTCTTCAATCCAGTTCGTGTTTTGTTACACCATTAAAAAGATCAGTTAAGAGCCATCCATGTTGTGCTGGTTCTGGTATCATGTCTGCTGTACATGTGACAAAGCATTCATTTGTTTCCTTAAATACATCAGCTAATCCAATCCGGTATTTCACAGTCACCATGACCAATAATAACTTTGCATTCCAGACTTAACTGAATTTAAACTGCTGCAGTAATATCTTGAACTCCAGAACGTTAATGTGGGTTGCTAGGTTACTAGTCCAGAATCATAACTATTATCCCATACTACACTCTAAATTCAAGTCACCATTTCTTTTTGAAAAAGCAGTAGGAAAGCAAAAGCAACATGAAAAGTGTTTTACACCATTTAACCTTTGGTGGTAGTATGATCATTCAGGCTAATCTGTGGAAGCACCAGTCATGTGTTTGGGGTCCGAGTGAATGGAGTTTTGTACCAGTTATGGCTTCTGATTGTATATGATGGCTGTGATAACTGAAGTGATCTGTTGTATGTGGAAGTCAAACAAATTTCTGTCCCCTAGCTGTACAATTTTTTTTATTGCATGTATGTGTGATATGATCTCAGGGGATAGCAGCTGCTCTTGGCTCCTCTTGTAAACAGCCTTAAACTAATTCCAGCTGCGCTGTCGTTAGCCTTCCCTCTATATTTCACAGAACAGTCTGTTGCTGTGGAAACTGGCATTATATGTGCAGAATAGCCAATTTGAGAAAAAAACTCAAACAAATCAATTGACAAGAAATGTTTGCTGCATTTTTAGCATTTCATAAATACCGTAATTTATAATAATACTTGTCATCATTAACTTGGAAAAAAAACAACTCAAGCCCAGAAACATCATCAGAAATGATAATTATGCACTTTGATTTTAAATACTGTTCAATTGATAGTGTTTACTGGTTGCTGTAGGCTGCACACAGAGACACTTGCTGTGGAGTGAAATTCACATGATGATAGAAGTAAACTTGGGTATAATTCCATTTCTCCAAACATCCCCCTTTTCATTAAAAAGAGCCACAAAACAAAATATATGCATCCTAATTTGTGGTTATAAATTACATAAGTTACCTAATTTACATGGTTTTTATCATTCATTATCTGATAATGAATGTGTGTTAACTCTAAACAGTTCCACCTTCACCAAAACATGCACATGCCTTGCACACATAGTCCTTACACCATGCAGGTCTCCTAATGATATCCACGTGCATTCCCATTGGCTGTTCCTCTGGATTAGCTTGTTCTAGAATGATGTTTCTTCTTCAAACCATATTGTTCCCATGGCAGGTGAAAGTTCCAAATCCTGTTGCAGACTCATTTCTGTTACTTGGGAACAGCGTACCTCTGGGAATGATGGTCATTCTGGACTCTGTGGTAAGATCAATTCTCCCTGATCCTCTGCTTACAGTTAAGACTCAGCTCTTTGGGTTGTATATAGTCGTCTCTGGTTGCGATTATATATCTAGTCATTTGTGTTCACCAAAATGACTGAGGTAACGACCGTCCTACATAGATCTTAAGTTGTCACATGGCTGACTTTTGTTGAGAGCATTCAACATTTGCAATGAGTGGCTCTCTAATGCTCAGCTCTGGCACTGACTTGATGTTTATCAAAGTGAGCTGCTGAGTACCCACTTTGTTTACCTGTCGGGACTTTGCACCATCTCATTGGAGGGAAGGACATTTGGAAGAAGGATGTAAAGAGGACACGATTGGGCTTTTATGATATGCAAACATTTGGAAATAAAACAGTCGCCACTCAAGGGTGAAATTCTGAAGTCACCATTTAAGGCTTAAGGGGAAAATTGGGAGAATCTAATTTTTTTCATTCTCACCCTACTTTGACACAATACTTGCCACTACTCTCGCCAGACCCAAGGGAGGGGAACATTGCACCCACAGCTTCAGTCAAGAAATGCTTCCTCAGCGTTCTGCATTGTCATTGAATTCATTCTACTTTAACCCAACAACTGAGCTAGGACCTGAGGCCTCCCAGTAGGAACCTCAAGTTACACAACCTATGTGAGACTGGATATAGGCAGAGATGTCTTTCAAATGGTATCAATCCTCCTTTCATAAACTGTGGGTGAATGCTGTGTTCTGCACAGCTCTTCCCATGAAAGGACTGATGTGAAATATCCGCAGGAATACTACAGAACCTGATGATAATTCTGCCAAATACTAAATACTCAGTCCACGAAGAATAGGATGCAGGTGCAGTGCAGTAACTGCTGTACAGCTGAGCCATGGAATAATTTGGCACAGCTTCACAGATGAGTACAATTACTTGGAGGTCTCAGCGCAACAAAGATTTTTCTTCTCTCTTCAAATCTCTCTCTGGTCTAAGTAAAGCCTTCCAAACACTGGAATAGTCAACAAATCCTGATCCTCAACATGCACATTCCTTATCTTTAATCTTTAATGCAGTTGATTAGGTGTCATTGGCTCAGTAATAACACTCTTATCACTTAGTATGTATGTTCAGGTTTCACTCCAGCACTCTGTCTATTCCTTCAAATAGGTGCAACACAGCCTTGAAGAAGAACAGAAAAATTCCTCTTTGCTAATATTTCCCAACTCAACCACCATCACTAAAACTCATTATATGATTATGATCTCATTCCTGTTATGTGGGACTTTGCTCTGTTCAAATTGGTTAATTCCTACAGTTCAACAATAGTTACATTTCAAAAGTGCTTCTATGGCTGTAAAACTAAGTCTGAGATCTCTTGGGTCTTGAGAGATGCTACATAAATGTAAGTCCTTATTCCTGCTTCTTGTTTCTCATTGTCATTCAAGAAAACCAAACCAAAATCAGAGCTTTCAATGATTCAATTATTTATTAAACTATTTTGAAAACCATTGCTTGTTTCTGTCAGTACACTCCTTGAAATCATGTAATTGCCACTGTCATTTTCTGATCCTTCTTCTATGTCCCATCTGATGGTTTTGACACTAAGTTATGTACCAATGTTGCTAATCATGATAAGTCCCTTCAGCTAGTGGTTGTTCTGTTCCCAGTGAAAAGCCTCCCTTGCCACCAAGCCCTGGGAAATATGCAATAAAGTCTTGGTCCTACAAAGCTGTAGACTTCATTGGCCAATGCACTCCATTGCGCAACTGTCATGAAGGAGAAGCAGCTTCAATAGAAACAGGCATCATTATTATGCTGAACAAGATTCAGGTTACTGGTAGTCAATAGAAAGACAGAGTTCATGGAATCAAGAAGATCCATAAAATTCTGAAAGAGAATTAAGAATATCACCGTTAGTCCATTTGCTACCTATGTACTTCCCACTTAGCTAATGTTGACCTCTCAACATTCCCAAAGACCTGTAAGTCTTCATTCAGTGTTTCCATTTTGAGTTGGTTGACTTGACCAGACCACTCAACAAACAAGAGAAGTTCATAGATACTCTCCAGAGAATGTGAGTTTATCTCAGATGCTGCTGCACACCAGATTATGGGTCCACCACTATCCCATCCATTTGCTGCATGCTTTTGGGAAGGCTACACAGGACCTCTATTTCTGACACAGCAGCATGGTGGTTCAGTGGTTAGCACTGCTGCCTCACAGCGCCAGGGACTTGGGTTTGATTCTAGCCACAGGCACCTCTCTGTGTGGAGTTTGCACAACCTCCCTGTATCTGCGTGAGTTTCCTCTGGTTGCTCCAGTTTCCTCCCACTGTCCAAAGGCGTGCAAGGTAGGTGGACTGGCCATGCTAAATTGTCCATAGCGTTCAGGGATGTGTAGGTTAGGTGGACTAGACATGGGAAATGCGGGGTTATGGAGGTAGGATAGGGGGATGGGTCTGGGTGGGATGCTCTTCGCAGGGTGGACTCGATGGTCCTAATGGACTGCTTCTGCACTATAGAGATTCTATAATTCTATTGAATCTCTACTAACATCCTTCCCTTCGTAGTAGGTGCTAAGTTCATCTTCCAGCTAATTTGTCACACTGAACCCCTTTCAAACCTATAAACTGTGGCTTCCTTGAACTCTGTGATTCACCACATTAATCCCTGAGCTTCACTGTCTGCGTGGGAACTCCCCTGAACTAATGACTTCAAGGATAGGTTGAATGAGGAGGTGGTTGAGAAGTTGCAGAGGCAGTGGGACAGCAAGAACAATACTTTCAGGAACCTACTTCACTACAGACTGCCATGAAGTCTATAGAAGAAAAAACACTGCTAAGTGTGATCTTCCTGAGGAACACTGTAACTTAATCAGCTACTTGTTCAATGGCTTATAAGAATTGTAGGAGTTGAAGACATTGAAGCACTAAATAAGAAAAAAACAACTGATCTCAAAATCTACTGAATGCACAGAGACGCCTGCATTGAGCTAAAGGCAATTATTGTCATTGTTTCCACTTCGAACGCAGTTAGATGACAGCTGGTGGCATATCCTCGTCCTGTGATCTGATGTTCACTGATATTGCATTTTCTCCTGAAGAAGGATTGTATAATCTTAGTTGGCTGCTGACAAACCCAAATCTTGCAGTCACAAAGCTTACAAGGATCTGGGATAAGAACATGGGAACATGAGATGGGGCGGCACGGTGGCTTAGCAGTTAGAACTGCTGCCTCAAAAGCGCCAGGGACCCAGATTCAATTCCACCATCAGGCCACCATCTGTGTGGCGTTTGCACATTCTCCCTGTATCTGCATGGGTTTCCTCCGCTGCTCCGGTTTCCTCTCACAGTCCAACAATGAGCAGGTTAGGCAAATTGGCCATACTAAATTGCCCATTGTGTCCAGGGATGTGCAGTCTAGGTAGATTAGCCATGGGAAATGCTGGATTACAGGGTTGGGGTAGGGTGTTCTGACTGGGTGGGATGCTCTGGTGGCCTGTTTCCACACACTTGGGATTCTATGAGAAACAACAGGAATGGGCCATACAGCCATGTAGGCCTCCTTCTCTACTCAATAAGAATGTGACCAATCTGACCTTGGCCTTATTTTCACCTTCCTGTTAGTTTCCTATAATCCTTGACTCCCTAATAGTTCAAACATCTGCCCAACCAATATTTGAATATTTTAGGTAACTCAGCCCCCATAGCTCAAAAGGGGTACACAATTCCAAAAATTTATAACCATTTCAAGAAGAGAAATTCATTTTCATCCCCATCTTAAATAGATGGCTCCTTATTTCAATATGATGCCATATTTTTCTAGAATCACCAATGAGCAAAAATCATCCTCTCAGTATCTGTCCTGACCTGCCCCATCACAACCTTACATTTTTCAGTAAGATCACTTCGTAGTCTTCTGAACTGAAATTCATATAGTCTCAATCTGCTCAAATTTTTCTTAAAACAAATTACTTCATCACAGGAATCAAATTAGTGAATCTTCCCAGAATGGTCTCCTTTCTCATCATCATCATAGAATCCCTACAGTGTGGAAACAGGCCCTTCGGCCCAACCAGTCCACACCGACCCTCAGAGCATCCCACCCAGACCCATCCCTCTAATCTACACATCCCTGAACACTATGGGCAATTTAGTATGGCCAATCCACCTAGCCTGCACATCTTTGGACTGTGGGAGGAAACCGGAAGACCTGGAGGAAACCCACGCAGACACAGGGAGAATGTGCAAACTCCACACAGACAGACGGCCAAGGGTGGAATCGAACCCGAGTCCCTGGCGCTGTGAGGCAGCACTGCTAACCACTGAACTACCCCTAAAAAATATAAATCAGGAGCATTATACTGGCACAAACACCATGAACCTAACTTGATTTGAACACACAACCTTCTGGCTTGGAGTGAGACACGCTACCATTGCACCATAAGCTCACAGTTAATATTCTCAGCAATACTCAAGTTCTGTACAACAGATGACAATTTACATAGAAATAAATGTCATGTCTGCATAGATCCAAGATATTAATTGTGCAATATCCTGCATAGTTATAGCAAGACTTCCCTACTGTTATGCTCCATCTCCATTACAGTAGAGACTAACATTCCTGTTTGCTTTCCCAATTGCCTGCTACATCTGCACGCTCAATGCTTGTGTTTCAAGTATGAGGACTCCCAGATTCCTTTGTGCTGCAGGATTCTGTAATATCTCCCTATTTACATAACATTCTTCTCCAATTCTTCCTAGCAAAGTAGATAACCTCACATTTCCCCAAATTTAACTTTATCTGCCAATTTTTTGCCCACTCACTTATCTTATCTATATCTCTTGCTTGGTGTCCTTTTCACAATTCCTCTCCCACTTACTTTTGTACTTTTTGCAAAAGTGGCTATGATTACTTATCCAAGTCATCAATATAAATTGTAAATAGCTGAATTATATTTTACCGGTGCTCTCTCAATGTTTACATATCAGTCACTTTCCAGTGAAATTCACTAGATAGCAACGAGGAAGGAAAGATTTGCATTGATACAGTGTCTTTTACAACCTCATGGAGTAATTGAGGCAAATTCCACTGATTTATTCAGCTATTGTTCAAATGCATATGAGGAACATAGCATTAGATAAGAAGGATCCTGGAAGGAATATGTGGAGCATAAATGGAACACAGTAGCAATGGGATAAATAACCAGATCATCTACTTTAGTGAGGTTGGCTGGGATATTTACACAGATCTTCTTCGTTTAGTGCTGTGACCACTTCAGAGGGCAGAGGAAGCCTTGGTTTATTATATTTTCCAAAGGATGGATATCCAGGAGGAATTTTCCTCTATTAAACTCAGACCATTTTGTCAAATTGTAGTATCCCAATTTCTGCTCCAGGGAACTAACCTTCTATCAGCTGGGATAATTACCATTGGGCTCCTTGTTCTGATTTTTTAAAAAAAAGACAACACTTTTCATTTTCATTCATAAAATTGTGCATTGCTGAAATATTATTGTTTCTTCTGTGGCTCAGTGACTCATGACCTCCAGGATTCTTGAAAAAATATTGACATTTTATCATGAGCATTGACAGAAACTTGAAATGTGGAAGCCACGTTTTAACCTAGCTGGACTCTGCAATTTGCAAACTGCAGAGCAGGACCAGGCAGTATTCATGTAGCCAGCATCTGCAGAGAGCACCTTTGACTGGCAGCCAAGCTTCCAGCATCTCCGGCTCCTTGATGATGCTCACCATGAGATACAGACTAACCAGATCCAGAAATACCACCTTGGTGAGACAACCTCAAGATCAGAACCAGCCCTAGACCACAGGGGAAGCCCAAATCGAAAACTGCAGGTCTTGAACCATCAGCCAATCCTCAAAGACTGAGGAACAGCCTGTCCCAGACTTATTGAATGGGCGTTACCAGTCCTTTCTGTGGTAGGGACTTGTGGATAGGATGCAGTGAATCCTTGGAAGTGTCTGTCAGAAATGTATAGTTAGTTAGTTTTGAGACTGTTTACTTAGAGATTTAAGACTGTTTACTGAAGAGTCCTGTGAAGAGATTGATACAGTTTGACAGAATTTAATTACAGTGCAATAGGAGAGTCTGAAAAATATTGCTTTTCCTTGGTAAATTGTTCAGTAAAGTTATGTCGGACCTTCCACTAACTCTCGTCCCCTTTGTCTATCTCACACATAAAGCACCTGAGAAAAAGGGTTACTGCAAACTGGTAAACAAGGTAAAGCGGGATACATTTGCCAATGTTTCACTGTACAACACACAGTGAAGTGGGTAGATACTCAAGGGTAGAGATCTCTAAGAACATCACACACACGTTCGGTTGTAAATTTTCACGTACTAGCAAGACAGTTACTGTTCAAGACTGAATGAATGCCTACTTCCCATTGGAAATAAACAAGTTCCTACACATTCTCTTTTGCTCTCAACTCAATCAAAGAACAAATCTCAGGAGAGAAGCACTTACTCACCCGATTTCATGTCAACAGGTCACTCAGAATCCACTTTGGACTTGGGAACAACTCAGCATCACTAACCATTCATTCAGCAAAGAATGCCAAGCACAGGAAGAATTATACAGTCAGCCTAGTCATTCCATATAAAATTAATTAAAATCATTCTGCTAGAAAATAAAATCCTTATATTTCTTACGAGTCTGGTCCCACACTGACAGTAAAATTGTTATAATGGGTACCATTTTGGCCAAAGACAGGGAAGCAAGTCCCATGAATTTGTGAACAAACAGGAAAACCAAAATAAATTACGAACCAAACAACTCCTTGCTGTTTTGCTGAAGCTTTGAAGCAGTCAGAGATCACCAAACATGAAATCTGATGCTTTTATTTTATTGGAATTGAGATGCATCCGCCAAGCACTCAGTGTACGTGGCATATAAAAACAACTCAATGCGTATTAATAGATTTGAGAAAACCTTGAAAACCAAAGTATCAAAGGCCACCATAACAAGTAATGAAAGTTTAAAATTCAGCTAACATTTCTCCTAAATCAAAGTAAGTACCAATTCTTTCATTAAAACAAAATTTGACTAACAAGACACTAAACAAGAAGGCACCTCAGCTTACAGAGAAATTAATAGCCAATTACACTTAAAAAATTGGTCTCAGGTGACAAAGGAAGAATCTAAAACCATAACACTTAACAGTCCTTCATACATTGTAATTGTAAGTTACTCACAAGGACATCATACCTTCGTCTACAAAAAGAAAAGAACGTATAAAGTGGAACAAGAAAAAAAGCATAAAATTGCTTCTTCCACAACCAATCTGATCTATCGTGAGTTCCAGTTAAACTGATTAACATACTGAGACAAAATATGTACAAGGTGTCGATCTTGGCTCACTAAGGAGTACTCATAACTCTGAGTCGGTGAATTGAAAATTCAAGTGTTATTCCAGAGACATGTGCACATCATTCAGACTGAAATTTAAGTGCAGTAATGAAGAACCCAGCACTGATCTCAGGGTGAAATTTTAAACCAAGGCCTTGTCTGGCCCTCAGGTAGATGTAGAAGTTCCCATGCTATCATTTTACAGAAGATGAGGGGTGTTCATCCCGAGCCCTAGCCAATGTTTATCCCTCAACCAAAATCATTAAGCAGACGATCTCATCATTAATTGGAACTTTCTGCATGAATTTGCTGCCATGTTTTCTCACAATTATGGTTGTACTTCAAGATAGAAGTGTTTAATAGGCTTAAAATGCTTTGTGATTTCCAGAGGCGGTGAAATTTGTTGTATTACAACTGACGTTGGAGGCATGGACTGTCACCTCTACCCCCACTACTTCAGTGCTTACAATGTGTATTTAAGTGATATACCCAGTACCAACATGGCCAATTGTATTCTCTTCCTAATATGGAGAAGGTATGAGAAATTCCATTAAGAGATTTCTTCAGCAAACAACAGAATTACTGATTTATTATAAAACAAGTTTTATTCAGCGAAGCTGATAACACATTCTTTACACAGGAAATCATTCATTCTTACATTCCAAAAGTTGGGTTTGAAAAAAGACATCATCCAATAATTGTTGATTCTTGAAGGAGAAAGGGATAATGTATGAAGTGTTTCAAATGACCTTCAGTCAGAATCCTGGCACCCATATTTGGGTAATACCAAAAGCAAGCAGTTGTCTCTGGGACGTTTCCAGGCACAGTCTATTTCAGAATTGTCAAGAAAAAGTCTTTCAGACATCTTTAAGGAGACATCTTGGGCGGCATGATGGCTCAATGGTTAGTACTATTGCCTCACAGTGCCAGGGACCCAGATTCGATTCCACCTTTGCGTGACTGTCTGTGTGGAATTTGTGTGTTCTCCCTATGTCTGGATGGGTTTCCTCCCACAGTTCAAAGATGTCCAAGCTCGGTGGATTGGTCATGATAAGAGACCCATGGTGTCCAGGGATGTGCAGCCTGGGTGGATTAGCCATAGGAAATACAGGGAGTGGGTCTGGTTGGGATGATATTCGGAGGGTCAGTGTGGGCTGTAGCCTGCTTCGGCACTTTAGGGATTCTATGATGATTCTATGAAGAGCTGGACCAAGTTGTCATACTGAACCTACTTTTATTGATTTCAAATTCCACCACAGCAGGATTTGAACTGGGGCCCCAGATCATTAGCCAAATCTCTAGATTAATATGCCAGTGATCATAATTTGTGGAGGTGAACTGGAGAAATGTGATAA
>NC_063345.1:15734603-15747415 GCF_021869965.1 Rhincodon typus | reverse complement strand
AAGATAGATAAATATGTGTCAGATTCCTTGATAAACTACGGGCATTAGTAAGTAATTATCCATTGCAGAAAGTAAAAGAAAGAAATTGTGTTTTGTTATGAAGACTCTAAACTATCTTCTTTTTAGGTTTCATATGAAAGGATTATGAATGGTGGTGCATTTGGATACCCAAGCCTTTCTTTTAAATAGTTACAGAAAGGGCATTAGGACACCTTTTTCTTATCACCTTAAATACCTTAGAAGTCAAATGGATTGAACCATCCAAAAGCCACCTCCGTGGGGCTGCTGGATTAGACTGCTTGATGTCACTTGTATGGAGTTGAATGTTTTAGATATCATGTCATTTTGGTCACAGCCTGTACTGCGAGATAAGCTACCCAGGTCATAATCTTCTGTATTTTTGCAGATGGCTTTTAACATGTGCATGTTACTTAAATGGTGAGAGATTGCAAAACTCATAGGAACAGAGGGACCTGGGTGTCCTTTTGCATTTATCATAAAAACTTAGTATTCAGGTATACTAAATGATTCACAAGGAAAGTAGAATAATGCTGCTTATTGCAAGGGGATGGCATATGAAAATAGGAATATTTTCCGACAATTGCACAGTACATGTTGGGACCACATCTTGAATACTTTGATAAACTTTAGTCTCCTTACATAAGAAAGGATATATTTGCAGTAGAAGGAGCGCAAAGAAGAATCATTCAATGGACTTTCGTAACTGGGACAATTGTCTTATAAACAAAGCTCGGGTAGTTTGGACCTGTAACTACTGGAGTTTACAAGATTAAGACATGATCTTATCCAAACATAAGAACATGAGGAGACTTGACAGAGTAGATGCTGAAAAGATGTATCCCCAAATGAGAGAGGCTAGATCTGGTAAAATGCCAGTGATCATAATTTGTGGAGGTGAACTGGAGAAATGTGATAAAATATTATTGGGAGGTGATAAAACATAAAATGCACAATGTTACTAGAGCATGAAGTAATGTTGCCTTTGACCAGAGTCGAATAGTGAGGATTTGAAGATAGATAAATATGTGTCAGATTCCTTGATAAACTACGGGCATTATTAAGTAATTATCCATTGCAGAAAGTAAAATTAAATGGGCCTCTCTTTTAAGATGGAGATTAGGAGTTTTATTTTCTTAGGAGTTGTTAGCCTGCAAAATTCCCTTCATCGAAAGCGGTAGAGAGTGGGCCCTTGAATATTTATAATGCTCAGTTGGATTAGAATCAATGAATCATAAGGTTATACAACTACTTGCATTCCATTTCCCAGCACTTGACCTGTAGCCTTGTGTTCCAAGTGTTCATCCAAAGTACTTCTTCAATGTTATGACGGTTCCTGGCTCTACCACACTTTCAGGCAGTCAGTTCCAGATACCCACCAACTTCTGAGTGAAAAAAAAGCTCCCTTAAATCATCTCAAAACATCTGCTCCTTTCCTTAAATCTACGTCACCTGATTATGGAACTTTCTACTAAATGGAAAGATTTCTTCCCATCTATTCTATCTATGCCACTCAAATTTTACACACTTCAATCCTTTCCCCTGCCCTCAGCCTTCTCAGTTCTAAGGAAAACATCACAGCCTATCTTTCCTCCTTTCATAGCTGAAACACTCGAGCCTAGGCAACATCCTGGTAAATTTCCCGTGCACCCTCTCAAAAAAATTACATCCTTAATAGTCAAGGGAGACTGAAAAAACTCCCACAGAGGCTGGTATCCTGTCACCTTTATTTATACGTGTACAGTACTGGTCTGACTTCCTCAGAGCCAGCTCTCAGAGTGAACAGAACTCCTGACATTCTTGTTAATATCTGCCAGCCAATGCCCTCTGATTGGACCAGGTTAACAGTCCCATTCAGGGAACTCATATTCTACAGGGTCTGCCTGGCGGACCTCGTTACAGTCACTATATCCTTCCCCCTCCATGTCTGGAGACAAAGGCCTGTTTGTTATCTTGTAGCCTCTTCTGGGGTGTTTTCGCACTGGGTTGTTTCCTCTGACTCAGCCTCGGATGCAGGGTGCATGTACCGGATCATAGGCTGCTTCTTACACCCAGAGCTTCTCAGAAGAATTTCATCCTCTTCTTCAAGCGGGAAAGGTGTCAAGGTTATGCCATCCACTGCATCCAACTCAGGTTTCTTTGACGCTAGACGGAGGGGGAAAACCCATGGATTCTGAAAGCCTTTTTGGCTGTTCTGAAGGGCCAGGTATGTTTTGCTCTTGGCCCATTTGTAGTTTTGCAGCTTTCAGGTGGCCCACGTGCTTGTTCAGGACCACCTCACCTATCCAAACCTTGTATGTTATCGGACCCAACCTCACATTGACCATGCCAATTCCCCATGCACGGGCACTTCCGTGTTTTCAGCACAAAACTTTGTCCTTCGAACTAAACTGTCTCTCTCACTTAGATGACTCTTCTGTATGCCTTTGGTATTCCTGATGCACTTTCACCCTCCCCTCCCCAAGGTCCGGGAAAATTACATTTAACCTGGTGCAGGGTGTTCTCCTCATTAACAACTCTGCTGGAGTTATCCCTGTAGTTACACAAGGGTGGTCCTGTAGTCAAATAAGAACCGGATAGTTTTGTATCAAATAAAGGTTTAATCCATTTCTTTAAGCCCGCCTTCAAAGTTTGGCCTGTTCATTCTGCCAGACCAATGGAAAGTATGGAGTTGTCCTTATATGCCAAATGCAATTCCATTTTAGGAAATATTAGAATTCCCTGCTGTTAAATGATGACCTGTTTTTGTGATGAACACTTCCAGGAATCCATGTATTGCAGAAGTTGCTTGCAACCTTTCTATTGTCATCCCCGTGTTTGACGAATGAACTCAATGCAAATCCAATCACTTTCAGTGGCATCCACAATGATCAAGAATGTTGAGCCTATGATAGGGCCGGCATAGACAATGTGTAACTGTGTCCAGGATTTACCTGGCAATTCCCACGAATGTGGGGAGCTGCTGGTGGTAATTTCTGTCCTTGTTAACACTCTGGGCACTGCCCCACCAATACAGCTATGTCTGCATCCAATCCTGGCCACCAGACTTAACTTCTCGCCAACATCTTCATTTTGGACTCCCTTGGATGGCCCTGGTGGAGTTCAACCAGGATCTGGCATTGCTCTGGACAATCATTCCTACTCCCTGTAATAAAATGCCACTGTCTACAGTGATCTGATCATGCCAGGTCCAGAAACATTTCAGTCTTGGTTGTGATGGCCCTTTTGTTTCCCCCATCACCACCAGATCTTCTTGTGTCCACAGTCGCATATTGTCAGTGGTGACCGGAAAGGTGTCCAGAAAGTTTAAGTTCAGAACAGACTCTGACAGCAGCACCGTGTCCTGGGACATTTCTCTGTCCCTGCACGTTCTCTGATGTGACTGATTTTCCCACTTTGACTGTAACTGGGGCTATTTGACTGTAATTGGGGTAATTTGACTGTAATTGGGGGTATTTGAATGGCTGATGGATACCATGGCAATGGTGACACCTACATTTCTGATCAGAAACTGTGCACATGGTTGTGCAGACTGCATCCCACACTGGCTCAGAGACCCTTACAACAGTCTTTTTTTGTCATTTCCATAGTTGTGACCTCATCATAGGCCTCCTTCCATGTCCGAGTATTATCTCAAAATCTTTATCTGGACTTGATTGTTCCTTAGGCATCCTATGAACATGTTTCTCAGCTTAATTTCTAAATTCTTGTCATACTTATAGTGGTAACAAAGATATTTTAATTTGAGACTATAATCTGCAACAGTGTCACTTGCCATCTTTTTGTTTTAACGAAATGTAATTCCCAATGTTATTTCATTAGGAATAAGAGTTGCATGCCGAGGGTTTAATCCAAAACTGTACAAACTAATAAAGGTAGTGAGATCATTGCAAGTTATCAAGGTGATGGTGTCAAAACAGGACAGTGAGGAAGATTTGACAGATACAGAACAGTGTGGTGGGGTTACACATAGCATGACATGAACCCAAGATCACAATTGAGGCTGTCTTCATGGGTACGGAACTTGGCTCTCAGTTTCTGCTTACTTTGGCTAGACCCTCGGCATGCAACTCTTACACCTACCCATTTGGTTTGTCTCCAGCACCACCTTATTTTTAATTTTTAAGTAATTATCTCTGTGTGGCAATTAATTGGATTATAGGTCATTCCCTTCACTTACTATTCACTGGTTGACACTTTACTCAGACCGTCTAACACTCTTGATCACCTGCAAAGACTTATTATTCAACCTGTCGACACGCCACTCACACCATTTGTAGGATGTTTTGACCTGTCTGCCTATAAATTCTGTGGCTGCATGCTTCTCTCTCACTTCACCTGATGGAGGAACAGCTCTTCGAAAGCTTGTGATTTCAAATAAATCTGTTGGACCATAACCTGGGGTCGTGTGACTTCTGACCTTGTCCACCCCAGTCCAACACCGGCACCTCCACATCATTTTACAGACTGATGAGGTCACTGCTACTGAGTTTCCGTCACCTATTCACAAAGCTGAAATGCTGTACCGAAGTAATTACTGCAGTTTTAAACACTATCTCAGATTTAAATTCAACAATTGAGATTGTTCATTATAATAGTATCCATTTCAGAAAAAAAAGCAGCTTCCCATTCCTGCATACCACACTCAACTAAACAACAGCCAGCCCTAGTCCCTGTTTACCCAATCTTAGACCTTGATACCCTATTCCCAGCCATTGCCCCAACCCCTCAGAAAGGGTAATTTAAAATAAATGCTCATGTCTTGCAATGTACCATTGATTGGAAACCTATGCATGGATCATGAGAGATCAAGTCCAAATTAGTCTTAATAAAACCTTAATAAAATCATGCAGATTCTGCCAGGAAGGTACTATGACGGTGGAAGACTTATAGTTATGGTTCACAACAGTAAAATTTAATATAGGCCACAGAAGTCACTTCTTATTAGTTTTAGCTCAAATTTACAACATCTACTGTTAGTTGCTTTTGTATCTCAAAAGACGTCTGCAAGGGAGATCCTAGATAAAAGTGAGGTTAAAACTAGGAATAACAGAGATGGAGACAACAAGGTGCAGGGCTGGATGAACACAGCAGGCCAAGGAGCATCATAGGAGCAGAGAGGCTGACGTTTTGGGCCTGGGGTTTTGTCAAAGTTGTTAAAAGTAGATAGTGGTGGAGATATGGAGAAGTTTACAAAGGGAATTCTATGGCCAGAGTTGCTGAAATGTTTGTTGTCAAAAGGTGTAAAGAAGAGATGAAGAAGATCCACCAGGGGCCTGACTAAGAGGGATGTAGAGTTTGAGGCATTAGGGAGTGGGAGGATGTTAGAATTGTAGAATCACAGAATTTTACAGTACAAAAGGAGGCCATTCAACCCATCATGTCTGTACCTGAAAGAAGTACCCAGCTCGTTCCACTCTCCAGCCCTATCTCCGTTACCCGCTAACCTCATCACTTTCGAATATATATCCAACTCTCTTTTGAAACCTCCTACGGAATCTGCCTCCACTACTTTCCCAGGCAGCATATTCCAAATCCTAACAAGTCTCTGAATACAAATGTTTCCTCTCATCTCACTCCTAGCTCTCTTGCTGACAGTCTTGAAATTGCGATCCCTAGTTACTGATGTACAAACTAATGGAAACAGAATATTCTTCTTTACCTTGTTAAAATTGTTCATAATTTTGAATATCTCAATAGGCCACCTCTTAACCTTCTCTGCTCCAAGGAGAATAAGCCCAATTTCTCTAATCTTTCCTTGCACCTAAAATCCCTCATTCCTGGTATCATTCTAGTAAATCTCCTTCGAACTCTCTCCAGGGCTTTAACAACCTTCCTTAAACATTATGCCCTGGACTGAACACAATACTCCAAATGTGGTCTGACCATGGTAGAATTCTAAATTTGAATTACTAGGGCTTTTGAGAGAAAAATCGTAAAAAAATCTGTTAAGTAGGAAATATCACAGTCACTTTGCGCACTTCCACTAATAGTAACCAGATATGGGGACAGATAGTCTGTTTCTTTTTTAATGGTATTGGTTGAGGCAAGACTATTAATCCAGAAACTCAATTAATTTTCTGGAGAGAGAGTAGGAACTGCAGACGCTGGAAAATCTGAGATAAGGTGTAGAGCTGGATGAACTCAGCAGGCCAAGCAGCATCATAGGAGCAGGAAGGCTGCTTGGCCTGTCTAGGTCCAAAACGTCAGCCTTCCTGCTCCTCTGATGCTGCTTGGCCTGCTGTGTTCATCCAGCTCTACACCTTGTTATCTCTAATTTTCTGGAGACCCTGGTTCAAATCCCACTATGGCAGATGATAGAATTCAAATTCAATTTAAAAAATGATGACCATGGAGCTGTTGTTGCTTGTCTGGAAAAACCCATCTGGATTACTATAGTCTTTTCAGAAAGGAAATTTGCCATCCTAACCTGGCCTGGAATACATGTAACTCCAGGCTCACACCAAAGTCCTCATTACTATCATTTGGGACTGGTGCCAAAATTGGGAGAGCAGTCTTACAGGATAGTCAAGCAACACTCTAACATAGTTATACTCAGAGAATCATACCTTACGGACAAATTCCCAGACACCATCATCTCTATATAAACTGACGTTTTCCCAGCCACCGTCAGTTCCGAAGAAGGGTCACCGGACCCAAAACGTTAACTCTGTTTTCTCCTCCACAGATACTGCCAGACCTGCTGAGCTTTTCCAGCAACTTTGTTTTTGTACCATCATCACTATCCCTAGACATGTCCTGTCTCACCAGCAGCGGTGGTGGCACAGTAGTACACAGTTGGGAGGGAGTTCCCTAGGAGTCCTCAGCATTGACTCCAGCCCCCATAAAATCTCATTGCTTCAGGT
Organism: Rhincodon typus; assembly: GCF_021869965.1. Lineage (NCBI taxonomy): Eukaryota > Metazoa > Chordata > Chondrichthyes > Orectolobiformes > Rhincodontidae > Rhincodon > Rhincodon typus. Next base: position 15,740,531 of record NC_063345.1, on the reverse strand, counting down.
TAAACATGGGCAAGGAATTTTCCTGCTGCTTAGCACCATGGTCCCTCCCCCGATGAATCAGTACTTCTCTATGTTAGACAACATTTTGAGGAAGCACTGAGGGTGGCAAGGGTGCAAAATGACTCTGGGTGGGGGATTTCAATGTCCACCACCAAGAATAGCTCAGCAGCAGTACTATTGATCAAGCTGGTTGGGTTGTAAAGGACATAGCTGCTAGATTGGGTCTGCAGCAGGTGATGAGGAAACCAACAAGAAGGAAAATCGCATTCGACTTTATCCTTAGCAACCTGGGGCTGCAGATGCATCTGTCCATGACACCATTAGTAAGAGTAACCATTACACAATCCTTGCGGAGAGGAAGTCACGCCTTCACATTGAGAATACCATCCATCGTGTAGTGTGGCACTATCACCATGCTAAATGGGACAGACTCCGCACAGATCTAGTAACTCAAGACTGGGCATCCATGAGGCGCTGTGGGCCATCAACAGCAGCAGAATTGTACTCCAGCACAATCTGTAACCTCATGGCCCGGCATATCCCCCACTCAACCATTACCATCAAGCCAGGAGATCATCCCTGGGCCAATGGAGAGTGCAGGAAGGCATGCCAAGAGTAGCACCAGGCATACCTTAAAATGGAGTGTCAACCTGCTGAAGCTACCAGACAGGACTACTTGCACAGTATAAGCAGCAAGTGATAGGCAGAGCTAAGTGATCACATAACCAACAGATCAGCTCTAAGATCTGCAGTCCTGCCACATCCAGTCATAAATGCTGGTGGACAATTAAACAACTCACTGGAGACTCCATAAATATCCCCATACTCAATGAAGGAAGAGCCAATACATCAGTGCAGCAGATAAGGCTGAAGCATTCTTAGCAGTCTTCAGCCAGAAGTGCTGAGTCGATGATCAATCTCAGCCTCCTCCAGTAGTCCCAGCATCACAGATTGCAGTGTTTAGTCAATTTGATTCACTCCACGTGATACCAACAAGTGGTTGGACACAGACCGTTTCAGTATTTAAGGATGCTGAACATCGTGCAATCATTGGTGAACATTCGCACTTCTGACCTTGTGATGGAGGGAAGGAAATTGACGAAGCAGCTGAAGATGTTTGGCCTAGTACACTACCCTGAGGAACTCCTGTAGAAATGGGAACACTTGTCCTTCTATGTGAAGGTGGTTGTGCATTGTTCAAATGCATCAAGATGTGGACAATATCCAGGCTTGGGCTGATAAGTGGCAAGTAACAGTCATACTACACAAAAGCCAGGCAATGACCATCTTCAACAAGACATGATCTAACCACCACCCCTTGACATTCAATGGTGTTAGCATCACTGAATCTTCCACTATCAATATCCTGGGGTTACTGTTGACCAGAAACTCAACTAGGCTCACCACATAAACACAATAGCTATAAGAGCAGATCAGAGGCTAGGAATATTCCAGTGAGTAACTTACCTCCTGACTCCCCAAAGTCTGTCCATCACCTGCAAGGCACAAGTCAGGAGTGTGATGGAATTCTCCCCACTTGCCTGGATGCGTGGAACCCCAAAAACACTCAAGGAACTCAACACCATCCAGGACAAAGCAGCCTGTTTGTTTGGCACCACATCCACAACCATCGACTCCTCCCCCACTGATGCTCAGTAGCAGCAATGTGTACTATCTACAAGATGCACTGCAGAAATTCACCAAAAATCCTTAGACAGCTCCTTCCAAATCCACAACCATTTCCATCTAGAAGGACAAGGGCAGCAGATACATGGGAACACCACCAACTACAAGTTCCCATCCAAGCCACTCACCTTCTTGACTTGGAAATATATCACCGTTGCTTCACTGTCGCTGGGTCACAATCCTGGAATTATCTCCCTAAGGGCATTGTGGGTCAATCGACAGCACATGCACTGCCGGGATTCAAGGCAGCAGCTCACCAACACCTTCTCAAGGGCAGCTAGGGACGGGTAATAAATGCTGGCCCAGCCAGTGATGCCCATGTCCCAGGAATGAATTAAATCTGAAGTAAACATAAGTCAGCAAGGTCGGGAGATGGTCAGACAGGATAATTTAAGATAGGACACGTGCAGTGGAATTCAGTACAGAATGAAGTTTATGGAAGGAGTAGTCGAGTCTGGAAACAACTAAGACATGCAGTTCTGAGGAAGGGTCACCGGACCCAAAACGTTAACTCTGTTTTCTCCTTCACAGATGCTGCCAGACCTGCTGAGCTTTTCCAGCAACTTTGTTTTTGTTCCTGATTTACAGCATCCACAGTTCTTTTGGGGTTTTTTTAAGACATACACAAGCTTTGCAGCAGAAGAGAGACTGAGATTGTAAATATATAGACTGAAGTCTACAATCAACCATTGCTTGTCAATGCACTGAAAACCTGGACCCGGCCTCCTTAACTTTATTTAAACTCAATTTAATTACGCTACAATCATAACTATTTCAATACTTACTGTCCCTGTCGATCTACTAAAAGCTGGTTTTCTGGCCTCGATTCTGTATTTTCTTATTTAAAAGCTCTGTAGTCATGTTGCCTTAATAACTGTTTCAATGTTTTCTGGCCCCACAAGTCCAATAAAATCTGTCTGTGGCTCCATTAGCCTAATGATGACTATGCATTATGCCCTGTTGGCATGGCATAAAAATTTTATAGCCCCACTGGACTAATAAAACTGTTTATGGCTCAGTTGGCTAAATAAACAAACTTTAAATCTTTGGAAAATCTTCCGATGCTTTGAAAATATAAAATAAGATCCATCTTCAAGACACTCACTCCGCCCACGATAGCTCCGATCCAGGAAACAAAGTCGACATCACATGCACGAGCTTTCCTGTAGTCCTCCTTCAGAGAATTCCCCACTTCCTCAGCTGTAGACTAAATAATCTTTCCTTTGAAAATATCACAGCACCTCTACTCCACACTCTGTGGGTCCATTAACTGAAAGCAAAAAATAAAACTGCCCTCAGGAAGTTGCCATTTTCAACACAGTTGTCCTGCTGGTTTTAAATTACTGTTGCTGCCACAAATCCCTTCACTTAAGCCGGTGGTTCAAGATAGAATGACCATTTGCATGCTTATCCTTCAGTATTTCACCTGGTGTATCCTATATCATGGATGTTGGAAGGCAATTGTGACTACAAAGAACTTTGCAGCTGAGACCAATCCTGCTTGACTGCCTCCTAATCCCAATTCGATCAAACGTTTGACCAGAGAATCAACTCCATCTCTACCTCCAGCCTTTCTCTCAGGATCACTAATTAAATGGAGGACCAGAAGTTTGGTACTCCATTGATTTGCAGCCAATCATTCGATTCAGAAAACAAGGTAGCCATGGCACTTTGCTATTTCAGAACATGGATGGCCATGCCTAGTAAAGTTGTCAAAAACCATTAAAGTTGTCAAACGACCTTTCATTTTTATTTTATAATCGTTGGTAGCACAGAACCTGAATATCGCGGAAAAAAGAGACATTGTGTTGATTCTTTTCGTCTTGTACTCACTAGGACACTTCACAAAATTACAGATTAAAGGGGATAACCAACACTTCTACAGTGTGAGAGGGGAGTGCTGAATAGTTCCCGTGGAGTATGACACATTAATGCTGATTGACAGTTAACAGCCAGGCTCTGTTAAATTTTATACTTGGCTGGTGGTCTTTGATTGGTCAGGGCTTTGCCCTGAGAAATGAATACCCAGTGAATGGCTCACATCCATTTTGTTGAGTTGACACAGCAACTTTGCATGCACATGTTCATTTCTATCTGTGGTCTGCAGATAAACAACACTCTGTTCAAAACCAGCCTGTACCTCTTAAAGGTGGGAATCCATTGTTGTTGGAGCACCTGTACGATCTGTTTGCACAGGAAGAAGAATGAATTATAATGCACTGTAGGACTGCGCATATTCCAAAGGCTTCTGAACATGCATTGGAGGCCTTGTTGCTTGATTAGAATAGAGGTAAGATCTGATCCACGCACAGGGGCACTTCTCCAGGAATGGCAGGTACAATTGCCCAGCTCCCATAGACCTGAGCTGGATCACACAAGCCTCTGGCAGCGCCAACCCAGTGCCATCTACCTCATTGGGATTGGCATGGCTCACTCAGAGAAAGCCACCTTAAAGTGATCTACTATCTCCCCCCGTAAGTAATCTCCAGCCTGCCTTCTGAACCTTCGTGAAATTCCACTCCCAGTCAGCATCCAGCAGAAATATGGCATTGGCAGCAGGAAAGCAGTTAGTGAACTCTGTTCTTGACCAGGCAGTTATTTGGAACGGAGCTACAACACTGAGAGTTTGCAAAAAACACCAGAGAAGAAACAGAGATCTGGTTGACAGCCCATCAAGTTACAGTTCATAAGAGTCAGAGCATAGGGTCCCACAGACACTGGCACTCAAGCATGGTGAAAGTTCACACAATGGACCATCGTGAAGGTCAAACATCAATTGAATATGTGGTTAAAGACTCAGCAATCAAGTAAGATGCTACGGCACTGCAGCGACACAGGACTTTACACTGCATCTGAAATGAATGTCTGAATGGACAACAAATGAATTGAAATTGAAAATGTTGTAAATGTCACGCTCCAGTCTTGCAGGAGCTCAACTTGTGAAATCTTGTAGCCACAATAACCATCACAGACACTGGCAATGCCATCATTGTTCTGATGTGAGGTTAGCTGTGGCTGCACAGGTGGCAGATTTCATTCAGGATATCCTCCGTGAAGATTTTTAAGAAAATGGTCTAACAATGGAACGGCATCAGCTAATGTCAAATCGAGTCATTCAGATCATAGAGTGAGGTTGCAGCCCAAATACTGATCTGCATTGAGTTTACTGATGGGCAACAGATTGGGCAGCACACTGGATCACTGGCTAGTACTGCTGCCTCACAGCACCCAGGTTCAATTCTATCCTCAAGTGACTATCTGTGTGGAGTTTGCACCTTCTCCCTGTGTCTGCGTGGGTTTCCTCTCACAGTCCAAAGACGTACAGGTTAGGTGGATTGGCCATGCTAAATTGTCCATGATGTCCAGACTAGGTGGTAAACTGGGGGTTATGGGACTAGGGTAGGGGGCTGGGTTAGGACAGGATGCTCTTCAGAGGGTCGGTCCAGACATAATGGGCTGAATGGCCTCTTCGTGCACTGTAGGAAATGTATGATTCTCGAACTATCAAGCCAACAAGTTTGCTAAGGCTGAGGAGGTAAATGAAAAGAATCATCTATTGTGCATCCATATCGTTGGGAAAGCGAATCAACGATCAGCCTGCCCCACACTATCAGGAAATGCAAGTTCATGCCCCACTCATCAAATTTGTGTCACCTACCTCCTGGCCCCCACCTCTAATCCCAGCAGAAACGGCTTTGGTGTCATTACCCCTGAGTGAGGCTAAGTTAAATGTGCCCATAGATTTTTGGATTTAGATTTTATTGTCACGTGTACTTGAGCACAGGAATACAGGAGTACAGTGAAAAATGCACAAAGTTGCCATTCTCCAATGCCATCTTAGTGTACAAAAAACAGGATTAAAAATAGAAGCAGAAATAAAAGTAACAGCCAAAAAAAAAGGAAATGTCTAGACCACTCCCCTGCCTCCACCATGAGTCATTCTCAGCCAGAAATTCAAAGCCACAAAGTCCATCCCTCAGTCTGCGAACACTCAGGTGTCCTGACTCCCCACAGGCTGCTGTAACCGGAATGCCATCGCTTCTGCCATCAGGTACCCGGGCCCAGCATGATCTGACGCTCCACTGCCGACACCGAAATCACGTCACTATCCTCCACGCCATCTTGCCTCCACCGACATTATCGTCTATATGAATCTGCTGAAGCAGCTGGATGCTGAACTGAGCTCAAATCCGCCGCTGGGCCCACCGCACTGAAGCAGCTGGATGCTGAACTGGGTTCAAA
>NC_063345.1:15718525-15734593 GCF_021869965.1 Rhincodon typus | reverse complement strand
CCACCGCACTGAAGCAGCTGGATACTGAACTGGGCTCAAACCCGGTGCTAGGCCCACCGCACTGAAGCGGCTGATGTCTCGCCCCGGCTTACATTGCAGCCGCTGCTGCCACCTGGGACCACCATTTCAGCAAACAAACCCGCTGCTGCCAACAGTCCGGGAAGGGAACCGATATCACTGATAAAGGACAAAAAAAAAGAAAGAGCAAAAGTAAAAGTAAGAGACAGAGAAAAGAAAGACAGACGGAAGTGGATGAGGCCCAGGCTCAGGACCCGTGCATGAAGGCTGCTACTCTGCTGCCACCATCTTAGAATTGATGGCTGCCCTATGTAATTTTTAACCTTAATCCTTTACATACATTGCTTACAGTGACTCTGTCATCACAGTTCTACTTATAAATATCCTATGTTTACTCTAGCTCATCTTGAAGATTTGATCTCACAGAGAGGAATTTCTTACAAGTGCCGGTCATTTAGCACTGTGTTAATGGCTTGTTTTTGTTAACTATATGATGCAGTGCACCACTTTCCTGATGTTTTCTAGATCCTGGGCCTACTCCATTAATTCTTTCCCTATATGACTCCTAGCCTTTCAAGCCTTACAGAAGATCTTCTGGAGGTTTACTAGCATTATGCCATTGTCAACAGACTTCAGTTACGTGGCAAGACTTGACAAACTGGGATAGTTACCTTGAGTGTAGAGGGTTGGAGGTAAATGAATAGAGCCAATCAAATTTATGAGGAAAAACTGACAGGTTAGAAATCAGAAGACATTGATTTAAGATAATCGGCAAATGAACGATTGAGGAGATGGGGAGATTTTATTTTAAGGTACAGCACATTATAATGATCCACAATGAAATGCATGAAAGAATGTTGCAAGCAGATGTATCAGTAACATTCAAAATGGTTTTATATGTATACTTGGAAAGAGAGAATTTGCTAGTTACAGGAATGAACAAGTAGAATGAGACTTATTGGACAGCTCATTTCAATGATCTATCACAAACACAATGGGCTGAATGGTCTTGTTCTGAGCTATATGATGCTATGATAAGGCTTTATGAACAATTATGATCAATTGTAAAATCCGGTGTACTGTTCCAGCTATGACAGTGACTCCTGTTTGCAGGAAGGATCACAAAGGTGGATGATTCTCCTACTCACAGTTCTGAGGAACGGTCACCGGACCTGAAACGTTAACTCTGATTTTTTCTTCACGAATGCTGCCAGACCTGCTGAGCTTTTCCAGTAACTTCTGTTTTTGCTCCTATTCATTGGTTGTTCAGTGATGTGAGTGTCAATATAGACTGTGTACCAGGTATAAAAAAAAGCCAAACCGTGTTTTAAATTGGTGCATTTATTTCCCTCAAGTAACTGTAGCTCAACTTAAGAACGCACCAACAACAATTTTCAGACAATAGTCTTCCAGTTTGCAAGTTGATCAAGTGAGTTGGAATATTTTTGTGCTGCAACCTTTGACATGGCAATTTGTCTGATGCCTCTCGTTTCAAAGCAGCATGAACCCTGAACTGGCTGTATCTTACCTGGCAATTGACCAATAAAAGTTTCTCTGAAATCAATCGGCCCATAAAACTCTATTTCATTCCGGAGGTCCTTCCTTTATTTTACATGTTAATGGAGCATGCTTTTGAAAATTACTATCTTGCAAAATGATGTACATGAAACTTTTTGTCAAACCCAATAAATTTCACAAGGACTTTTTTGCAAAAATACTTTCACAGTAATGCAGTCATTGTGGTTAGATTTATGTCATAAAACATTAGTACACAGCAATGTTTGCAAGAATTATTATTTTGCCAACATAATTATTTATAACGGGAAGAGAAAAAGTTATAAAATGCATTCTGTTATTAGCATAATGCTAACCTGTGAAGAAAAATGCTTATCTCTGTTCTCTACGGATGCTGCAGTTTTTAAACTTAGTTTGATTTGGTCTTAATTTTGCCCAAAAATATAATCATTCCTCAACAAATAAATTTACTTCCAGAATTTCAACATTAAACAATGTTTCTTCCCAGCCCTTGAACGACTGGACAATGGCAAGGAGATGAGGAAAATATAGTGAGGTTGGAAAAATGAGGCTCCCATTGTTGAGAAGAAAAAGTATAATTTTCTACACAAAGTTTTAGCAGTGAGACATGAACCTTGCTAATGAATGACGGGAGGCCAATTTGCATGCAGTAACACCTCATTCATACCTAATCTCCCCTCATTTATATGCCTATTGCTGCTTTACTAGGCAGTGGACAGAAACTAGTTGGCTTGAACTTCCAGCATCAAAGTCTGAACAAGTACCTGGCAGTTCCAGCTAACTGTTGCTCTGGGTTTCCATCTCGGCCAGCATACCCCAAAAGGGCAGGTCCCACCGCCAGTAACTGCGTGCATTCTTCATCCACAAAGGTTGGCATTGGACAGGGACCAGCCTCACTTTATTATCATAGAAACATAGAAAACAGGAACAGGATTGGGCCACTCGCTCTTTGACCCTGCTTCTCCATTGAATATAATCATGGCTGATCATCCAGCTCACTACCCTGTTCCTGCTTTCTCCCCAAAACCTTTGATCCCTTTGGCAAAGAACTATATCTGTCTCCTTCATGAAAACATTCAATGTTTTGGACCCAACAACTTTCTGTAGCTGAGAATTCCACAGGCACACTAAAATAACTGCACAGAGGCTGGCATCCCATCACCAGGTCACCATTTATTTACATGTGCATAGTACACTGGCTATGACCAGTCAGCTCGGAGTCTGTCTCTGAAGTGGGGAGACTCTGAATCTCCTGTCTATATCTGTCAGCCAGGGCTCCCTGATTGGCCCAGGTTAACAACCCCAATAGAGCATCTCACAGTCAAAAAGATCCACCTAGTTCCAATCACTACACCCCTTTTCCGTGAGTGGTGAAATTTTTCCTCAACTTAGTCTTAAATGGCCTAACCCTTAGACTGTGACCCCCAGTCATCAGGAAAATTCCTCCTGCATTTATCCTGTCCAGTCCTGTTAGAATTTTATGGGTATCTATGAGATCATGGCACATCTCCAACTCATCTATTGTTTGGTTCACCATTCCAATACTGCACTTAAGAGCACACACAAACACCTTTCATTACAATGCAGAATTCCAGGCTACTTTGTCCCCAGGGACAGGCATGCATCCGGACAGGATGCTTCGCAGAGTTCTTTGCTTGCTCTCTTAGCACCTAATAACATGCAGCTAGTTGGATGCTCATTGCCTCATTTCAAAGTCTAAAAGGTGTGGTTCTCAGTCAAGTTTTACCTTACAAGAATGGTCGCTGGGAGCTGAGCACTATCCTCTGGCAAGTGACTCCATTGCACTACCCCCTTACTGAGGCGAAGCATCAATACAGTGCTAGCCATTCCTTCAGCAGGGCCAGCAGATGATAGACCACCTGAAGATCAGTCTTGCAGGAAAAGGATGTTGCAGTGCAATCCAAGCAGGATGCACAGTCACAGCAGTGTGCATCATCTACAAGATGTACTGTCAAAATTCTTGGAGCTGTGTTCTGAACAACTGGAACAGGCAATGAGCAAATCTGATGCACACTGAAGAACTGAGAAAGCAGCAGCAATCTTTCAGGGAGAAAGGAGTGGGAGGCAGATCGCCTTCACCACATCAGAGCAATGTAGCGTAAGGTGCAGCAAGCCAGACAGGACACCATTGAAACCTGCTTCCTAGAGATGTGAGCTGGGTGAAGTCATTATTCATTGACAAAAATTACTGCTATTCAAATGGCAAATAGCTCCTTTTTATTTCCCAGAAACAAATGCAGCTTTTCTTGTTTGTTGCTTCTTCACTTTTTCTGTTTAATAAAAATTAAGATTAACAACTGTTTGAAGGCTTTACAACATGCAACGCTCCAACATTGAACAATGACAAGATGTTGTAGTTCGCTGGGCATTAGAGAAGGTGTAGCACTCCCTTAGAAAGGGTTCTAGCATGATAGGGTAGAGGGTAGGTAGACTGTCATACTAACTACAACTGTCAGACATTTGATGATTTGAATATTGGAAATAAAGCACACGTTCATAAATTGTTTGAAGTCTCACTCATGCCATCTATGTGCTCTCAGAAGCTTTCTTTCTCCCCATTCAATATGTGTACAGTGAAGAGATGGCTGGCAGAGTTGGATCTGGTGCAAGGCTGGTCTATAAATACAGCAATAGCAGCATAAATCCGAGAAGGATCCAGCTCCTGAAATAAACATTGGAGTCCTGTAAAGCTATTGTTTTTATTTTAACTCACTCATTGGATTGGGCATCGCTGGCTGAGCCATCCTGAATTGTCCTTGAAGGTGCTGATGAGCTGCTTTCTTGAACCTTGTAGTCCATTTTCTGGAAGTACACCCACATTAGGGAGTGCGTTCCAGGATTTTGATCCAGTGACACTGAAGGGGCAAAAATGCATTTCCAAATCAGAATGGTGAGTGGCTTGGAGGGGAAATTGCAAGTGGTAGTGATCATATGTATTGTACGTTCTGCCCATGTCCTTCAAGATGGCAGTGGTCTTGGGTTTGAAAAATGCTGCCTAAGGAGCCTTAGAAAATTTCTACAGTACGTCTTGTCGATAGTGCACACTGCTGCTACTGTGCGTCAGTGTTGGAGGGAGTGAATGGCAGCGCATCCACAAATAATCAGGCAGGTGATTTGTCCTGGATGGTGTCAAGCTTCTTAAGTATTGTTGGAGCTGCACTCATCCAGGCAAGTAGGGCGTATTCCATCACAGTCCTGACTCGTGCCTTCGAGATGGTGGACAAGCTGTGGTGAGTCAGGAAGTGGGTTATTTGTTGCAGGAATTCTGGAATTTGACCTGGTCTTATAGCCACGGTATTTTTCCGTCTAGTCCAGTTCAGCTTCTGGAAAATGGAAAACTCCACATCAGGATTATAAAAGGTGGCTTTCAGTGATGGTAATGCTAATGGGAATGTCAAAGATGATGGTTAGATTCTTTCTTGCTAGAGAAGGACATTGCCTTAAACTTATGTGGCGTGAATGTTATTTGCCACTCTAGCCTGGATGTTGTCAAGATCTTGTTGCAAATGGATATGGACTGCTTCAGTATCTGAGGGGTCTCAAATGGTGCTGAACATTGTGCAATCATCAATGAATGTCCCCACTTCTATCTTTACAATGGAGGATGGCAGTGGAGAGTTTTAAGCCTGATTTACATTAACTCCAATTTTGTTAGGCTCCTTAATGCCAAAACATGGCTCAGTCAAACGTGGCCTTGCTGAGCAGCCATTTGGACCTCCCCTAGTAGTTCAACTCTTTGTCCATGTTGAAGCAGGTTTGTAATGAGGTCAGGAGCTGAATGGGCCCACCAGAACCCAAACTAGGCATCAGTGAGCAGATTAGTAGCACTGTTGATGATACCATCACTCTACTGATGATTGGCAGCAGACTAATGGGGCAATAATTGGACAGGTTAGGTCTGCCAGCAATTTTCTTCACATTTTCAGGTAGACGTTAGTGTTGTAGCTGTACTAGGGGCACAAAAAGTTCTGGAAACAAGTCTTCAGTATTATTGCTGTAATGTTGTTAGGGTCCATAGCCTTTGCGGTATGCGCTGCCACCAGCCATTTCTTGATATCCCATGGAGTAAGTTCAAATGGTTGAAGACTGGCATTTGTGATACTGGGCACTTCCACGAGAGGCCTGGACTGGGTCCACCAATCTTTCTCATAATTTTCAAGGGAGATCTTTGTATTCTACCTGAGATTAGCAAAGATCTGTTTGTGTTAGGTCACATTCGTTCATTTTATCAGTCCTGCATTATCCAGGCCCTTCTTTAATTTTCTCAACTTGACTATTCCAACACAATCTAGACAACCCTCCCTCTTTCTATCGCTGTGAAGTTGAAATTACCTGTTGTTTACAATAAACTCACACAAGGCCTGTTCCACAATCACACCTACGTTTATTGGCCCACACAGGCTCCCACTCAAGCAATATTAACATTCTCATCTTGCTTTTACAGCCCTTCACAGTTTTCTTCCCATCTCGGTAATCTTCTCCAGCCTCATCCTCCAAGATGCCTGGCTGGGTTGTGTGATCTCAAGGCCAAATTGAACATGAATATTAAACTTAACAAAAGGACTAGAATAATGATTTATAATTTCATGTCTGTAGTCTCAAAATACAAACCATTCTGAATGACAGATCCAGTAGACCTAAAAAGTCAGCATAAAGAGACAGAATTACTCAGAATCAAGCTTAAGGAAAAGTATTTCCTGGTGATGTGTAAGGGCGATGAGCCAGGAGGCAACAAATATATGATAGGGATGGTCCTCTTGCTCAACGCATCTGTTGGGCTGCCCAAGATACACCAAAGTGATGTGCCTGTTCACTCTATCTTATCTATGACTGGCTCAGGTCAACATAAACTTGTCAAAAGCTTTGCTGAATCTCCACGAGCAGGTTTAAGTAAGTTTTTTCACTTTCACACTGAAGGATTTACTCAGGCAGTCAGCCTGAATTTTAACTGCCTGTACTCTGATGCATTATTTCTTTTCTATTGCACAATTGTATGCTGAAGACAAGTGGCCTAAGGCACAGTCCCTATGACAAATATACTCATGGGCCAATTGGCATACAAAAGTTACTGTGCCACTGGAATCAACCCGACCCTCTGTCGCTCTCAGAAAAGCCATTCAACAAACCATCTACCACAAGTCTCTCAACCCCCTTGGTGACGCCCACGCTCTCACAACCAGTCTGCATCCCCTCCTCCACCTCTCAGAATCCTTTCAGCATACACCATCCTGCCCACTCCATTGTCTCAATTCTGGGGTCATGTTAATACAACAGAACTGAAATAGAGTCACAATGGGGGAAAAGCTTGGGAATCACTGCTCCTATGCATTTTCCCTTGTCTTTGACCATCATTTTTGACCATGCCTTTAGCAGCTTAGGTTCAATGTCTGGACATCTGGGAGGTTGCCTAGTTTGGCAGAAAGAATAGACAAGCAGAATATTATTTAAATGCAGACAGTTTGCAGAAATGTTGTGAATCAGGGGAATATGGGTATCTTTGTACTTAAATCTTAGAATGCTAGCATGCAGGTAACACTAGATACACAAATGGAATGTGGGCCTTTATTGCAAAGGAATGGAGTATAAAAGTTGACAAGACATGCTACAACAGTTCACAGCATCGATGAGACCACTGCTGGAGCATTGCATACAATTTTGCTCTTCATACTTAAGGAGGGATATAATTGCGTTGGAAGCAATTCAGAAAAGGTTCACTTAGCTGACTCCCTGACTGTAGGCTTACGAGGATAGGCCTACACTCCTAGAGTTAAGAATTACGAGGGATGATCTAATTGAAACTTGCACGATTTTGACTACGCTTGACAGGACAGATAATAATAGGATGTTTCCTCTTGTGGCGAATTCTAGGGCTACAGTTTCTTTTTAAAAAGGATTTATTGAATGGTTGAGCAAGCCCGTTTGGCTAAGTGACCTCCTATTCTTATTTTTCCAAGATCATTTTGGTTTTCGGATCTTCTAAGAATCCAGAAATTTAGACAAAGCTTTTAGTCACTCCTCATGATCTAGCCATCTCTGATTATTTTTCATTGTCTTTACATTTCTGTGAAATATGAAATTAAACACAGTCCATGCAACAGTGATCAATATGATCCAAAATGTTTTTCTAAACATACTCTCCATCCAGAAAAAGCTGACCATCACAGTGTGCCCATAATTAACAGAAGTCTTCAGCCTTGAAGGGAGAAACAAATGACAATCTGACACTTTGGGGTTTTATTTACAACATAATACCATCAGAAATAGTACTACTTCTTACCACTATGTCAATTGTTTGTGCCTGAAACCTTGCAATTTTCTCTTAACCTCTTGGTTGTCCATATTAGTTGTCTAGCAATGTCACTTACAAATGTACAAACAAGATGCAGGAGTATGCTATTCAGTCCTGCAAGCCTGCTCTGCCATGTGATAAGATCAATGCTAATCTGCTTGTGATGTCAAATGCACATTCTTGCCTATCCCTGAGAGCCTCTCACCTCTTTTCTCCGTAAGGACCTATCTACCTCCACTTTAAAAATATTCAAGGAGTTTGCTTCCACCAGTTTCTCAGGAAGTGACTGGCAACCCTAGGAGAGAAAAACATTTCACTTCATCATTCCTTTAAAAGATCAACTCCTGATTTTCAAACAGGGACCCCTGGTTCTAAATACTCCCATAAGTTGAACCATTACCTCTACATCTACCTTTCAAGATTTTATATGTTTCAATCAAGTCACCTCTGACTCTTGTAAATTCCTCTGGATACTGGCATAGCCTATCCAATGCTTTCTCATAAGACATCCTTCTCATTCCAAGTATTGGACTAATAATTTGGGAAATGCAGGTTGAAATCCAACTAGAACAGCTCATAATTTGAATTCATAATTTGTTTCAGAGAGAAACCTTCCGTGCTCACTTAGTCTTGCCTGTGTGTAACTCTGGCCGCTCAACTAACTACCCTCCGAATTGGCTTCACAAGGGAGAGATGGCACCCTTTGCAGATAAAAACAAGATGCCCTATTGATTTCCAAGTATGGGAATGTTTCACAGCAAGAGCTTGGAAAGGGAAGCTTAAACCCAGTTGCAGCACTCCATGTTAGAACAAATTGGAAGGAACAGGAAGGAGACCATGCTGAAAGAGTATCATGAGTTAGGCTCTAACTAAAATGCAGGATGCTAGGGGGTTAATAGTCTGAAGGAACTAAACTGGGCAGATACCTGGAGAATGTTTCCTTTTGTGAGGAAACTAAAACTAAGGGGTATAGATCAAAAATAAGAGATCTTCCTTCAGAGATGGGAGATTCTTTTTCTCTCAGAGGCTCATTAGACTGTGGAATTCTCTTCCTCAAAGTAGTAGAAGCTGGTGCTTTAAATTGATTTAGGGCTGAGTGAGATAGATTTTTGATAGACAAAAGAATCAAGGGCTATGGGAGGCAGACCGGAAAGTAAGAAATAAGACAATGTGTTTTCAGCCATGATTTTATTCCTACTCCTAAATCATATGCTCCTGCATCCCATGTTCTTATCTCTGTATTATTTCCTGAGCCACATGTGAATTATCACAGAAGTAGACAAAGCAGAAAAAAATAGACAAGTTGATGGGTTGATGTGGGAACAAGGGTTCTTTTTCATGGGACATCAGTTCTGGGACAGGAAGGAGTGATGACTATTGACGAAGATCTCTTTGTAATCTTAGATAACATTCTTCACTGTCCACTATACCACCAACATTAGTGTCATCTGCAAACTTGCTAACCAGGTCTCTTAAATTCTAATCCAAATCATTTATATAAATGACAAGCAAAAGTGGACTCAGCACCAAGCCCTGTGGAACACTACTGGTCACAGGGCTGTAATGTGAAAACCCTCTACCACCACCGTCTGTCTCCTACCATCAAGCTAATTTTGTATCCAATTGGCAAGCTCTCCCTGAATCTTACTCACCATCAATGTCAGACTCAGAGGTCTATAATTCCCAGGCTTCTCCTTACAGCCTTTCTTAAATAAAGACATAACAGTACTGTTCTCCCCTAATTTCCCACAACATCCTGGGATGGAAGTATTATTTGGCCCTTTCCTAGTCTGCTCTATAACATTCCATGTGAGTTAACGTTTCAGGTCAGGTGACCCTTCCTCACAACTGACCCGAAAAATTAACTCTGATTTTTCTTCACAGATGCTGCCAGACCTGCTGAGCTTTTCCAGCAACTTCTGTTTTTGTTCCTGATTTACAGCATCCGCAGTTCTTTCAGTTTTCATTTAGAGTGTGCATCTGTCATGTTTCAAAATACCAAGTATTGTTGACACACTACAATAATTATACATCAGAGCTTTGAAAATTATTATGTATAACACCTTCATTATTGTCCTCTTTTAAGATTTTCTTTTGAAAAGAAATACCTCTTTTGTGTTGTTTCAGGAATTTCCTGTATGTTGCTTTGGATTTTTTGCCTCCGCTTTGGCATTGTGGGCTTAGTACAGAGTCTTATCCCAGTTTAGTTGACTTCTGGCTACTTTTGAGAGAATGTTTTTGACACACATTTAGTTATGTTGGCTGTCACCTGACTCAAATTTGTAAACCAAATGGAAATTGCAACATAATTACACACAGTGGGTCTTCCAAAGGCATACAGGTGAAGGAACTGTCAAGTGGATCACACAAGAGATCACTAAGTGTTTTCACTTTTACTCAATGAAGCTACCAACCTTTGTCCAGTATAACAAGCATGGAACAAATCCATTGATTTGAACATAGTTTTGGTAGTGTAAATCCAGTAATAGCAAATTAAGAGATAACAAGGTGTAGAGCTGGATGAACACAGCAGGCTAAGCAGCATCAGAGGAGCAGGAAGGCTGACGTTTCGGGCCTAGACCCTTCTTCAGAAAAATAGCAAATTAATAATTTGTTTTATACCAGGCCCAATTTTCAATGGAATTGAAAATTGTCTGGTTGTGAAATAAGTTGCCAATTCATTCTCCACCCTTTTGCACTCTGGTCCGTGACCAATTTTATCCCCATTTATTTAATTGGGTCGCTTTATTCTATAGTAAGCCCTGTGTCTGTGATATTATTCAGATGAACTGATTTATTTAATCTCCTAAGAAGGCTGAACATAACCAGGAAAAATATTTAAAAGTGGAGAGATTGTCTAGATATAAGTCGCATGTGACAAAACAAAAAGAGAGCTGTAAATAAGAGAAATGAGTATTAGAGATGCTCATGATAATTTTGAGAAATTAATAGAGTTTGGGATCCAAATAAGAGAATGAATCACAGAAATCTCAGGGTATAATCAGTCAATGTTTTCGGTGCAATTCAAAGTACTGTGCAAAATAATATAAAAAATGTTTTGAAAACTAAACATGAAATGGAGGGAGAAGATGGCAATACAGATCAAAGGGAGGGCATTGTATTAGCCATTAGAGGTTTCAGCCCAGTGATGAATGTATTGGTGTCAGAGTCTTTCAATTGTGCAGTATTGAACAGTGGAGACAGGTCTGCTGTTTGTGAAATAGACTGGTTAAAATGCTCCTAAATTTGAGCAATAAAGATCGAAACAAAGTTAAGAAAATCGAGAGTTCCAACTGTTTCAAATTTGGGGACAACACACATATGATAACATATTAATGTCATTTGAAAACAATTATTATACCTTGTAAAATAGCTGGGATCAATCATTTTATTAATATGGATGTAGTGGTTAGAAAAATACCAGTATTACTAAGTAGACTATCGATGAAGAAAGCACAGATAAAATTGGTTACAAAAACAACAAAGCAAATATATTTGGAAAATCTATAACTTTGCAACTTACACATTTTTGACACTATTGCATTCTGTTATGGAACAAAACAGCTCTACTAAAGAAATTAAAAAAGTGTTCTTGTCATAAGGAAGTTGAAATTTATAAGAAAAGAAGTCTATTATGTTAACATTACATAGTTTCAAAATTTTAGTAAGGGATGCAGGATGGGGAGTATGATGACCTTATAAAATTGATAAGTGGGTAGATGTGAGATTTGTGAGAAATGTCACAGAACACTGTCACAGCCTCGAATAAGTTTGCCTTTAGCAAGAGCGTTCAAATAGTTAGTGGCTCTGAATTTAAATAAAATGGCATACGGGGAAAAGAAAACCTTTACATTTTATAGATTTTATTAGTCAACAATAATAACATAGTAAAGATCAGAAAGTAATTGTGGATAAGGTAATGAAAAAGTGCACATGGACCAGACTTAGCCACTAACAAAATTTCTCACCAATATTGAAGGGGAATTTGCAAATGACAAATTTAGAAATATGTTTGCAAATATCAACATAATAGTTATGAATATGGCAGTATAAAGCCCTTTTAGCCAGAAATATATAAAAAGAACCATTAAGGCTAAATGGCTCATGAAATGTTGGCAGATTAGCAAAACTGTAAATTACTGTATGCACTAGTGTGGGCTGTACATGCTAAGAATTTGTTGCAGATGGTTGGAGGATTATAATTCATATCATAAAGTCATACAGCATGGAAAAAGACCCTTTGTTTCAACTCATCCATAACAACCAGGTTTCCCAAAATAAACTAGTCCCACTTGTCTTAATTTGGCCCATATTAGTTTATTGGTGGGAATCCTAAAGTTCTATTTAGTATTGTGATCAGCCCACAGCTTGGGAAGGACAACAATTAGATCTGTTTTTTTCAGACCATTTGTATGCAGGCAAAAAAGCTTTCATTGAAGTCGATGCCTCGGAAAGAATTCTGTGAGCTTTAAGATATAAGGCAAAGCCAATAGAAACTGGTTTCAATCTTGGAGATATAGTCCTGAAAAGACAGAGGAGATGAAAAGGCCTGAGGAAAGTTATTGTAAAGATGGAAAAAAACAATGATTGTTCATTATGGCAATTGGACTGTTCAGGTACATTCTTCCAGAATATGAATTTGCAGACTCTGAAGAGATTATAGAAAATAACAAAGAGACAGGTATCTCTTGTTGTTATATGTTGTCCAGCTTTGAGGATAAAATGGCCACAATTGCTATTCGCCTGATGATAGACAGATCCATTCTATTGGTCATGGACAACTGCCAAAAGCCATAGAGTATTGGAGTCATAGAGATCTACAGCATAGAAAGAGGCCCTTCTAAAGTCAAATATTTATCAGAAGAGCTATTCAATTGAGAAAGATGCAGGGAAGGATATTAGAAAATATAAAAGCTGGACAAATGTACAGGATGAGGAGTAGGAGGTTAGTCCCATAATTGGGACATGGAGCACAAAGATGGAAGGCAAGAAATTGCAGTATAAACTCAAATAGTGGACCTGGGAGTGAATGTGTCCGAAGAAAGAGCTCACAAACCATTCAAAGAAATCCTAGTATAGAGGCAAGGTTAAGCAGTATCAGTTAAGAAAGAGATGGAAAGCAAGTAGAGGGTGTAGTTGAACAAGGGCAAGAAGAATTGTTACAAACCAGGAATAATACCAGGACAAGAAGCCTATGTGAGCAGCAAGACTATTCAGCCACAAACAAACGAGAAGACAAATTAATAAAAAATGTCAAACAACAAGATCTATGATGCTGGAGAGAATTTGTATGTAAGAGAATCTGGGGGTTCACAGAGGTGCTAGATAGGGGACAACTAGCCCTGTAACTTTGGTAGATATGCACCAAACAGGTGCTCCCTGATCAGATATATAAGACGAAAGTAAGATTAGTGGCACAAAGTTTTGAAGAAAAACTGAGGGGGTGGAGGCGTGCTAAGATCTTGCAGTAGAGTCACTGGCAGCAGGAAAAGAAAGTTGAAAATTGAAAGTTAGCAACAAATGCTTGGGAATGGAGTTCGATTGCTATCAAGGTTGAGCTTCTGCAACTGCAGAAGAAGTGTTTCTCTCTTCAAAGCAGGCACTAAATGAAATTGTTCACCCTGCAATTTAAATAAAAATGTACATGG
Source organism: Rhincodon typus (assembly GCF_021869965.1). Taxonomy (NCBI): domain Eukaryota; kingdom Metazoa; phylum Chordata; class Chondrichthyes; order Orectolobiformes; family Rhincodontidae; genus Rhincodon; species Rhincodon typus. Next base: position 15,721,081 of record NC_063345.1, on the reverse strand, counting down.
TCTTGAGGATGTCACTGAAATTGTGTACTTAATGATGAGTTCTGTCTTATTAAAATTGGGTTATCTTCCAATAAAAATAGACCCTGCTACATTTTATTAGGGCCATGAGTAGCAGCTGCAAAGCATCTTTATCATGCACACGGGTAATATTTCTGGGGTGAAAGCACTGAATTTGAAAATATTGTCATATTTGGTCTTAAAGCAGAATTCAAATTAGAAGTCAGATTTCTAAGCTTTTAAGTACATTGGATTGAAAATCAGGCAGAATGAATCAAGCATCACTTTGAATCAGCAATCTGATTTGGAAATTATTAATTCCATTGTTGTTGACCCAAGTAGGGCCTTTCGAAAAGATGCAGCAGATTCCAAAACTGAAACGGAAGAACTGTGAAGTCTAAATGGACAGCTGAATTGCCTGGGCACCCGAACAAGGTGTCAGATACCAGGTTTAAAGTGTTAGAATTGAGTGCAACTGTGAAAAATCATATTTCACGGAAAACATGATTTGGAAAAATTAAACATTGAAAAACAGAACACTTTGTTTTGAAGTTTCAATTCTTGGGAGATGACAGGAACATCAAATTTCTTGTTTTTTGATGATGCTGCTATGCAGATCTCGAGAATGCGTTCTTGAGTGCAGAAGGATATAATTTCTTTTGTGGGAAAAGGAGATTTAATACTGTCCTTTAGCCTGGGAAGCTAAAAAGATCAGAAGAGCAGTAAAAAGTACCTTAGCAGTAGATACTTCCATTCTTGATGAAGCAGTGGATATGACATTTTTCTTGGTGCAAATATTTGAAGGCATTCTAAAAAGAGATTCAGCTGCTATTAAGTGCTATTGATAATATACCACTAAGGGATAAAGCAAATCCAACAAAATGTGTACATGAGAAAAGACTGAGCTGTAATATTGCAGTTTTAAACAGACGGCGGAGAATGGATAAATCTCCAAAGTGAAATGTATGGATAGCAGCAGTCAGCTATCTGATTGTTTTACAAAGAAAGGAGCAAGTTCTAAGAAACTGTTGGAAGTCAGCATCACTGGTTAGGCCAGTATTTATTGTCTATCCCTAATTGCTCTTAAGTAGGTACTGATGAACCAAGCTTCACCTTGTGGTGAAGATATACTGTTACAACCAGGCAACACATGCCCCCTTGATCCGACACCTCCTCCTACCGCCCCCTCGATCATGACCCCACCCCCGAGCACCAAACCATCATCTCCCAAACCATCCACAACCTCATCACCTCAGGTGACCTCCCACCCACGGCCTCCAATCTCATCGTTCCCCAACCCTGCACCGCCCGCCTCCATCTCCTTCCCAAAATCCACAAACCTGACTGCCCTGGTCGACCCATTGTTTCCACCTGCTCCTGCCCCACCAACCTTATCTCCACCTATATCGACTCCACTTTCTCCCCCTTGGTCCAGGAACTCCCTACCTACGTCCGTGACACCACCCACGCCCTCCACCTCCTCCAGAACTTCCAATTCCCCGGTCCCCAACACCTCATCTTTACCATGGACGTCCAGTCCCTATACACCTGCATTCCCCATACAGATGGCCTAAAGGCCCTTGCTTCTTCCTGTCCCGCAGGCCCGACCAGTACCCCTCCACTGACACCCTCATCCGCTTAGCCGAACTCGTCCTCACCCTCAACAAATTCTCTTTCAATTCCTCCCACTTCCTACAGGCAAAGGGGGTGGCCATGGGTACCCGCATGGGCCCAAGCTATGCCTGCCTCTTTGTAGGTTACGTGGAACAATCCCTCTTCCGTACCTACACTGGCCCTAAACCCCACCTCTTCCTCCGTTACATTGATGACTGTTTCGGCGCCGCCTCGTGCTCCCACGAGGAGCTCGAACAGTTCATCCACTTCACCAACACCTTCCACCCCAACCTTAAGTTCACCTGGACCATCTCTAATACCTCTCTCTCCTTCCTGGACTTCTCTGTCTCCATCTCAGGCAGCCACCTAGAAACCAATATCCATTTCAAACCCACCAAATCCCACAGCTACCTAGAATACACCTCCTCCCACCCACCTTCCTGCAAAAATGCCATCCCCTATTCCCAATTCCTTCACCTCCGCCGCATCTGCTCCCAGGAGGAGGCATTCCACTCCCGTACATCTCAGATGTCCTCATTTTTCAAGGACCGCAACCTCCCCCCCTCAGTGGTCGAGAATGCCCTCAACCGTGTCTCCCACATTTCCCGCAACTCATCCATCACACCCCGTCCCCACAATAACAACCAAAAAAGAATCCCCCTCGTCCTCACGTACCACCCCACCAACCTCCGGATCCAACGCATCATCCTCCCACACTTCCGCCATCTGCAATCCGACCCCACCACCAAAGACATCTTTCCCTCCCCACCCTTATCTGCTTTCCGGAGAGACCACTCTCTCCATGACTCCCTTGTCTGCTCCACACTCCCCTCCAGCTCCACCACACCCGGCACTTTTCCCTGCAACCGCAAGAAGTGCTACACCTGCCCCCATACCTCCTCCCTCACCCCCATCCCAGGCCCCAAGAAGACTTTCCACATTGGC
>NC_063345.1:15714398-15718425 GCF_021869965.1 Rhincodon typus | reverse complement strand
TCCTCTACATCGGGGAAACCAAGCGGAGGCTCGGGGACCGCTTTGCAGAACACCTACGCTCGGTTCGCAATAAACAACTGCACCTCCCAGTCGCGAACCATTTCAACTTCCCCTCCCATTCCTCAGACGACATGTCCATCCTGGGCCTCCTACAGTGCCACAGCGATACCACCCAAAGGTTGCAGGAACAGCAACTCATATTCCACTTGGGAACCCTGCAGCCCAATGGTATCAATGTGGATTTCACAAGCTTCAAAATTTCCCCTCCCCCTACCACATCTCAAAACCAGCCCAGCTCGTCCCCGCCTGTCTAACCTGTTCTTCCTCCCACCTATCCCCTCCTCCCATCTCAAGCCGCACCCCCATTTCCTACCTACTAGCCTCATCCCGCCCCCTTGACCTGTCCATCCTCCTTGGACTGACCTATCTCCTCCCTACCTCCCCACCTACACCCACCTTTACTGGCTCCATCCCCGCATCTTTGACCTGTCTGTTTCTTCTCCATCTTCTATCAGCCTCCCCCTCTCTCCCTATTTATTTCAGAACCCCCTTCCCCTCCCCCATTTCTGATGAAGGGTCTAGGCCCAAAACGTCAGCCTTCCTGCTCCTCTGATGCTGCTTGGCCTGCTGTGTTCATCCAGCTCTACACCTTGTTATCTCAGATTCACCAGCATCTGCAGTTCCTACTATCTCTGATACTTTTTTTTTAACCCCCGCACAGTCAGTGCATCATTTTGTTTCACATACAGACACATGCACACACAAACACACACACACACGCACACACAAACACACACACACGCGCATGCGCGCACACTCACACACACACACACACACACACGTGTACACACACACACATACATAGTAACATTATAAAGGGAGAGTGCTGATAAGAAGTTAAAGTCCGTTATAGTTTGCAGGTTTTTTTGGAATCTTTGAGTTGCGAGAGTGGAAGGACCTGAGTCCAATTGTTCAGTTGTTGTCAAAGCTGCAGATATCCTGGAGTTCTCAGTAAATCATTGTTTATTTGTTTCACATTGCTTTTCATCAGCTGCTTCCTGAGATTGAGAGTGAGGGAGGGAACAAGTATTCATGCTTTAATCAGTTTATTTTGTTTTTCTCTCTTTTATTTTTCAAAAGTGCTGATGACCTACCATTCCTTTGTGAATTCTGGTATCTGTCATTGTGTCATTTCAAACTAAATAGTTGTACCTGACTGGCTTCTATCACAAGGGACAAAGTATTGGACAAACCAATGGGACTAAAGGCAGAAAATTCACCAGGAGCTTATGTTCTGCATGCTAAGGTTTAAAAAATGCAGAGATAATATATAATTATCAAAGTATTCCAATTGACTGGATTCCAGGAGGACTACAGGAGATCAGAAGACTATTAATGTGATGTCCCATTCAAGCAGGGGAGAGACAGAAAACTGGAGACTGAAGGCCATCTGTCATTGGGAAAATGCTAGAGTCCATTATTAAGGAAAAAGTAGCAGGAAATGGTGTTGTGACAGGGAAATCATGTTTAACAAATTTGCTAGAGTGCTTTGAGATTGTAATGATCAGAATTTACAAAGGGAAATTAGTAGATGTAATGTATTTGATAAGGGGTCAAATGAAAGGTCATTTCACAATATAGAATAGCTGATGACGTGGTGTGTTAGCATGGATTGAGGATTAGTTAACACACAGAAGACAGGGAGTCAGGATTAATGGGTCCTTTTCAGGCTTGAAAGACATAACAAGTGAAGCATCACAAGGATCAGTTCTAGGCCTCAATTATTTCCTACCTGTATTAGTGATTTGATAGACAAGACAAAGCCTCATGTTTCCAAATATTTTGATGATACAAATATGGATAGGAGGATATATTGTGATGAGGATGTAAGGAAACTGCAAAGGAAAAACTATAAGTTGTGTGAGTGGGCAAAACATGACAGATTGAGTTTAATATGTGTAAGTGTGAGGTCATGCACTTTGATGCATAGAATCAAAAGGCAGTTTATTAATTAAATGGAGAGAGAAAATAAAAAGTGAAATGGAGATGGATCTGGGTGTTTCTGTGAATGAAACATAAAAGTTAACATGACAATAATTAAGAAAGCAAATAGAATTTTGGCCTTTATTGCAAGGGGTGCTTGGAGTTTAAAAATATAGAGGTCGTGTTATAACTGTATTGGTGAGACCACACCTGGAGTACTGTGTACAGTCTTTGATCCCTGTATTTAAGAATGGACAATTGGCATTGGAAGCAGTTCAAAAGAGGATCACTATGCTGATTCCTCGAATGAAGATGCTTTGAGAATGGTGAAACAGGTCAGGCCTTTATTCGTTGCAGCTTAGTAAAATGAAGGGTGATCTCATTGCAACATACACGATTCTAAGGGGACTTGTTGGGGGAGATGTTGAGAAGATGTTTCCCCCAGTGGAGAAGTTTCAAACTAGTGGATATCAGTACCAAATAAGGGACACGTTTCAAACTGAAATGTGAAGGAATTTATTTCCCCAGAGGATGGCGAATATCTGGAATTTTCTACGCCAAAGAATTGCGGAGGCTTGATCACTAAAATATTTCAAGATGACATTGATACATTTTTGAGATATCGGGGAGTTCAAGTTCATGGCTGGCACAAAGGTGGATTTAAGGCTAGAGGCAAATCAATCATGGTGGTGTTGAATGGTAGGACAGAGCTTGGGGGTGTATGAATAGCCTACTCCTTCTCCTATTTCTTATGTTCTCAGAGCATTGAGGTGGTTTCTTCACTCAATGGACTGCAGTGGTTCAGAAAGAAGACCAACCAACACCTTCCGAAGGAAAACTAGAAATCATCAATATAGAGTGATCAAAACCGGAGAAATATTTTTTTCCCTAAAAAATGTCTTAAAACTGTTAAGCAGGGAAGAATTAGACTGTTTGCAAGGACAGCAATTTATAAGATGCGGAAAATAAAACAGTTCATGTGGTGATATTCCAACCCCCCACAATCTCCCATAGAGCGGGGCGCAGCAGAAAAATGTTAAACCCCTCCTCCCCCACCATTCCCAGGACTCTGTACAATGAAATAAACCTGTTCTCAAACCACATAAGATCACAAATAGTTAATATGTTTGGCTAAGTTGCACAGAAAGCATTGCCGTTGAGGGTGGGATTTCATTGTTGGTGGGAGCTGCTTCTCTGAAGGCCATGAAAAGCTGCCAGATTAACAGCAGACAAACAACAAAATGCAGTAACATTCTCTCATACAGATAAGACAGGGATTCAAACATGTAACATCTGTGACCCAGAAAGAACGTAGAAAGAACTTTCGTCCCAATTGGATTAACCTTCTTGGTGATGAATTAATAAAATTTAAGCGAGGAATGTCTTTAGGGCTCTTTCATTTGAACATAAAATCAAAAACATAAAAGAATAGAAAACAATCATGAAGTTTATGATTAAAGTTCAAAAAGAAAATGCAGGACATAATGGCTAACTTATGCCCTGTTAATGACGATCACTGTCTGAAACTAAAACCGTCACTACAGAACAGAGAATCCTGCTGTAGATCAAGTCATTTCTAGTGCACTGCAGGCACCAGTTGAAATTTTACTGTTTACCAGTTTTATTTAAAAAGATGAGTCTCATGAATACTTCATATCACTTACAAAAGACACCCATCTCCTACTTCTGTGAAAGGACTTTACTGATGATATTTGGACGGTTCTCTGTTTATCTGGACCAGCTGGCTGTGAAAAGTCTGCTTCAATGCCATTGCGTGACTTGTCAGCAGAAACAAAGCAAGTCAGGTAGAGAGAGAGAAGACAGGCAGAGAGAAATGTAGACAGGCAGACAGATTGAGAGACTGTTAGAGGGACTGACACGCACAGAAATGATATACTGTTTACCAAGATTGGTTGCTCACTTACAGATGTAAGATGCTTTTTGGTTGATTTGTCTGTTCAACAGGGTGGCCTGAAAGTTGACTGAACATTTTTGTTTATTTACTCATAGGATGTGGGTGTCACCAGCTGGACCAGTATTAATT
>NC_063345.1:15706363-15714388 GCF_021869965.1 Rhincodon typus | reverse complement strand
TAGGATGTGGGTGTCACCAGCTGGACCAGTATTAATTACCTATCCCTCATCCCTGCTGGGTCTGAAATCACATGTAGGCTTCACCAGGTAAGATTCCTTCCCTTGAAGGACATTCGTAAATCAAATAGGTTTTTATAACACTTGATAGCAATTGTCATTTGAATTTTAATTCCAGATTTTAAACTACTGATCATGCCCATGGAGCCATTGTTGCCAGTTAGATTGGATCCAATTCAGACAGACTTAGAAACATTGAAACATAAAAAATAGGAACAGGAGTAGGCCATTCGGCCCTTCCAACCTGCTCTGCCATTTCGTTTACACCTTTTCCCCATATCTTTTGATCCCTTTAGCCCTGAGAACTATACCTAACTCCTTTTGGAAAACATTCAATGTTTAGCCTCAACGGCTTTCTGTGGCAGAGAATTCCACAGGCTCACCACTCTCTGAGTGAACACGTTTCTCCTCATCTCAGTCCTACGTGGGCTACCCGTATCCTTAGACTGTGACCCCTGGTTCTGAACGCCTCAGTTATTGGCAACATCCCTCCTGTATTTATCCTATCTAGGCTTGTTAGAGATTTTGGGCATGTAACGTTGGTCCACAGAATCTACCCTGATTATGCAAAGTCTACTCCATTAAAATGGGAATATGAGAATTAAATTCTACCCAAGTATTTTCAGATTTATTCATGAAACTTTGGGAGCTGGACTATAGCTTGTAGCTACTTTCACCTGTCTGCCTCTGGCAGCTGGTAGACAGGTTGAGCAATTACCTGCAATATTCTTAGCTGCATGGGTTAGCATAACTTGAAAATAGAGGACAATGAACTACTGCCTACACAGAAAATTTAGTGTCATTCTTCCAAGTCCCATACTCCAAGTCCTCCAAGCAAGGCTCTTATGGTTTAGTTTTGCCCTGAATTAGGACTAGAATTATGGCTGCTAATTGGTTTGCGGAAGCCATTGCAAAATGTTTTTGTAGTCTCCCATCAGTTATTGCTGCAATTAATTGTAAAATATGTCTTTTCAATATTCTTTTGTTTCATGGTTGGATGTTTCATTTTTTCGTTGAACTCCTGCTTTGCTCAATCATTAACAAAGAGGTATTAGTTGGAATGCTCTATGAATGCCCAATTTCATATTTAAACATGGTCTAATGTAGATGTTATTATAGAAAACCTCAACATTTTAACATATATATTTGTCTTGGAGGAAGAACTACAATTATAACTGAAGTTTTGTAATCTGGTGAAATCTAGCACTTTGTTCCTACTTTCGTTAAAAATTACTTCATGAAGTTGATTTTTGCTTTCACAGCCTGTGTTGTAAGGAGAGATTATAACCCTTCACAGCCAGAGCTCTGGTCTGGGTCCTAGAGGTGAAGCTGCAGCCTCTGTTTCTCAACGACACTATGCCTAAAAACAAGTCAAGCACCCATTTCCAACACCTATCTGTTCTTGGCAAGAAGCCAACCAGTCACATGAATTTCTACTACTTCCCAGACAGAACGTGTGGAATATTAGTCAAGATTTAAATGGTGCCCAAACCTAAATTATCCCAAACATATTTTTAACCATGATGTGGATGTGCCGGTGTTGAACTGGGGTGGAGAAAGTCAGGAGTCACGTGACACCAGGTGAAAGACCAACAGGTTTATTTGAAATCACAAGCTTTCAGAGCACTGCTCCTTCGTCGTCAGGTGAAGTGACTTTAGCACTCCGAAAGCTTTCAATTTCAAATAAACCTGTTGGACTATCACCAGGTGTCTGTGGCTTCTGACTTTATTTTTAACCAAATCTAGGATAGAGGGAAAACTGGGCTGATACATTCTGTGATTGTAACATCTATCTGTTGGTGTAAGTGTGCATGAAATGGTTCATATTAGATTTAGTGAACTATGCTGCCTCAAAGGATTTGACACTCAGTTTCACGCCTTTCAGGTTGCTTCATTCATAAAACGTCAGATTTTAATTCATATGCTGAGGGGAATGTTCTGTGGAAATGGTCTTTTCCTGTTCATGAACAAAAATAACTGAAGGGCAACCAAATCACAATTGTCATGCCACCTAAGATTCTTTCTGAAAACATTATTTGCTGAGTAGACATTCTTTATCTAATTATATCATGAGGTGAGTGATTTAGGTAAAAAGCCAAAAGGGTGAATTACCAGATGTTAGCTAAGGAGCTATTAAAGATTTTGCAATAGATTCAAGATGAACAATTAATATTTCCAAAATTCAAATCATTTTATAGAAAAGCTTCTATTCATATAGCAGCTGTGATGGTCTCAGGACACCACAAAGGCATATCAGTTCAATAAGTGTTTCTGAAATGAAGTCAGTGTTGAAATGTCGAGAAACACAACAGCTAATTTGCACAAGGTAAGGTCCTATAAATGTGATAAATGAACGATAAACTGGGCAGGGCATAAATATCAAAAAGGTCATAGAGACACCCACTGCTTTTCTTCATAGATTTTTTACACTCACCTTAGAAGACAGTATTGATTTAGCATCCAATCTGAAAACAGGCCCCTATGATTGTGCAGTGCTCACTAGTATTAAGTTAGAGTTAGTGTTGTGCACCCAGGTCTGTAGAGTAGGACTTGAACTTATGGCTTTCTGATTTGAAACCATCAATGCTACAATTGAGCTAAGGCTGACACCATTGCAAACAAAGTTAAAAAAAAAGTGCTGTTACAGAGATAGTAGGAACTGCAGATGCTGGAGAATCTGTGATAACAAGGTGTGGAGCTGGATGAACACAGCAGGCCAAGCAGCATCAGAGGAGCAGGAAGGCTGACGTTTCCTGGATGTGATGGAAGTCAGCTTTGTGATATTATCTTAGCAGAAGTCTGGGCCCCAACAGCAATTGGAAGAAAGTGCATGCATGATTAAGCAAATGAATAGCATCCTCTTTTGATGGGGACTCTAAAAATACACTATTACTGCTACAACAGTTTACAACTATCAAAGATTTTACCCTCTTAGATCTTGTCTAAAGGCCTCTCAATCAAATATTTTCTTCCCCTGGTGAGGTCAATCATTTTTATGCACTCCTTAAGCAATGGGAGCCAATGAGTTGGTAAAATTCCTGTCGTCTTATGCAAATAGAAACAATATCTTTCCCCACTGTTCTCGATTTACTTGGTACAAATACGACACCCATGATTATCTGGGTTAGCAGCTCATTCTTCGCATCCAGTTGCCTTAACAATATCATCAGAAAACACTTTATATGACAAAAAACACATAGATTGAACCAGAAAAAGACTATCAAAAGGGTACTGTCCAACCAGGAACAAAAATGCTCCTCCTCACGTCACTGGTACTTTGAGACCACGCTCCAAGGGAACAAAGTGTGTCAAAGGCCTGAACTGTGAGGTGCCAGCAGTCATGTTCTTTTCATTAGCTATAATTTGAGATTAGCAGCGCTTTCTATTCTGTAAACCTTGAATATGAAATGGCATGAGGTGGGTGGGAACCATTAAAATCGCAAGCCTCCCTGTCGGTTTACTTCTGGCCTGCGCCTCTTCAAATCTCCATGTCACCTCCCACACTCAAATTCTCTAATGTGTGGAAAGAATTAAGTCGCAAGTCGGTTCATTTCTAGCGTGGTCTAGTGTCCTTGATAGAGCTTTCAACAACTGATAAATAGTACAGGAAAACATAATCTGATTTAAATGCTTATGTAAGTGTGTTAAGTGGAATCATTGGTGTGACACTGGTAATGCTAATTCTATCAAAATGCAGTTTGAAAAGAAATCCCTTCCAGTTCTTTTCCCTCAAGATGATTTCCTGTTCTTTGGTAGCGTTTCACAAGCATTTGTCCAAGTATCCCAACAAATGTGCCATTCTTCAACCTTGAGCCTAACTGTCAGATTTAAACAACCTTTGAATTGAGAGAGTGATCTTGCCTTCACCAGCATACAGCCAACCAATTAGCAGCCAGATCTCTAGACAATTTCCATCTTCCTAGTTATGTTGCACTGAAGCCAAGAACAAACCATTGCTAAAGCTCAAGATAATATCACCCAAATCACTCTCGGCTGGATATTAAACCTAAACCTTCTTACTGAGTTTCAGATTGTATAAGGTATCTATATACTCACATACCCATCAGAGGAGTTAGTTGGTCAAACAACAGTTGTTCCATAAGGTTGCTTGTTAAAAATGACTAATGAGGTAAAAGATCATGTACCCTGAAGGTGGCAACGCAGGTCGATAGAGTGGTCAAGAAGGTATATGGCATGCTTTCATTCATCGGTCGGGGTATTGAGTACAAGAGTTGGCAGGTCATGTTACAGTTGTATAGAACTTTGGTTCGACCACATTTGGAATACTGCGTACGGTTCTGGTTGCCACATTACCAAAAGGATGTGGATGCTTTGGAGAGGGTGCAGAGGAGGTTCACCAGGATGTTGCCTGGTATGGAGGGCGCTAGCTATGAAGAGAGGTTGAGTAGATTAGGATTATTTACATTAGAAAGACAGAGGTTGAGGGGGGACCTGATTGAGGTCTACAAAATCGTGAGAGGTATAGATAGGGTGGATAGCAAGAAGCTTTTTCCCAGAGTGGGGGACTCAGTTACTAGGGGTCACGATTTCAAGGTGAGAGGGGAAAAGTTTAAGGGAGATATGCGTGGAAAGTTCTTTACGCAGAGGGTGGTGGGTGCCTGGAACACGTTGCCAGCGGAGGTGGTAGAAGTGGGCACGATAGCATCATTTAAGACTTATCTAGACAGATACATGAATGGGCAGGGAGCAGAGGGATACAGATCCTTGGAAAATAGGCAACAGGTTTAGATAGAGGATTTGCATCGGCACAGGCTTGGAGGGCCAAAGGGCCTGTTCCTGTGCTGTAATTTTCTTTGTTCTTTGTTCTTGTTCTTATCACGAATTTTATAAACAGAGGCGTAATGAGCAAAAACAAAGTTTTGATGAACAATTGTAAAACTCTAGTTCTGCCTCAATTCAAACATTGTGAGAAATTCCCAGTACCACACTTTAGGAAGGATGTTAAGGCATTATCAAGAATGGAGGAATGGTTTATGAAAATGCTTTCAAGCGTGAGGGACATCAGTTACATGGATGGGTGAAGAAACTGGGTTTTTCTGCTTGGAGCAGAGAAGGTTGAGAAAAGTATTGTTAGTTTTACTCAAAACCGTGAGATGCTTGGACAAAATAGATAAAATACAATGGTTCCAATTGACAAAACAAATCAAATACCAGAGGACACAGACATAGCATGTTTTTCAAAATAACCAAAGGGAAAAAAAGAACATCTTTGTTTCTTTAAAGCAGAGTGGTTACAACCTGGAATGTATTGCTGAGGGGAGCAGGTAGAGGCAGATTCAATTGTGGCGTTCAAGAGGGAATTGGATTCATATCTGAAAAGGGAAGAAATTGCAAAGTGAAAGAGACAGAGCAATGAATAGGACTAGCTCAACTGCTCTTACTGTGAGCCAGTGTAGATTTAAAGGGCTGAACGGTTTCCTTCTTTGCTGTATGGTTTCTATGAGTCAACAAAATCTTTTTGTTGTTCACTGATATGTGCAATATTTTATATTCACCAACAGATTCCAGAGCATGCCAAAACATAAGCAAAACTGATATTGTTGATGAGGTGAAAACAGTATCATCTGTACTGTTATCTATGCGTGATACACTTTGATGCAGAGCTGCACTATCCCAAGTCTGTGAACATGACAGGGAGACAGGTTGGAACATTCAAAACAGTACAGCTGAAAAAAATAACTTGCTGACTGATTCTTTACTCTTTGCATGCATAAATTATGTGTAGAATCTCTATTTTTGTGGCATCATTCAGTACATGCATGGATAATCACTTGTGAAAGAAGTACTCTATTGATTTTTTTCCAATATTCACCTGAATACTCGTAAAAGCATACACACATTAATGTATATGCTCACACATGTATGTTTGTAGAGGAATGGATAAATCCACACCCATAATATGCAGCAGGAATGGAAATGAACTATACTCCTGGTGTGCCAGTCCTACTAGGATAATGATTCTTCTGAATGGAAGAGGTTAATATCTGGTGTTAATCTTTAAAATGTTGTTTTACTACATTATGCTTCCCCCTCCACATCCACCTCTGCAAAGGTCTGGCAATCTCTGTAAATAGAAAGATTAATTAATGGGAGGGTTATGCTACATGGATACAGTACATTGCACACAGACAGTAACCAAAGCCATTGCCAGTGCCACGGGAGGAGAATAAAAGATAGCATAGCAACAAGATTCTGTATTTACTTGCCAATGAACCACCATCTTAACTCTCATATCAGCCGTTTGAGAAACCTTTACGGTAAATGACCAAGATCTTGATTAGCTCTCTATGTCCCTGCAATTTATTGACAGGTTGTTTGGATAATTCTGGAAGCAGTATAAGTTAACGTGACCATTTACTATGTTAAACTTCAAGTCTGCCTCAGTGAAAATTACAGCCAGTGAATACTTTAGATACCTGGATGACTATTAATTATTGCACTGTACCAAAATTTATGTTGCAATATTATTTGCACGTAAAGGGCTGTCATCATAAATGTATATTTATTTTGAAAGCTTGATGTTATCCATTTGAAAATGGAAACCATTTTTTGAGAAATGTGGGAGAGTAATCGATATGGAGCAGCATGACACAGGGCATTAGAACACTGGCTTGTGCAATTTGGATCCAGTGTTTGAATCCTGTCCAAAGTAACGGGATAAAGGTCTCCTATGTGTACCAACTGAAAGAACCCTTCATTCCTACATTACGGCAGTGACTACACTTTGAAAGCACTTCATTGGCTGTAAAGCATTCTAGAATGTCCTGAAGGTAATGAAAGGCACTATATAAATGCAAGCCTTTCTTCCTTACATGAGATGAATTTTGCCACCCTTGGCCTCATTCCCAGTTGACATGGATCCATGGCATAAAATAATCCTCCTGGTTTGTCACAAATTGGTATCAGCCTTTGTATGGCCAGCCTGTCCTCAAAAGAGGTTGCCTTCCTAGGGTAGCCTTTTTTCTAATTCTCTGAGATGATATTCTGTGACAGTAGAACAATCATCAACATCACAGTATTGGATGTTTACTTGCCTGGCAGAGATACCTTGAATAGTATAATACCAAGAGCAAACAAAATATTTCAAATAGAGAGTAAGCAATGTAAAACTATCCACGTTGTTCTCCTTTATCTCCCATTCTCACTTCTATCCCAAACTCTGTCTGTTTGTCAAACTTTCAATTTCACTTTTTTTTTGCCCAAGTTATTCTTTCCTTACAATGTTTCTATCAGTTGAATGCATGGACTAGCCTAATTACTCAGTTCCAGCATTTATTTCAGACATGTATCAAATGTGATTTTCAGTTGGCGAGAAAAAAAAAAGCTAAGAAGACAGAAAAGCAAGGATTGGCACAGCCACTTCCTAAAATAGGCCAACCTTCCAAGGTAACTGCTATTCTTCAGACTAAGTACTGAATGGTGATAAATAAGTATACTCCTCGGTGGTCTGAGAACAGCTTGCCCCAGATGAATTAGCGCACCAATTAAATTTTAAATTATCAGTCTCACTCAGATTGCCGGCATAAATAACCTAGGAGCTACCACATGTTTAGTTCGTCTGTTCTTTTGAGGCTGTGTTAGGCATTTGTTGGGAGAGTATAGATGGAGTTTGGTTCTACATCTAAGCCAGAGTTTGAATGCTGACCAGTTACCAATCTGTACTAAAAGGTTTACGTGGAGCTTAAACAAGATGTGAGTTCACATTCAATCCTCCATATTTTTTCTCCTCTATCCCATCCTCTCTCTTACACTACTTTTCATTTCAAACATAATGTTCATATAAGATGCCTTCAATAAAGACTGAAGATTTATTTTTATTTGTTCACAAGATGTGACCATTATGGTCTTGGCCATTCATTGTCTACCTCTGATTGAAAAGTCAGTGATGAGACACTTTCTGTTGTGAATATTGTCATATGCAAAAAGGGTGACGAGACTGAGTGTGTG
>NC_063345.1:15662043-15681363 GCF_021869965.1 Rhincodon typus | reverse complement strand
AGCTTTCCTGCTCCTCTGATACTGCTTGGCCTGCTGTGTTCATCCAGCTCTACACCTTGTTATCTCAGTTGTATAATGGTGCTCTGATATTCTGGCATGGGTGGTCACATGGTTGTCTCTAACATCATGCAGACACAGCTTGTTCAGGAAATACAATCTTGAGATATTCTTTCAACCCTCATCCAAAAGAGCAAATAGGTTTCATCCTGAACTTAATGAAAGGGTTTTATGTTCAGAGATGAAAGCAATCAACTAGGCAACTTGTCCTTAGCAAGCTCTACTCCAATTCAGCTTGGTCTTAGCAGGTCCCCCTCTAAATGAAATAAATAAAACAAGAGCCTTCTTAAGCCCATCTATTCCAAAACAGACCATATCAAAGCAAGCAATTATCACTAGCCATGTGATTTGCAGGAAGACTCGTTTAAAAAAAAGTCAAAATCCACAGTAAACTTTCA
The DNA here is from genome assembly GCF_021869965.1 of Rhincodon typus. Classification (NCBI taxonomy): domain Eukaryota; kingdom Metazoa; phylum Chordata; class Chondrichthyes; order Orectolobiformes; family Rhincodontidae; genus Rhincodon; species Rhincodon typus. The sequence continues at coordinate 15,680,908 of NC_063345.1, read as the reverse complement.
CTGACTTCATTTAAAACACCACTCCAAGTGTTTTGACAGAACTTGAAATAAATCCACGTTCCACAATCCTTCAAAACTTAAGTCCTCCAAGCAATATTAAATATAAAATACATTTAAACAAGCATCAATCAAACTCACTGCAAATTGCTTCCTAATGATTCGTTTTAAATCATGAACCCTAACAGGTCATTGAAAACTAATTATATCTTAAATGCTTATTTTCCTAATGTGAGAGTCCTAAAGCACCCCAGCAATTATTACAATATGGGAGACTTAACACAATGTTTGTCAATCACCATTATATCAATCATCATTGTTTGGATTTGGCATGTGATTTTACAGCTGGGCACCCATCTTATTGCAAACATTTTCCCTTTATCCAGGCTGTGGACAGCCCTAATACACATGAGTTCATATGCACTGGGGTCAGGCTCTTTCATAATCAACAACTTCTGGATTAGGTTTGAACCCAGGACCTTCAAGGTCAGAGGCAGGAGTGCTAACCACTGAGCTCTCTCCAATTCCCCCATCCAATGTTTTGCAGTGATGTTTGAAAATCAATTACAGAGCCATGTAGAAGACTGGTCATCCATCCTTCCCATCATAGAATTAGTTGAGCCAAGGCAAGGAATTTCTCCACATTCTCCATGTGTTCCATCTATGTCTGTTGGAATGAAAGAAGATGGTAAACTCCAGAATGAGGAATTATATAGGAGCAGATGATGTGTTTGCAGGCCTAGGGCTTATCGCTACCCTGAAATATTTATATCTAAATGTATATGTCATTGCAACTTTCAGGCTTTTGAATCAGTACTGTTGCGCCCAGTTGTTTACGTCTGTTTAACCTTGAACTTTAGACTTGCTGAGCAGTCTGCTTCCTAATGTCTGAATATGTTAATTTATAAGAGACACTGCAATAAGGGTCAACGAAAAACATTTTGCAAGCAACATGCAGTACCATGGTCTGAGTATTTGGATCTCACCACCATGCAGTTGCTGACTCATTTGGAAGGACTGCCTGTGGAGCCATATGAACATGACCATCAGTTCATCATTCACACAGTCATCATTCTCACAAACCTTAACAGCTTGAAAGTGGAGAGGATGTCTCTGTTTGTGGGAGAATCCAGACTAAGTGGCCCTGTTTTTAATAGAGATGATGTAAATTTATTACTCCAAGACGATGGACACCCTTTGCTCTTCCTGATGATGCAGGAAAGTACAGTCTTTGAATATTTTTTAAGTCAGAGTTGGATAGATTCTTGGTAAGTAAGAGGGTAGGTGAGAATACGGATCAGAAATTGCAATCAATCAGCCATAAACTTATTAAATGGTGGAGCAGACTCAAGGGACCCATTAGCCTACTCTTGCTCTGCATTTGCATGTTCATTTGTTTGATATACCTGATCCTATAGAGCCCCACTGCAGCCCTCAGTTACTGAGTCAGTAACACAAAGGAACAGAAATACTAAACATTATTTCTAAAAATGGCAGTAAGTGCAGTCAATTATCTTAATTGCTTTTTCAAGCAAACAACAGCAAAAAGGGATATTAATAGATAGCAGTCCACCATTTAGGACAAGACATGAAATAGTGCATTCTGAAATTCTGGCTGATGGTGAAGTCACATGAATCCTCAGTGTGTTTCAACTGCTCATCCCTAAAGGAATTTGTCAAGCCAAAATTAATGGAACAAATGGACTAACCTTGCTGACAATAAGTAAACTACAAAACAACTGCAGTATTTATTCAAATAAAAATTAATTCACAGTGAAATCAGCTTTTAAACAGTGTATTGTTCCTGAAGAATGTATCATAGCTACACCTCTAACTTTGGGCATTTCAAACCGTCAGAGGTTCCATGTTTTAAAAATATTAATTAATTAAAGAAGAGAAAAATTTGTCTCTCTGAAACAACTTATTTTAACATTTCAATCACTTTTCTGAGCCAGCAATGATATAATAAGCAATCAGTAGCCTAGCCCTGAGTTTGGTTAGTGGGCTGCACACAACCGGAATGTGAACAATACAAGCAATCAATACAAGCCAACACCATTGTATTTATAACTTGTTCAGAAGGAATAGTGATTAACTAGGCTGTAAAGGTTCTAGCTGGCTGGCTGTTGGATATTTGGATGAAAGTACAAATAGATTGAGTCCATCTGTAAAATGAAGTGGGGCCATTGATGAACTTCCAACTTGCCCCATGTGTGCAAACCTGTGCAGGCCTGAAGAATCTGGATGTACCAGTTGGATAGGCAACCTTTACAGGACAAATTACATTGGTGTCAATTAAATTGATGTCAATTAAATTTCCTCTGAAAAGCTTTCACTAATGATTGCATTTCTAAAAAGAAACAACTTCAACATATTTAAATTTTTAAAGTGATCTGCTTCAAATAATATTGTAGTATATTATGTTATTATTATATTAATATAGTAGCCAAATATTAATAATATTTGATTTATTTGACCAAACTCATTGACCATGAGCAAATCAATCACACTTTCCTCTGTTTCTCATTTTCATCTTTTTCCTTTTAGGGACATTAGTTGGAAATTTTATAAGGCTCTGAGCAATGTGTCCCAGGAGAAATCAGACGAGGAGTCTGGAGATATCAGGAACACCTCACTCCATCTCTTATGCTTTTCACAAGTACTGTGGCAGTGGCATGGTGGATTGAGGGGGACTATTATTTGTTAAACACCGTGTTAATGCCTCTACTCACCTCATCAATGTTCAGCTTCCTATTCGACCAAATGTGCAAAACAACCCAGACATTGAGAATACCTGACATGGATGTCAGAGCGGGTGCCTGGTGAATTCAGCTCACTGTTTGCTTCAAAGGACCTCTACGTTGGACATTGGGCAACTACATCTCAGGGCATGTTCCGTGGGTACCTGTCACACGTACCCTATGTCCACGGACATTAACATCCGATATGTTTCATTATCTAAAAAGCCCCATGGTCCATCGCTGATCCATTTATAGGATGCTTCTGCACTTCATTCCTTCAGCTCAGGTTGCAGCAGCAACTTTCTTTGTAATACCGCAGCAAGGACACTGCGCACTCCGCTCACAGAATGGACTAGGCTGCATTTCAAGGCTCTTTGCTCACTGTCATAGCGCTCACTCACTTTGACCCTACCAGGGTGCTCACAACATCCATGCCTTGCACTACCTCAGCTTGTGTCTTTGTGCTTTGCCTAGTCAACCAGAGATACCAGGTTCATATTACTGCAGTCTTGCCTTGTTGTTTACCACAAACACAAGGGAAGGAAATTTGTCATCATTGTCAGCGGTGATCAGTCTGGACAAGGGGGATAGCCTTTGGTTAGGGGCTTCCAGCACAGCAAGTCAAGGGTTGCCTCCAATAGCAGTTCAGGGGCTAGGACACAGTCACCCACACAAAGCTGTCAGGTTCAGGGTGCCCTCCACCTCAGAGGGTGAGGAACTGAATGTTGGGAAGCTCACCATTTGTCTTGTCTCTTTCTGCTCTATTGTGAGCTTTTTTTTCCCTCCTGGAATGAGCAAGAGGGGTAGGTATTGAAAGAGATGAAAGTGAGTGAAGATGTTGCAGTTAGTGACAATGGTAGCGCGTGAGCTTTTGTGGGAGGTAGGAGCAGTAGCAGAGAGAGAGAGAGAGAAAGAGTGAGTGTGAGGTGTATGAAGAGAAGATAGTGGCACTTACATTGGTCCAGTGTAGAAGGTCACAGACCTTCTTCCTGCAACACCGTGAATTCCTCCACACAGCCAATACTGCCCTGGCAGGAATGTGAACATCGGAGCAGCTTGGCATGCTCTGGTATCACCATGTCCACTGCTGTTCCTCGAGGAAGGGCATGGCTTTTGAAGATGTTGCAGGCACAACGGATACCAGTGAATTCCCGGACTTTCAGTAAGTGGTGAGTTGTTCTGGAATTGGTGTGTGGTACGATGGGGCTAGAATTGGATGCAATGAGCACCAACATGGCTGGATCAGTGGTTAATGAGGCAAGTTGGATAAGAGATAGTGAGAAACTTGTTCAACTTTGTGACAGAAATCCCTCCTGTCAACTCAATGCCAAAAAAAGTAAGATTCAGCCCCTTGAAATTCTGTTTCACTATTTCCTTCATCACAATATCTTGTAACATTTGTTTTGATAGTCAACTCTTTGCATCTACTTCTGAAGAACCACCTCCTGTTTTATGTTCCTTTGACTAAGGTACTGGTAATCCATTAACTGCTAATTTGGATGTCTGAACTTTCCAATTTCATTGAAGTCAACAAAATTGCCCCTTTTAGAGGGACACAAACAAGAAATCCAAATAAAAAGTAAAGACAAAGGAAGCTTAGCAAATAAATTAAAATATAACTTTTCTTGTTGACCACAGCCCTTAGTCACTCTGACACCTATTGGACATGGAAAGTCTGAAGCACACATTGGATACTGTTTGTTTGCTGTCTTGGGCTTTCCAGGTGCAGACATAGCTATGGAAAGAAGGCAGGCAGTCCAAACAAACAGCTCTGTTGGCTACCATCTGCCTGGACCTGTTTGTGACACCATGGCAAGGCCCCAAAGCAGATCCACAAGATATTTAGGGAGATGAAAGTGGGTGACATCACTGTTACTCTTGGCTCAGGTTGGGAGGTATGCCAGCTGAGTGAGTAGACAACGCAGAGGGTATGAAGGGTCTGGGTTTGTGGTGGGGGAGAGTGAGTGACACAAACTTGCCGTTACTCACTAACAACCAGGAGTTTGGCACTGAAGTACAGCCTGAAACGAAGAGCAGTCATTTCCAATTGTTGAACATAGTAGAAGGCACTAACTCTCACACTCTGTATTCCTGTGAAATACAGACCCCAATAATTATAGACAGCACTTGAGTTTTTGAATCAGCTTAACAACCTGCACGGCTCTTCTCCAGAGCCCAGGGAGCAGGGGTAGATACCTGGTGTCTCCACTTTCAACAGGTGACAACACAGAAGGCCTGGGTATACTCACATGTATTTTAATAATGATGGAAGTGGAGCATGCAGGAGCAGCGTAGGCAGGAAATATTTTCTTGCAGAGCAAATTGGCATGGTTGGGATTTTGGAGTGAGAGTTCAAGTTGTGAAACAATCACTTTCTGAAGGAGGATTTGGGGCTTTAAGAAATTCTCTCCTGATAAGGGGGTCAGCCTAGCTGGGATTTCTCCGCATGTTTGAAACTCCTTCATCTGGTTGGATCATGACCAAACATGACTCTTACCACCAATTTAAATTCAAATCCTAGATGTTGAGGGTGAAAGGACCTAAGGAATGCAGTCTAAGCTGATATTTCAGTGCAGTGTTGTTGCTGTACTGATTTGGAGGGCATGCTATATTTCACGGAGACTTTAAACTACCGATCTTCATTCATTCTGATGCAGGATGTTGGTATCCTGGCAAGGCAAGCATTTGTTTTCCACTCTTGATTGTTCTTGAGAAGATGCTGGGAAGTTCCCTTTTGGAATTGCTGCAGATATACCTGCAGTACAGCGTTCTGTCTATTTAACATGACATAGCTGATCTAGTAGGAAGAACACTCTGATCCCCTATGTTCTGCCCAACATTCATCTTCCAGTAACAATCACCCCACAAAATGATTAATGCATTATTATTGTTGAAAATTAGCATGTTTTGCAGTTTTGGGAGTTAATTGTCAGTCATCATATTGCTGGTGCTTTTTTGATGGCAATATCCTGACAAATCAGAGTCTAACTGCCAACCATTCAACACTCTTCTTTCATACAGTATAAACATTGCTTCCACTTTCTATTTACATTCCTTGTGAATCATCCGGGAAAATGCAAGATGAAAAGCTTCGAAGAAAGGTGTCTTTTTTTTAGCAATATCCATGAACGCTATCAAATGGCAACTTGTAACATGCTATCCATGCGTGCAATCTTTAGGGGACTTCTGTGAAAGTTGCTTGAATTAATAGAATGTAAAACTGTGACTGTACCTCAAAAATAACTATATCATTGTAACCTATTTTCTTGAGGATAAGACAAAGTACTAACGAAATGGAAGTGTTTTTTTTTCTAATCATTCTCGCCTCCTGCATAGTGAGCCTTTTCTTTACCTATGTTTCTCAATTAAAAAAACATAAACTTTTACAAAAACATCCTGAGGCTGCTTAAGCAAATGTACTTTACAGAGAGTACAAATGCTTAAATTACTGTTTAATCCATTGAAGACATTGCCTGGCCACCCAAGTGGATCAGATGCTTGTTAACATGCAATGACTCTATAACTGAAGGAAAGCTGGCCTGTCTCTCTGGCTGCTTCAAAAGGACAGCTTGACATTCTGAGGAAATTTGGAATGAGACTTAGACTCCTGATTTTAACCTGAAGCAAGACAGGAGATGAACCACATGCCAAGCCTTATCCCATGACCAGGGTTTAGGGCTGTGTAATGTTTGACTGTAGAAGGCTATCAGTCAGATCTAAAGAAAAGTTTACTCAGTTGGAGAAGGAAGGAACAATTTCACAATCTGTGAAATTAGTAAGTGGATGAGTTTTTTCTTTGTGGGGCTCTGAGACAGTGTTTTTCCCAATCTTTTTCCTGCAAGGTATTATTTAAAATAAAGTGTTTAATTAGGTCCCCCCAGGCCTAGGCCTCTCTTCCCTATAAGAAGCATTAAGGAGAGAAAACCTTAACAGTTGGGCCAGCAATTAAAATAGGAAGTGAGGAGGATGAATGGTATCTGCATATTTAAAGGAGAACCCTGTCAGTTTCTGGTGGGCTTTCTCCCTCTCTCTCAGAAGATTTTGAAGATAAAGGAAGTGGAGTAGTGGGGAAGGGGAGGTTGTTGTTGGCTGGGAGTATGCAAGGCGTCTAGCTACCCTGGTGGCTAACTGGGAAAATTTTGCAATGCTAGAAATGAGAGTCAGCGCAAACTTTGAAAGATGTTTATCCTATTGTTGTCTTGTTTTTTTTTCCCATGAAAGCTGCATACAAACTTCTGAGATGAAGGTCCTTCGATATATGGGGAAGTGGGGTGGGAGAATGCATTTTGGAACGCAGCCAGGAGATACCAGGAATGCAGTGATCTTGCATTCAAGTGTTTTAAAGGCACTGTTTGTGGGCCAGGACTTGCAGTAGTGCTTTCCTTCCTCCACTCGCAGCTCCAGATAAATCCTCTACCAAGATCACCCCATCCCCAACCCCTAATATTAATGAGATAAACTCCATTCCCCACATGGGTCGTGGGAGTGGAGTGGAATTGTTACTTGGAGAAAGTGATTGCAGCTTTTGGGGAAGGGTTGGTGACCATCCACAGAAGATTTTCTTGAGAGACTGGGGCTGGTGGCAGAATGAAAGTATCTCCTGGTCCCACAAGCAATACTGTAAAGAAACACTGTCATTTTGGGTGAGGTTACAGTGACCTACCTTTAGCTGCTGGATTTCTTGAACCTTGTGCAGGCAGCATCAAATCTCTGACGAAAATCTCAGGAACAGAGTTTCATTCGAATATTTTCTTTAAAGACTCACCTTTTGCAAATGGGATATAACCCATTGTCAACTGCAGTTAAGCCTAAAACAAGCCTGTTAACGGTGATTGGGTTGGGTTTCACCTATTGTTGGGAGAAAGTCAATTAAATTTACCTTCTATAATTCCACTACCATTCAAGCTGTTTCTATTGATAAAGCTGGCACAGCAAAACATTTTAGCCAGATGATGTCAACCCATTAACAAGGCCTACTGTCAAACTACTCCAATTTAACCTTTTGTCTATCATACAGTCATATATAACCATGAGGTGGAGTTAAACAAACAAAAAACTCAGCAAGATTATTTAGTTAATCTCTGATGTCAGGTTGGAATGACCTAGATGGTCAAGAGGAGATTTGGCAGATGTTTGGCAGAAGCAAAGGGCCATGAACTGTGACTTGTTACAATATTCAGCCAGACTGGAGCCCTGACTTAAACATTGGTAGTGGTGATAATTTTCACAAGGTTCAGATGGAGCACAGGACCCAGCCGTCAGTGACCAAAAACAGTTCATTAGAGACAATTAGATTAATAAATTTTCCTTCTGAAAGTGCCATTTGTAACAGTGCAGAAATTTTATTGCAAAACACAGGCTTAACATTATATTGATTAGTGCACAGTTTCAGGCAAGGATAAAACCACAGTCATCATCTTCTTGTGCACATGTAGTAAAAAAAAGCATGGGGACACAGGAGAAGCTATTCAGCCCTGCAAACGCGTTCGGCCATTCAAAAAGGCCATGGTTTAACCTCTGCATCAACTCCATCTACATCCCTCTACTTCAAATCCCTTAATATCCTCGAATGATAGAGAGCTATCATTCTTCGTCTTCAAAATATCAATTGCCCCAGCATCCACAGCCTTATTTAGAGATAGACTTTCAGGTTTTCATTAATGTTTGAGGGAAAATTGCTTTCTGAGTTCAATCCGAAATAGTCCAGCTCACTTAGAATTTTTTTTACAATTTAGGAATTAATTGTTACAAAGGGCAAAAACTGGCATATATTAACCCTATTTATTCAAGTATAAAATGGGTGTAAGTTATAGCAAGTTAGCCATTAGTAGCCTGGACTGAATTTGTACCAATTTTGGTTCCACTGTTAATATTGTCATAGAGTCATAGAATCCCTACAGTGTGGAAGCTCATTGAGTCTACACTGACCCTTCAAAAAGCATCCCACTCAGACCCACACTCTCTACCCTATCCCTGTAACCCTGCATTTTCCATGGCTAATCCACCTCGTCTGCACATCTCTGGATACTATAGGCAATTTAGCATGGCCAATCCAAGTAACCTACACATCTTTGGACTGTGGGAGGAAATCAGAGCACCCGGAGGAAACCAACGCAGACACAGGAAGAATGTGCAAACTCTACACAGACAGTCAACCGAAGGTAGAATAGAACCCAGGTTCCTGGCACTGTGACGTAGCAGTATTAACTACCGAGCTACCTTGCCACCCCAAAATATTGTGGGGCCAATTATTTAGAAACATCCCGATTTTAGGCCCCTTGAATATGTATGAAGGACCCCCTAACAAAATTAATCATTAATGAATGGCACAGATGTTGGGCCTATCATTCCCGGGGATCTTTAGAAATCTCTATGCACCAACTTTCAGATCTGCTCTCCCTCAGGCCCATTTCCTAGAAATTGTCTCTCACATTCTTGCCAATGCACATTACTTGTTGTCCGCTTAAGTTTTTGCACAGTTAAAACACTTGAATGCAGGGCCACTGTATTCCTGGTATTTCCTGGCTGTCTTCAAAAATGCATGCTCCTATCTCATTTCCCCATATATCGAAGGCCTACCATCTCAGAAGTTCGGAGACAATAATAAGACAGGCATCTTCCAAAGTTTGCACTGTCTCCCATTCCTAGCATTACAAATTTGCCAGTTAGCCACAAGGTTAGCTGTGAAATGAAAATTACGCTTTTGTAGCTTGTATTTCTAAATTCAACCCTGCATCTGGAGGTGTGACAATGCCAGGAACTCTCAATGGGCTGTCTGGATAAGATCTGAGCTCTAATCTCATGCTGTTCCTAGGGCTGTCAGATTGAGCACAAGCAGGTTAGTTTCTATCCATTGTGTTCGCTGGATCAGTGGGTGAGTGTTCAACAGTTTATCTCTCCCATAAATGACGTTGGGGTCTACAGGTGTGAAGCTGGAAAAACACAGCAAATCAGACAGCCTCTGAGGAGCAGGTAAGTCAACGTTTCAGGCTCGTCCCCATCAGTGATGTTGGAACATTTGTGCAATATTCACAATTTGGTACATTTATACCAAATGCCTCAGAAAAGTAGATAAAACATGAATTTTCTGCCTCTCACTCCACATTTGACTGCAAGTGTGTACTGATACAGTGATTAAGGTCAAAACATGATCACAATAATTAAAATAATATATGAATGGGTTACATAATGTAACTCCCACTCTGAACACTGATCATGAGTTATGAATCCTGCACCACTCTGCAGGTTATTTTCTGTAAGCCAGTAGTTTTCTTTATTTGTATAACATGCCAATTATCTCAACACTGTTCTCCACAGCTACCTTGGATCAATACAGAGTATGGAGGTACAGCTGTTTGTGTGTTCTTGGCTTCAACATGGGTGTCTAGTTTACATATTCACAACTCTTGCATTTCTGTTCAGGTCACGACTTTGTCAATGATTGACAGTTTGGCCACAGTTCCACAATTTTGGAGAGGGCAGACTCTTGCAACAATGTTCAGCCTTTGCAACAGCCTTAGTGACTTTTCATAGCATCAACTGAGAGACGCAAACAGAATGAGACTTCCCTGTCAAGTTCCAAATAGAACTGCAGAATTACAATGATTCAATAATAATTAGACTTTTAATTTTGTTGCAGCATGTCTACAGAACAAAGCTCTCTTGCAGATTCATGCTTTTCTACTGAAATTTCCAATTTTTCTGGCACCTTTTATCCTTATAGTTCTGAGAGCTAATGAAAGCCTGATTAGAATAAAAGGTATGTTTACCATATTTCTGGCTTTTACCCCCTGTCCATATTCCATCTTTTGGAGATGTAGCAATTCAGACAGTTTTCTTTTTAGTGCCAATTACTGGAGCTTGGTCATGTTGAGGACTGATGTCTTTACTCAATGACACACATGTATTTCCTGTCTCTATTGCTTCAGCAATGGGACAGGTAAGTCAGTAATCAAGTCAGATTTCATTTGCTTGGTAATTGTCTTCCTTTCTCATTTGGGAACTCAACAGAAACTGTCATTTTTCATTATGTGCTGGAGAAAATGAGGTGTGAGCTACAAAAAAAAATTAGTCAAGATAGTCACAAAAAATGAAAAATAGGAATTTTATGTTATTGCAATCAATTATAGACAGCACTGGATAATGTGTTGGAATTACTCATAAAATAGTCATCCAAAGTAAAGATCCAGCTGATACTGCGAATGGAGCAAATGAATATTAAGTGCTTTGTTATATCCCATAGCCACAAGATTCGATTACTGTTTGTAATCCTCTCCCAGCTAGCCAGTGATTTTAGCATTGGAGTTTACATGTCTGTACATCACTGCCATGACTTTGGTGATGGTGGCTGTGCTTCAGATATACCTGAAAGAGGTGTTGTTTTTATACATATATATCAATTTAATAATGATTTGGAATGTTGTGACTTTAGGTCCTGCTCCAAAGTCCGCGTATAAAACTTTAGGCTGGTGGACACAGCAATCACAGCATGGGCTCAGGCAGAGATGGGGAAGGGGTGGTTTCAGAAGAGAAACCAGTTGTCCCTTCTTGACGTCCAGACACTGATTGTCTTTCTTTGAGGGGCACTGTTCCCCACCACACCCAGATCCCCCAAGCTGACTAGAAACCTGCCCAGTTTCACCTGTGGTGCATGCCACATGGGCTCAGGCCTGGCAGCAGCTGGGTCAATATTGGTGGCAGTGCATTGAGACCACTAAGAATGCATTAATCAGCAACTGAGGGGTGTCAAAAGTTAACATAGACTTTTCTGTGCACAACTTTGTTCCAATGGAGGTGGAAAGGCAGTGGGGGTCAGCTACACCACCACCCGATCAAATTAACTCCTCTTCTTGTGCCCAAGCTCTCCACCAACAAGACAGGAAGATTGGGCATAACCTTAGAGGGGTCTGAGCGATGTGGACAATGGTAAGATTTGTGGCGGAATCAGAGGCCTATCTTGATATTGGGAGCAGACCGAGCCATCTTTTTTGTTTTTCTCAAGCAATGTGGTGGGATACATGTTAGGCAGGCGAGATGCCATTAAATGCCTTGTTAACATCTCAACTTACTGCATTAATATCCAACATCCATCTTATGAACTTCACCACGCAAGATCAATGTTGGGAAATCTTGACATGGAAACCAGAGCAAGGACTTGGTAGATTCAGCTCACCATTTGCTCCAAATGACCTCCATTTTAGACACTCAGCACCAACATCTAATGCACCAGCCATACTCTCTCTCACACACACACACACACACATATACACACACACAGACATTGGCATCCAATATTTCCGAGACTCTAAAAACCGTCTTGGCACATATCTCACCCAATCACAGGACGCTTCTGCGCTTCATCCTGCACACCGCGCTGCACCAGCTACTATCGTTGTAATGCTGCAGCAAGGACACAGGATGCTCAGGGGCACACATCCAGCTCATGGACTGCACCAGGCTGTATCTCTGGGCTGATTGCTTGTTCTCATAGTGCTCACCCCACAGTCAAAGATATGGGCTCATAGCACTCCTATCTTGCCACACCATTGTGTTATAGTTGTCAGCAGACCTCAGTCAGGTCAAGAGGTATAGTCTTCACTCTGGATTTCCTGGCAGAGTAAATCAAGGACAGACTCTGATACTGATGCAGGGGCTTGGACACGGTCAGTCAGCTCCTTGAGTTGGTCAGAGTCGGGATCCCTGGCTAAAGAGGAATGAGGAGCCAAATGACAGGTAGTATGCCTCCTGTTTTCACTCTTGCTGCCCTATTCAGGACCATTTTCCTCATGAAATGAGTTTCAGGCAGGTTTAATGGAAGATGAAAGTCGGTGCCACAACTATTACTGTTGGTGCAGGTAGGTTAGTGTCAGAAGCAAAAACAGAAGTTGCTGGGAAAGCAGGTCTGGCAACATCTTTGAAGAGACATCAGAGCTAACATTTCAGTTCTGGTGACCTTTCTTCAGAATAGGGGGAAGGGTCACAAGACCCATAACTTCAGCTCTGATTTCTCTTCACAGATGCTGCCAGACCTGCTTTTCCAGCAACTTCTGTTTTTATTTCTGATTTACAGCATCCGCAGTTCTTTATGTTTTTATTGGATAAGTGTCTGAGATGAGTGAATAGGTAGCGCAGAACATAAGTAGGGTTAGTGGTGTCAGGCATTGGGTTGGGTGAGGATGGGTAGAGAAGATATTTCAGACAATTGTGAGAGTGGTAGAGCAGGAAACTTTGTGTATACAGTATCAGAGATAGAGTGAGTACCAGAGAAAAGATGTTGGCATTTATGCTGGCTAAGCAAAGAAGGTTGTTGACTTTCTTCATACAGTACTGTACGTTCCTCCAGAGCGCTGACACTGTTTTAACCCAAGTGACAAATTCAGACCAGTTTGGCACCATGGCTTCCACTTAAAATACTGTTAGAATGTAGAGTTTGGCATCCTCCCCCCAGAGAACTAAAACCGAAATGTCCAAAGAGGAGCACCTAGATCTGTAATCGGTGAAAAGGAGTGTGAAAAGTGGTGTAACCTGCTTTTCAGCAACTTCTAGTGGTTAAATGAAATAAATCCCTGACACTCACTTTAAAATCAACAAGTAACAATTTATTTATTAAAGAGTGAACAAATTAACTAAACTATCAACAAACCGAATAAATCTCTTCTAAATACTAACCATTCCCAAATAAAGCAACATTCTAATGATGTGCTGTTCCAATAAATAAAAATCCCACTTATATATCAAAATAATTTAGTCCCTCAAAATTATCGCCAAGTTACGTGTATTCTGGAATGTTCAATTCCTTTTCCGTCAATCCTTCTGTCAGGAATACCTTCTCCGTCAATTCTTCTGTCAGGAATATTAACTAATTGTGCCATTGGTACTGTTGTTATTTAGATGGTGCTTTCTCTGAGACATAGAGGAGGCTGTGAGAGCCAATGATTCTCTCTTGAGAGTTGAGGGCCGTTAGCTCTGACGGATGGCAGCTAGCTCTGTGGCTTTGTCCAACCGCCCCCTTCTTATATACCCTTGATGACATATCAATATTTCTTACAATAGTATTGGTCCTATGTTGTCAAAACCATCAGAATTAATCTTAATTGTGTTTTTTGGTATCTAAGCGCCTGGTTCATATTGATTGGCTAAATCCAAAAGCCTGTTATCTTTGTAAAAAGTGCTGCTTGGCCTGCTAACTGTACGACCTTTCAATACAAATTTTTCAATTTGGGTGCTCTCTCTGTACTTGCAAACTTTAAAGCTGCTGCTCACAGATATCCATTTGAAATCTCTGAGCACAGAAAAAGCACACCAGCTTTTAAAGGGACCACACAATGCTTTCCCCCCTAGCATTTTACAAACACCAAATTCTAACTTCCTGTCTCCCAATCCACAAGTACTTGACCCAACTTCACAACAACACAGTCAGAAGAATAGCACATTTGACTTCACCTTTGAGAATTATCTGCATATATGAAATGGATAGAACATACTCAAAAATTGCAATATTTCCTACCTTGCAAAGAAACAGTTGCATATACATTTGTTATCTATTTACTTTTTACTTATTTTTCAGTTAACTAATTAGTAATTTTGTTGTCTAATGTATCTGGATTGTAAAGCAGAATCTCTACTTCATGCAAAAAGTAATTTTCAATACCAAATCATGTCTAAATTTTTGTTTAAGCTGCCTCTCTGCTTTTGGGGTGTTTGATATTCTGAACACACAGTCTTCAGAACTTTCATTTACTGAATGGATTTGAACTTGAGTGACTCGATTTTTTTTGCATGATGTTTGAATTCATCCATCAAATATGGTCTACTACTGCTAATCTGTGAAATTGATGTTCCCTGATTGGAGAATAGAGCTTTCATTCATTTTTACTGATATTATTGTTCATACAACAGCACTTTTATCTCAAACTGATCTAATGATCACACTGACCACAATTCAACCTTTAAAAGGAATGTTTGTATTCGTGTAGGTGCAACCGAATCTGACATTACATTGAATCGTCAGTGTGTGGAGCTTTTTTTTATTTCAAATGGATCCAGTTTCTCACAAGTACTCAGTCCTGAAATTGGCTGTGCATCTTTTGGCATCACTACCACCTGCTCTTCATATTTGATGTCCTTATATTGATGCTGGCAGCACAGCAGTCTGTTTGGTCTAAGAATCGCGTCGCTTCTATCTTAGTCTCCAACAAATTAGGTCTATTTTGTAATCATTTGCCAGTGCCCTGGCATTGCACTCACTTAAGTTTTAATATCTATTTGGCACTACATGAATTTTTCTCATTCAACAAATGGTTGAAAAGGATCTGTCTCATTTGCTTGATTGTTCCATTACAGTTTAGACTTGGTTTTGTCTATTCCAGAAAGACTTTGTCACTATTTACCATTGTTTCTCCAACACTTTTATGAATAGAAAGATGTTTGTATTTGTAGGTTTTGGTACAAATTACAAGAACTATATGTTCAACATAGGCTGATATCCATGGAGAATATCAGAGCTGATTCTTCTCCTCAGATGTGTAGAACAATTTAAACATTCCTGACAGAAATTATTGAAAATTTTGCAGCTATTCAGCTGAATCAACATTGTCGATTCATGGCCAGATACTAAACATATATTTTTAAGCAAGCTGAATTCTGAGAATTTCAGCCTCGAGATCTTTCCTTCAAAGTCATTGTAATGGGTTGAATTACATTTTGGATAAAAAATACAGTTTGTTAGTTTCTGATTGCCTTGAGTCTCAGCTTTATATTTGATGATGTCTCCAGTTACACTTAATCCTGAGCACTGCCTATAGCCCCTGCCGAAGACAGCAGTTGCTACCTAATAGGCCTACCAGAGTGTGGAAGGTGAGAATACCAAAGCTTCAATGCAGTATGTTAAATCCAAGAGTTCTCGATTGCCAGAGTCTACAACGCACGCAGGGATACTCCTCTTGCAGCACTGACAAAAGAAAAACAGGGAAGAGGTCAACTATTCTGATTCCTAGAAACCCATCTGATTTTCAGTACTTTAGAAAAATTTGAACATGTAAGTCTCAATGAGTTTGGCAAAGGGGTACTATGAATGGATGAATATTCATGAGTCAAGAAAAATTTATGGAAGTGGAATAAGAGGACAGAATGGCACTGCCTTCAAGACACACCATGTTTCCATTGCATAGGCATAGGATTGGTATCTCTGCTTTGTCTATGTCAGACATCAGAAACAAGGCATTAGGTTAAACTTTCATGTCTTCTTTGTGCAGCACACAGCAGTTGCAACTTGACACGTCAGATAACATAAGCACAGTGCTGTGTGGGAGGGATTTGTACAAATACATAACACCATGGAACAAGTGGCAGCTGCGTCATTTTCATATGCTGAGGAGCCCCAAGGGAAGAAACACAAATACAGAACTATGTTTTCTCAAGAATGTAATATCTAAGATTGTGTTTGCCATTTTAGGACAATACCGCTAGTATAGAATTATGAATTTATCATAAGCATCATCTTCCATAATTTCTGCCACTTCCAGCATGATGCCTTTATGTCTTCCCCATCCCTCTAATTTCAACATTCTGAAGAAACTGTTCCCTCCACAACCCCATTGCCAATGTTTCAATCACTCTCAGCAACACCTCTCTTCCCTACAGTACCTTTCCAAGCTACTGCAGAAGATGCAGCAGAAATACTTTTGCTCCTCTCTTCTCACTCTCCAAGGGCCCAAACTGTCCTTCCAGATGAAGCAGCAATTTACTTGTACTTCTTTCGATTGAGTACACTGTATTCACTGCTCAGAATGTAATCTCCTCTATACTGTGCAAACCGAATACACACTGGGTGACCACTTGAAAGAACACTCCCATTCAGTCTGCAAGCAAGACCCTGATCTTCCAGTCACCTGTCATTTTGATTCTCTATCATGGTCCTAAGTGTCCTCAGTCTGCTGCAATGGTACAAAGCAAGCACAAGGACCAATTCCTTACTTTCCTATTGAGTACTCCACAGCCCTCTGGACTCAATGCTGAGTTCAACAATTTTAAATTATAAAAACTATGCCTCATCTTTTTTTGTGTTTTCTTTGAGTGTGTCTTTTTTTATTTCACTTGCTTATTTTTTTAATTCTTTACTTTGCAATTGGAGCTTACTGTTCCGTCATTAACACCTCTTCAGGATATCTCTTTTATTTTCAATTATCCTACCACCGTACTCTTTGACTTTGTACCATCAAACTATATTGTGATTCAATCTCCCCTGCCCTCCACCCCTTGAGAGATTTTTTTTATGGTCTTCCTCCAATTCTGGCTCCTTTCATTTGCTCAAAACCTATACAATCCCAATCTTTCCCAGATCAACTGAAAAGTTACAGACCTGAAATGTTAACCTTTACTACTCTCTCCACAGATACTGACAAGTAAATAAATGTCTATGGTTGTGGGGTCAGTAGGCACATTAGTACTGGATGGACCATGAGTCCTGGATGGAACAAAAAAGGTTAAAATTGTTTTTTTAATTGATGGAAGAAATTTTGAGTGATGCTATTTTTAACTTAGCTACCAATTATGTATGTTTTTTTTCTGTGAGTTCCTTTGGTAGTTCATTGCTCCAGTAGATGCTACATATGTCTTAAACCATTGTTTAAGTTTTTCTCCAATCTTCTGCAAGAGTCATCGAATCGTTATAGCATAGAGTAAGGCCATTCAGCCCATCAAGTCATGATCAGCTCTTTGGAAAAGTTTGTCCCATTCCTTCATTCTCTTACCTTCCTTGTATCTAAAAGTTGGTGGGCTTTGCAATTTAAACACTTTGTAAATCCTTTGTTATTGTGAACTTTCAATTGCTTTGTAAGTCAGTTACTGCAATTTGCATTCTCATGTTTCATTTTTGCTATCCCAGTGCTTTTGGATATGAGACATGTTATTGTACGAAACCCCTCACCAGCAAAAACAGATCCGAAAGCTCACAATGCCCCGGAACTCACAATGTATTCGTATCTTTGGACAAGCTAATTGGATTTCTGCAGGATGACCTCAGAACTCTTTGTGTAAGACTCCTATGTTGCACTTCAAACACTACCTTTTCAGCTGTTCAGCATCATTACAAAACTTATTTTCTACTCAACCTGTTCAGAGATGTTATAATACACCTCTGGAGCAGATGGGACTTGAACCCAGATTTCCTGGTTCAGCATGGGTAAAAGTACCACCTGTCCAGAGATGTGTAATAACATCTCTGATACACCATCCAGACAGTGTGTTTTGTGGTAAAATATGGATTTTTACAAGAAAAGAAGATTTAAAATGCAGCAGAAGAAAAGTTTATCATTTTTAGTCAAATAAACCTTGTGACTTTTAAAGAGTGGCACAGACTGTTTGGCCCAGATCTCCCAGTCTCCAGACAGAACTATACGAACATTCAAACAAGGAGCAAGAGTAGGCCATTCAGCCCTTTGAGGCCTGTTCTGCTATTCAATAAGATCACAGCTGATATGAATTGAACTTCAACTCTACATTCCTGCACTCCTCGACGGTCTTTCATCCCCTTGGTAATCAAGAATCTATCTACCTCTCCCTTAAACATAATTTAAAGATTCTATATCCACTGCCCTCAGAGGAAGGAAATTCCATAAAACCACAAATCTCCAAGAGAAAAAAAAGTTCCCTCATCTCTATCTTAAATAGGCCACCTCTTACTTTCAAACTATGACCCCTAATTCTAGATTCTTATACTAGAGGAAATATCCTTTAGACATCCACTCAGGCAAGTCCGCTCAGCATCTTATATGTTTCAATTAAGTCATCTCTGACTCTTCTAAACTCCAGATGCTACAGGGCTAGCCTGACTAGCCTTTCCTCATAATGCCTCATTCCAAATATTAATCTAGTAAACCTTCTTTGAATTGCCTCCAATAAAATGATTCCTTTTCTTAAATAAGTGAACCAAAACTGCCACGTTACTCCAGATGTGGTCTCACCTTGTACAGCTGCAGTAAGACTTCCTTTTTCTTATACTCCAACCCCCTTGAAACAAGGGCCAGCATTTCATGAGCCTTCCTGATTACCTGCTGCCCCTGGATGCTAGCTTTCGTGGACAAGTACCCCAAGTCCCTTTGTGTTGTAACTTTCTGCAGTTTTTGTTG
>NC_063345.1:15605698-15661643 GCF_021869965.1 Rhincodon typus | reverse complement strand
GGGTCATTCAACGATATTAGGAAAATGTTTATGTTAAGTAGCCTTAATACCAACCTCCAGTCCAAAAACCAAACTGTTCACAAACACTCTCCATTTCCTTTTATTGAACTAACTTCATGACAGATATGTTGTGCATAATGAACTGCTTGGTGTATTGGGAAGCCTGCCATGAAGTTTGTGGTTGATTTCAAGGAACATGGTCCAGTATTAACTTGGCACGGGGCTTTGAGCCCATCCTTTAAAATGTGGAAGCAGTAGCCAACTCTGTGAACATGTAAGTGGGCCCAAACATGATGCTGTGTCTGACGATCAAACTTTCAGCTTCAGAAGTCGTGCAAGGTAATCTAAATGTAATGGAAGCTCAGATTGCCTTAGATTGCTATCTGTCCTTCAGCAGATTATTAGGATTCCTGAGATTCAGTCCTTGCGGTTGGCAGAAGCCTTACGGAGCACAAACCTGTTGTTTGCACAGAACAACAGCATCGAAGCTCTCATGGTACCACTCTATCTGTGTCGTTCCTGATGCCTGTCAACTAGCCAGCCCAGATGCTGTTGCCCACCCTAAGATTGTGCATCACTGACAAGGCCAGTATGTATTCCCAATCCATGATAAGCTAATGCCTTCTTGAAACACTGCAGTCCATGATACTCTGCTTGACCACTATGCACTTTCAGGTAGTGACTCCTGTCTTCTGATCATCAAATGGAATGAGCTCCAAAGCTTGCATTAACCAGTGTATCTGTTAGTCATCTTCCAATGTTTTTCCCCACAATGACTTTTTCAGTCTTTGTTCCCTAACCTGTTCACAACTTCAGTGTCACATTTGACCTCAAGGTGAGATTCTGGCCTTATATTCACGGTATGAAGGAAACTCCCAAATTCCATACACCTCCATAATTTTTCTAATTGCACCAGTTCATATTCCACTGTAACTCTCTCATATATCCCTGTATT
The DNA here is from genome assembly GCF_021869965.1 of Rhincodon typus. Classification (NCBI taxonomy): domain Eukaryota; kingdom Metazoa; phylum Chordata; class Chondrichthyes; order Orectolobiformes; family Rhincodontidae; genus Rhincodon; species Rhincodon typus. The sequence goes on along the minus strand of NC_063345.1, from coordinate 15,660,688 downwards.
GCTTCTGTATACAAGAAGGCTGATCTTCCACATTCCATACTCTGTAAATTTAAGGTAACCAAAAGCTCTGCTATCAGCAATCTTACATAACTTCCTTTCTGTTTTCACTCGTGTTCTCACTGATCTACATTAACTCCCAGTCAAGCAACACCTTGATTTCCGATTTTCAAATCCCTTCAAGATCTTGTTCACTTCAATCCCTGTGAACTCTTCAGTTCCACAACCTTCAAGATATTTGTGATCTCCTAATTCCAGCCTCTTCAGTGTCCCTGATTTTAATTGTTCCATCAGTGGCCATACCTTCCACTGCCCAGGCCCTAAGCTCTATGCATTTTATTATCCAGCAGATTTATTTAGAATCAAACAGGCTTTTGGAGCACAGCCCCTTCGTCAGGTGCAGTGACAGAGCAGGACACAGAGACACAGAGTTTATAGGCAGAGAGGTCAAAATACCATACAACTGGTGTGAATGGAGTGTCAGATCATAAGTCTCTGTGGGTGACCAAGCGTGTTGGATGGTGTGTGAAGTGTTTATAAAGTCAATGTCATGACAATCAGGCAAAGCCATAGGAATATGCAAGAAGTGACATCTCAGGTCAGACACTAAAATGTAGGTGTGAGGCCTTGGTCAGAACCTGTCTCAGAGTTTTAAACCGGAATCAGGCTGCTTTTATTCTGAAAGCTGGAATTTATAAAATGCCACACTGACTGACTATGACTACAAATTGTGTGTTTTTTGAACAAAATAGAAAGTATCTGCAAATAAACAAACATCTTGGATGAAACAATTCTCCCCATAGATTTGTGTGAGGGAGACAATGTGTGAGAGAGAGAGTGTTTGTGTGTGAGAGCGAGTGTAATAAGTAATTCAAAACCGTGCAAACTAATGAAGGTAGAGAGATCATAACAATATAATAAGATGATGCAGTCAAAACAGGACAGTAGGGAAGATTTTACAGATACAGAATAGTGTGGTGGGGTCACCTGCAGTACAACATGAACCCGGACTCCAATACATCTTGTCCTGCTTCAGATCCTTGAGGCCGTCTTCGTGGGTAGAAAACTGGGCTATCATTCACTGCTCAGCGATTCTGTGTTGTTGTGTATCTTGGAGTTCGCTTTGGTTGTGTGACTTCTGACTTTGTCCACCCCAGTGCAACACCGGCATCATGCATTTTATTATGTAAAAGGGGCTATATAGAAGAAGTTGTTGTCGATACTTGCGCAAGTACCATTTTTATTTGTTGAATGAAATGTACTGTCCTTGTGTTTTATAAGTACTAAATGAGGTAATGGTGTTTTTGTGGATTCTGTTTTGTATTCCATTATTGAAGTGAAATAAGCAGTGGGCCGATAAGTAGTGAGTATATTTGGAATGATTCCAGGAAAGTAGATTATCCTATTGTCCTCACAAACAGACAAAGAATAATCTCAAAGCAAACTGCTAAGTATGTCCCAAGAGCATCCATTCAATTTAATGATCTTTTTAGGAATATTATTTTCTAGTTGTAACAAGCCGTGGATCAGAGGGAGGTCAAACAGTTTAACACAATACTACTCAACGGGTTGTCTGTCAACTCTCCTTAGTTTGAATTCCCACTTTTTCATCCAGTTCTTGCATTCATCCACACTTTAACTGCTTGCTCTTCCCTTTCACAATTTATTCTCTTTCATTCACCCAGCTCCGAGTAAAAAGCTTGTGGCTCAAGTCCCACTGCAGGAACAAAGTTCAACATAAAGTCCAAGCTAATGCTTCAGTGTAGTGTGTGTTGCATTGTCAGAGGTGCTGCCTTTCAGACAAGATGTTAAACTGCAGATCTGCCTACCCTCTCAGTTGTGCATAAATGATCCCATTGGCTTCTATTTTGAAGGAGACAGGGGAACATCCACAGTGCTTTGGCCAATATTTATCCCTCATCCAACATCACAAGGACAGATTATCTGGTCATTCTGACATTGCTTTGGGTGGTGGGAGTCCAAAATTTGCAAACTTTGGCTGCCAGATTTCCCTTTATGACAGAGAGTCTGCACTTTTCTTCAAAAAAAAGTATTTGATTGAATGCAAAGTGCTTTAAGACATATAGCGGTCTTAAAAGGAACTACATAACTGCACGTTTAAAGAAAAAACTTTCTTTACCTTTTCTTCATTTTTTTCGTGCATTGCATAAATAAGAAATGCCTTGGGATTGTTTGATGGAACTGTCAGGAATGTCAAATTCCAATGTTTGTTTGTTTCTCCATTTGCAAAGACTGTGCAGAACTGAACTGCTTCAGTCACTATGTACATATAAAGATTTTTATGAACAAAATATATTACTGAAATATTAAAATAAAACAAAAAGATAAGCATGTCAGGCAGAAGGCCCCTTGGGTAGCTGAGCTGGGAGTCATTTAACAGGAGGGGCAGATAGGTAGGTTGGTAAGGCTGAACAGCAGACAATACAGGCTGCTAAACATGAGGACTGCAATGGTTCTCAGCTCCACAACTGAATTTGTTGAATATAGGGCTCATCAATGCTATTAAATCAACTTTAAGACAGCCAAACATTGCACCAAAGTGTCTGGAATGTAGGATCAGGAGCAGGACAAGCTGAGTTGGAGTCCAAGTTGGTTGGAGGTATTAAGGCCAATCTATTCACTGCCAGGGTTACATGGAGCAGATTACCTGAACTTCTAAAGAGATTGTTCTGGGTTAGGCCAAACAAAGCAACATGGATCTCAGGTTAGTCCTACTAAAAGTAAAAGTTTTCCAAGGATTTTCAGGACTGTATGGACAGTGAGCAAAATATATCCCAAATTGTTTAATGATTTCAATGGTTTTTTTTTTATTAATTCATTTATGGGATGTGGGCATCGCTGGCTGGCCAGCATTTCTTGCCCATCCCTAGTTGCCCTTGAGAAGGTGGTGGTGAACTGCCTTCTTGAACCGCTGCAGTCCACCTGCTGTGGGTTGACCCACAATGCCATTAGGGAGGGAATTCCAGGATTTTGACCCAGTGGCAGTGAAGGAATGGTGATATATTTCCAAGTCAGGATGGTGAGTGGCTTGGAGGGGTACTTGGAAGTGGTGGTGTTCCCATATATCTGCTGCCCTTGTCCTTCTAGATGGAAGTGGTTGTGGGTTTGGAAGGCGCTGTCTAAGGAACTTTGGTGAATTTCTGCAGTATATCTTGCAGATAGTGCACACTGTTGCTACTGAGCATCGGTGGTGGAGGGAGTGGATATTTTTGGATGTGGTGTCAATCAAGTGGGCTGCTTTGTCCTGGATGGTGTCAAGCATCTTTGAGATTTATTTACATGGTTATATTTTCAGCAAAATAATGTCCACTGATTCTGAAGTACTTCCAAAGAAAGCAGACAACTGCCTACTTTTGGATGTCTTTCAAAATAATGTTGTTTAGAGGTAGAGGACATAGTAGGAACTGCAGATGCTGGAAAATCTGAGATAACAAGGTGTAGAGCTGGATGAACACAGCAGGCCAAGCAGCATCATAGGAGCAGGAAGGCTGATGTTTCGGGCCTAGACCCTTCACCAGAATGTGGTTCTGTCATTCATAGAAGTGGCACTATAACCAGGAAATTATTGTACTGGCTGTAATTTTTCTAGTTCATTCACTGTTACCACTTGAGCTTTTAATATGATTGTGTTTCAAAACAACTACAAGATTCTCTTTGGCTCAGCTGGCCTGCACTCATTTAAGTAAACAATGAAGTAATGCTTGGCAGAGCTCCCTGTGTAGGGCAGCCTGTAACCAGGAGCTTGATATTTAAGTATATTCCAAAATCCAGGCCATCCTGCAGCACAACCCAATATTTGCAGTCAGGATATTCAGATTTATTTTTGCATGATCTGAATTTTTCAAAACTTTTATCTCACTGCTTGTTGCTCAAATGAGTTAAACTTAGGGTTAGCAAGTTAGTTAATATGAGTCATTTTGAAGAAAGAAGTTGTGTTTATATAAGGCCTAAAGATATTCAAAGGATGTCTTAAATCGCTTCACAGGCAATTAATCAATCATGAAATGTCACAACTACTGTTTTGGCAAATGTGGAAACTAACTTGGACACAGCAAGATTCCACCATCAGCTTTTTTGTATTCATTCACGGGATTATCTCTGGCAAGGCGAGCTTTTATTGCCCATCCATAATTGCCCTTGAGAAGGTGAGCCATCATCTTGAACTACTGAGGTCTGTGAGTTGTAGACTGATGTCAGTGGTTAATCCAATTTCATTCTTAGTTGTTACTTTGCTGTTTGTTATGACTGAGTAGCTTGCTAGACCATCTCAGAGGCATTTAAGAGCCATCCACAATACTGTCATTCTGAAGTCACATCCAAAGGACGTGAGAGAATGAGAAACATTATTTTGATAATTCAACAGTTTCACAATTATTATTACAGATTTATTAATTAAAACATCTAGATTCCAACAGCGGTGGTAGTGAGATTTAAACTCCTGTCTTTGAAGAACCAGCCTCAGTGTTTGGCTTACTACTCCAGTGGCTTAACTACAAATGACAATTTGTTCTGTTTTTGGTGGTTTGCCTGATGGAGCAATGTTTACCAGTATAACAACAGAACTCCTTGCTCCTTTTGATAAATGTTCTGGGTCATTTATGCTCACCTGACCAGGTTACATATGGCTTTGTAGCACTTCCTCGGCATTCCACTCGTGACAATGTAGGTTAGATATTCTTATCAAAAATTCAAGCATTTAACTACAATCTTTTGACTTAGAGGCAAGAGTGCAACCGGCTGAGTGAAGTTGGCACCTGTATATATTATCAGATCCCATCAACGTAAATGGCTTAACAACAGCATGCACCTTCTGACTGAAACAGATTTCCCTGCATAGCTGCAGTGAAGATGTTGCCTGCTACTAGTATTTCCTGTCTGACCTTTCAACCATATCTTTAAGCTCAATTGAGTTTTTACTTGACTGTCCTTTTTTTAAAAAAATGGTCCTCAGAGTTTTCCATGGAGACATAATTAACATCCAGTTAAATGCTTTAACAATGTTACAGTTCAAATTCATTTATAGTTTTCATCAACTTTTACAATGTGGCAGGGAGTATTGTCACACCAGAACTCTGCACCAAAATCAGAAATCAAGGGATAATTGTAGTTTATACTTGTTGAGAATAAGTCAATCCTCCAAGACAAATTTGCATCTATTAAGACGTAAGCATTTTCTGCTGTGCCTAATTAAATTGAAACATGTGGTCAAGTATTTCTAAAATCACATGTACTTTATACACAAACATAAAATCACACTTGACTTGACATCCTAAACAGCTACAGGAAACAGTTACAAGCAAGTTAACAGCTTGATATCTCACTCACTTTCTTGCCAGTACAAATTTTCATGCTCCTTATTCTGCTTCCGACACATTCTCATTTTGCTATTATCTCATAATAATACTGAAGTATGAGGCTGTTTCAAATGTGCATGCACAAAACAGAAGTAAACATTTCGGATCAACATACGTAAATTGAATTTTGGATCTTCTATACCTTTGTGTGAAGTTTAAAGAACAGGAATTTCTCTACCTGTAATATTTAACACATGCATGAATTAGGTATTGAGGATAAAGAAATTCATGAATATTGTGCATATAGTTCCTGATCTACTGAATTACACATTATAGCAATCCTAAATCCATGCAGCATTGTTAGGTTTCCGGTTTAATCTTAATTGATATTTAAATCAAATTTTTGTACTGTCCACACCCTCAGTCTATATGTGCAATGATTTCAGAATGCATACTTGTTGACCACAGCCAATGCTGTCACTTTATTTTAATAAATGATGAGATCAGTATCATTGTGAGCAATGATTTTGACTTAGAAGGTCAAGATGTAGAATCGTTTTGGGTGGGATAGCAAGGGAAAGAAATTCCTGGTGGGGGTATCCTATAGGTTCCTTAATGGCTACACTATAAAATCGAGTTTAGATAAAGAAATAATCAGACTTACAAGCAGGTTGTTGCAATAATCATGAATGACTATCATAGATAGTCTCTGTGGGGCAACAAGTCAGAGCGTTCAACTATTAACTAAAAGCATTTGAGACCACACAAGGGCAGAGCCTCCACTGTTTTGGGGCAGTACGGTTGCTCAGTTGGTAGCGCTGCTGCCTCACAGCTCCAGGGACTGGGGTTCGATTCCACACTCAGGCAACTGTCTGTGTGGAGTTTGCACGTTCTCCCTGTGTCTGCATGGGTTTCCTTTGGATGCACTTCTTTCCTCCCACAGTCCAAAGATGTGCAGGGTTGGGCCATGGGTTGGCCATGCTAAATTGCCCGTACTGTCCAGGGATGTACAGGCTAGGTGGATTAGCCATGAGAAATGCAAGGTTATAGGTATAGGATAGGGGAGTGGGTTTGGATATGATACTTTTTGGAGGCTCAGTGTGGACTCAATGGGCCAAATGGCCTGCTTCCACACTGTGGGAATTCTCTTTGACAATAACAGTCTTATGGAATGGACAAACCAAACTGGCAAAGTAAGTCCAGAAGCTCTTGGGCTCTTGCTGCGCATTCAGGATAGTTTCTTAGAATAATACTTCGTGAAACCAGGCTGGGGAACAGGCAGTTTTAGATCAGGTAATGTATATAAACAAGTTCTCGTATAAAGGATTCTCTAAATAAGAGTGATCAAAACATGGATGTTCAAAGAAACCTGAGGTGGAAACTGGTTGACTTAACTATAAAGGTAATTGCAAATGTTTGAAGACCGAATGGGATAAAGCAAACTGGGAAAATAAATTAAAAGGTAAGGCAGTAGATGTATTTAGAAGATATTTCATAATTTTCACCAAAGATACGTTCTATTGAGAAAGAAAAATCTCTATAAGAAAGATGCATTATCCATGGCGAATTTAAGAAGTTAAGGATTGCATCAAATTGAAAGCAAAGGTGTATAATACTATGAGGATTCATAGAAGAGTGGGGGGAAATTATAAACTTGCAAAAGTTGGTTGAAAACAAATATATTGTAAGAGTAAACTGGTGAAAAGTATAAAAATAGACAGTAAATGCATTTTAGATATGAAAAGGAAGAGAGTATGGGATAACGACTGGGAATTAATCGTGGGAAACAAAATAGAGGCATTGACCAAGTATTTTGTATCTGACCTCAAATTAGGAACAAAAAAAAACAATAGTTGAAATTCTTGGAGCGGAAAGGGAGAAATGAATGTAAATCAATCACTTTCTCAGGAAAGTAAGTGTTAGAAAAGCTAATCGAAATAATGGCTGAAAAGTTTTCTGGATCTGATGGTTTATATCCTGGAATCTTACTAAATGGATGCATTAGTTGTAATCTTTCAAATTTCCCTTTCAAAAGGTCCCAGCAAATTTGAAAACTGGAAGTTTGAAGGAGGGAAACAAAAAGCAGGAAACTATCGATGAGTTAGCCTTCTTCAGGGGTCTAGGCCCGAAACATTGACTCTCCTACTTCTCTGATGCTGCCTAACCTACTGTGTTCCTCCAACTCCACACTGTTATTGGGAAAACCTGGAATGCATTATTGCGAAAGTAGTAACAGGACAACTTGGAAAATCAGAACACAATCAAGGAGAAGTACTATATTTGGATGGAAGAGAAATCTTGTTTGACAAATATATTAGAGCTCTTTGAAAATATAATGAGCAGAATGGATCAAATGGACTCCCAAAAATAATTCAACAAGATGCCATGTAAAAAAATTACTACACAAGACAAAAACCGATGATGTTAGGGAAATGTATTAGCATGAATACAGGATTGGTAACTAACAGTAAACTATTTGGCAAATTATAACAAATTGACTATTAAAGGGATCAGATCTTCAGAGCTTTGGTGGCTGAGTCCTTAAATATCTTCAAGATTGAAGTAGACTGATTTTTCAAACTATAGATGTCACATCCATCAGGCTTGTTCACAAAATGGTCTATTTCTGAATTAATACACTATAAATACAAATTAATACAGCTCATTTAGCCACTTTTTTTATTTTGTTATGATCCAGGTTAAAGTAGACCAGCAGTCAAACTTTTGTTCCAACAGGTTAAAGATTATTCTATTGTCAGCTATTACTGAAGGTTCCTTAATAAAAAAAAGTTATTAATTTGTTTAAAATACCAAGTGCAAATGAGAGTAATAAGAAAGTCCCAAGAAGTCTCTGTGGTGTATCATTGGGATTTGTTGCTTGAGTTCCTTGTTACTGAAGCAGGTAGATTAATATTTGAAGTCAGATCCAGCAGCTGAAATAGATTCTGTGGGTGAATACTTAGTGTTGTCTTGTACAGGTAGACTCAATAAATGAAACAGGTTTTGTAAGAGTTCTGTGTGTAGGCGTTTTCATGCTGCCGATCCTCCTACCAAAGAACAGGGTTTGGTTTCTTTATGAATTTTCCTTTTTTACTTCTTTGCTTAAAAATCCCCCCTCAGGGAATTTTGCCTGCGCTTTTTTCTTAAAATTTTATACACTTGTTTGTACTAAACCAGGCTTTTTTTATGTACAACAAAGCTCAAAATGGTGGGGTGTTAATTTTAAAGATGCGCGAGATCCATAAAGTTCATCATCTTGAGTGCTTTGAAGTTTTTCCTCCCATCTGCTGTTCTCTCTGAAGTTTGAGTTCGCATACCTCCTTTAACTGTTTGCAAACTCACAGCATTTCATTAGTCTTTATATAATCCAGGTATGTCTCTTTAAAATCCGGTTAGAGTTTGTAGCTATATACTCAGGTGAATTGTAGCAGTGACTATTTACAGCATCCAGTTAGAGTCCAATTAGTTTTGTTATGAAAATCTATACTGTCATACTTGCTCAGGTCATGACAATAGTAGAGTCAAGTGTCATGGGGAACGGGTAGGAAAGTGCAGTCGAGTCCCAAATCAGATTAGCCACGAAAGAGAATTGAATAGAAAAGCAGGCTTGAAGGGCCAAATGGCCTGCTCGAGCTTTATTTTGTTTGTTCTTATTTTAGTCGCAATATATTATAAATATACATACAGAAGTACTTTGTCTTTTCCAAAAACAAAAATTGGTACTGTATCTTTTGGACAAAGGAGAGCCAGTGGACATGATGTACTTGAATTTCCTGAAGGCCTTTAGTAAGGTGCTGCACAGGACTCTGTTAAACAAGATAAGAGCCCTTAGTGTTAGGAGTAAGATACTGGCATTGACAAAGGATTGACTGACTTGCAGAAGGCAGACAGTGGGAATAAAAGTATTTTTTTCAGGATCGAGCTGGTGACTAGTGGAGTTCCACAGGATTCAGTGTTGGGACAATAACTATTCAGGTTATACATTAATGGTCTGGATGAAGGAACTGAGGGCTTTGTTGGTAAGGCTGCATTTGGGTTATTGGGAGCAGGTTTAGGCCCCCAAATCTCGGGAAGGACGTGCTTGCCTCGGAGTGGGTCTAGAGGATGCTTACAAGAATGATCCCAGCAATGAAGGACTTGTCTCCATATGCGGAGCAGTTGAAAACTTTGTGTCTGTACTTGATGGAATTTAGAAGGTCAAGGGAATATTTCATTGAAACTTACAGAATACAGAGCAGCCTAGATAGAGTAGTACTGGAGATGATGGGAGAGACTGGGACCCAAGGGCACAGCCTCAGATTAAAGGGACAACCCTTTAAAACTGAGATGAGGTGCAGGTTCATCAGCCAGAGGATGGTTAAACTGTGGAACTCATTGCTGCACATGGCTGTGGAGGACAAGTTATTGAGGTATTTAAGACAGAGATAGATAGGTGCTTGATTGGTAAAAGCTTCAAGGGTTACAGGGACAAGGCAGGAAATAGGGTAAAGAAACATTGAGGGACACAGTTGTTCGATTCTACCCCGGGATGACTGTCTGTTTGGAGTTGGCACATTCTCCCTGTGTCTGCATGGGTTTCCTCCAGGTGTTCCAGTTTTCTACCACAGTCCAAAGATGTGAAGGTTAGGTGGATTGGCCATGCTAAATTGCCTGTAGTATCCAGGGATGTGCAGGATTTTCCATGGGAAATGTAGGGTTACAGGGATTGGGTGGGATGCTCTTCGGAGGGTCGGTGTGAACTCAATGGGCTGAATGCCCTGCTCCCACACTCTAAGGATTCTATGATATCGGCCATGATCAAATGGTGGAGCAGAATGGCCTAATCCTGCCCCATGCCTTATTGTCTTTTTATTCATATGGCTGGGGAAGCAGTTCTAGTTTGACGTAGATGTTAACAATCCATTGAACAGCTTTAGCTGATGCAATGTGAATGGATGTGATGTCATGAAGAATGGATTTCTCAGCGCAAGGTTCAATGAATGGGCGATGATCTGAACTGATGTCCACAGGCACAGTTTTAGCTGGTCTTTATGTCCCATGGAACAAATAGCTGCATCTCCCCCAGCCCACGATCAAGAGGTTGAGTGTTATCCAAACATTCAGTTGGGGAGGTTGAAACCTGGAACCTTATCAATCAGATCAAAAAGGAATGGCAGACAAAACATTTCAGATTGTTAATATAGTTTCTTTATAACTCGCAGAAATGTGAAAGAACTGAAGTCTATAGAGCTCAAGACACAGGCAAACATCAGTAATATATGGCTAGTGTGTGCAAATCTCCACAGTCCTGAGTTCTTGTTCTTCAGAAATGATGCCAGGCAAGCAAATTTAACATAAGTCATGCCAACCCTGTTTGCTATTTTATTTGATATCGTGCCAAGTGGATCAGCAGCAGAGACAGGTTAGGGTGACCAATTCCCAGTGCACTGCAGCCTTTCCAAAGAGGCAGAGAGTTACGTGTGCACCTTCATTGCCACTCGTATCACTTTGTCCTTTATGAATTCTGATAGTCTTTCTCAAAGAATATTCAGCAGATGCATAGCCACAAGCGCAGAACTATGCCAGCAAAGATCTATGTTCCAGTGCTTTCGCAATTACTAGAAACTGATTTTAAAGCAAGTACTAGAATTATCTCTGTTTGAAGGCGAAGGCTAGCTGTTGGAGGTAAGTATAGCTACTTTAGCCATAATTCATGATACATATAAAACAATAGTTTGTAGTTTTCTTGAGGATCATGATAGTGCAACAATTATCATTTCACACATTTAAATCCTATTTGATCCCAAATTAAGCTAACATTATCCCTCCTATTACATCATCAACTTGCCTCTAATTCCACTAGTACATTAGCACAAATGCAACTCTTAACCTCATCCCTGCCTTTGGCTTTTTCAAACTTGACTCTTCCAGTGTTCTTCTAGCCAATTTTGCATGTTTTACTCTCTGTAAACATCATGAAAATCTTTTGTTGTCTGTGATATATCCCATTGTTAAGTCCCGTTCATATGGATAGGTATAGGCCATTCATCAACTAGCTTAAGGCTATGTTCTTGTGCTATCTTCACATTGTCAGAAGTCACATTTTACCAGGTTATAGTCCAACAAGTTTATTTGAAATCACAAGCTTTCGGAGCTCTGCTCCTTCGTCAGGTGATTTTGTCCACCCCAGTCCAACACCAATACCTCCACATCATATCCCTCATAATTTAATGTCATTAGCAACTAGAAATCCGCAACAGAAACGTGGAAATGTAGAAACTAAGAACAGGAGTGGACCATTCAGCCCTTCAAACTTGCTACACCATTCAACATGATCATAGCTGATCATTCACCTCGGTTCCTTGTTACCACTTTCTCGCTATACCCTTTAATCCCTTTAACCCTAAGAACTATATTTAACTCCTTCTTGAAAACATTCAATGAGTTAGTCTCAAATGCTTTCTGGGTTAGAGACTTCCACAGGATCCCTACTCTCATAATGAGGAAATTTCTCCTCATCTTAGTGGCCTATCCAATTTGTTTAGTCTGTGATTGCTGGCTCCCCAGACATTAAGATCATCCTTCCTACATTTAACTTGTTATATGTTTCTATGAGACTTCCCACCTCAGTTTTCGAAAGTCCCTTGAATATAATGCTAAGTAATCTAATCTCTTTTCATATATCAGTCCCAGGAATCAGTTGGGAAAGTCTTTGTTGAACTCTTTCCATTGCCAGTACATCCTTACACAGAAAAGGAGACCAAAACTGCATACAATACTCCAGGTGCGATTTCACAAAGGCCCGGTACAATTGCAGCAAGACATCCTTGCTCCTGTACTCAAATTCTCTTGCTATGAAGGCCAACAAAACAATTTGCCTTTTCACTGCCTGCTACACCTTATTTTTAGTGACTAGTGTACAAGAACACCCAGGTCACATTGCACCACGCTTTCCTAGTCTATCACCATTCAGATAATAAACTGCCTTCCTGCTTTTGCTACCAAAACAGATAATCTCACTTTATCCACATCATACTTCATCTGCCATGCATTTGCCCACTCCCTCAACTTGTCCAAATTACAATGAAGTAGCTCAGCAACATCTCACAGTTTACCTTTCCACTCAGCTTTACAAATCTCCGCTTTCAATGTACTGAATGAAAGACTTTCCACAGCTCATTGCTGTAGAGAATTCCAAAGATTCACCACCTTCTGATGAAGAAGTTCCACTTATCTCAGTCCTAAATGGCTTGCCTTTTAATCTGAGATTGTCCCAGCAATGAAAAAATGAATCCTTTCTGCATCTACCCTGCCCATCCCTTTAAGAATTTAGTAAGTTTTTTTCTGAGATTGCCTCTCATTCTGCTAAATTTCTGAGAATGTAGGCGCTGAATCCTCAATCTCTCCTCATAAGACAATCCTACTATCCTGCCATGAATCAGTCTCTGCTGCACTCCTCCCATGGCCAGTATGTCTTTCCTGAGGCAAAGGGATCAGAACTGCTCACAATACTCTAGGTGCAGTCTCAATAGTGTTTGATAGAACTGAAGCAAGACTTCTTCATTCCTGTCCACATATCCTCTTCTGATAAAGCCTCACATACTGTTCACCTTCTGAATTGCTTGCAGCACTTGCATGCTGCTTTCTGCGACATATGAACAAGGGCATCGATATTTTCTAATCTCTCACCATTTAAATACTCTACACCTCTGGTACTATACCCCTCTCACTGACCAACTTTGACAGTCAGTCCCTCAAACTCTCTGATTTAAAATTGTTATCTATGTGTGTAAGTCTATCCATGGCCGATGGCCTATTCTTAACACCGTACAACCTCCTCCAACTGGAACTGATTGTGGTCTGTCATGTTGAGGTTTTACAGGATATCGGTGAGGCCTCTTCTGGAGTACAGTGTACAGTTCTGGTTGCCTTTTTATAGGACGGATATTATTAAATTGGAGAGAGTTCAGAAAAGTTTTACCAGGATGTTACAGGGACTGGAGGGTTTGAGTTATAAGCAGAGACTGAATAGGCAGACTTGTTTCACTGAAGTGTAGGAGGTTGTAAGGTACTTCATAGAGGTTTATAAAATCATGTGGGGCATAGATAAGGTGAATAGCAAAGATCTTTTCCCTAGGGTGGTGAGTTTAAAATTAGGGGTCATATTTTTAAGGTGAGAGGAGAAAGATTTAAAAGGGACCTGAGGGACAACTTTTTCACACAATGGGTGGTTCATATGTGGAATGAACTGCCAGAGGAAGTGGTAGATACATTTGACATTTGACTAGGTACATGAATAGGAAAGGTTTTGAGGGATATGGACCATAACACAGGCAAATGGGATTACTTTAGTTTTCGAAACTTGGTCGGCATGGATGAGTTGGAATGAAGGGTCTATTTCCAAGCTGTATGACTCTATGACTCTCATGCATCCCTTTCCTCCCTTTAATCCAGATCCCTTCAACCCAGTTTAACTTCACTTCCAATGCCTGATCCCCACATTATGGGACTCAGTCTACTTTCCTGTCACTTTCTCCCCTTTTAAACCCTTCTTGGAAAAACACCTCAACTGAGCTTTTTGTAACTTTCCCACAAATATAATTTTCTTTAGCTTTGGGGCTATTTTTGTTAAATTAAACATTTGAGTTTTTGTTGTGTAAAAGGTCCTTTGAAATGAAAGCTGCTCAACATATAACGGGTATTCTAAAGAAGCATTTTTGATGTTTGAGTTGTGGGATTGGGGAATGGTATTAGCACAGTACATCTGTAGTCTCCAAAGTAACCATTGTCTGCTGGATGCTACACAACTTTGCACTTCAAAGGAGCTTTATTATGGAGGATGCAGATCAATATTCAGAAGCTATGGTAGAACAGGTCTGGAACCTCCTATAGATTCGCTAATGCAATCAGGGTGACTGTTGTGGGTAAAACCAAGAGATAGTGTTTGCCAAAATATCCAGCAGATGCTCTTTTAAGAAAGGAGATTTTAAAATAAAAATGCATAGAGGCAAAAAGAATGCAGTAAACATCCCATTTGACATCCTGCTGTGTTACCTGTCTTTGTTTGATTTCCAGAGTTGTTTTGCGGTTTAATGCTTCCAAGACCAGGGGAGTTCCAGCACATGAGCAAATTATCTGTCAATTTATTTCATTGCCGTTTATGGGAGCTTGCTGTGTGCAAATCAGTGGCTGCATTTTCCTGTTTTATAATAGATACAGCTCAGTCTTATGCTGCTTCAGCACTTAAATGTGATCAAACCATGTTAAAGTCCAAAAGATTGCAGATAAAAGGGGAACCATTGGATGAGGCCTGAAAATGAGGATGGGGAATCAATTAATCAGTTTGTTGCTTTGCACATTTGGTGATGCCTGTTAATTTAAATGCTGGCAACATGCAGCATGACACTAAAAATGCCACTTAGCAGGTGCATAGCTCAGCACATAGGGTCCCGAGCACTACTTAGCTCATGATAGTTAGAGCCAGCTTATACCTCTCAAAGCCAAGATGCACCCTGGCTCCAACAGTTGCTGAGACTGGCTGAGGTAGATTATCTGACCTGCAGGAGAAGTGAGAGTGGCTCAAGAAAGCAGAGAGCTGGCTCCAAGATTGTCTGCCATAGCACCGGAGGTCTCAGCAAATGGACAGAAGAGAGATATAGTCCACAGAGGCCTTCCTTCAGACTGACATGAAGAGCAGGCAACCATCACAGTGCAAGTGGTATAGCCATAGCTGCACAGGAAGAGGAAAGCCTGCTCAGATAGTGCTCTAGGTGTGAGACGTCAACGATGACCAAGAGTTTGATGGTGAACTACCATCACTCAGTCTCATGTTTGCAGGCACCAGCTCACACATTTACACTGCACATGCTTTTAGAGGATAACAGGATGCAATTTGTGAGTCATCAGACACATGGGACATGCCGTGGAACAGGTGCAGGGGGTCACATGTATGCCAACTCCCTGAAGGTCAAAGACACTTATGATTCCTTCCATAAGGACAAATAATGCAGTACACAGAAATAAAACCCAATGGACCTGAATACAGAGGTACTTTATGCATTGGCTGTTCAGTCAGAAAGCCTCCCCACTGTCAAGGACCATGTGGAATCTGGGACTAACTTATCACAGGATTTGTGCAGCATTTGAAGCCCATTCTTCTCGATGGGGAAGCAGAGGCAACTCGAGAAGAGTCTGTGGACTCGGCATTGCTACAGCATCTGATGGCTGATATCTCAGTCTCCACTGCAGCTCAAACAAAGGGATTGGGCACTCAAACTGAAGACACGCAATGTGTTACCATGTAAGACCAGCTTTGTGGTATGCAGATTTAGATTTCTACCATTAAGACTGTTTGCTCTGTTGATGCTACGGTAAAATTTCTTCTGCTTGTTTAAGTCCATGGAATCTTGAGGCTTTATTCTCTTAGTAAATACCTGGCATTTCAAATTCCATCGGCTTTCCAAAAAAGCTGTTGGTTGCTAACCAGATTATAACACACCGACGTAGTTCCAAGCCAGGAATGTGGATAGTAGGAATCAAAATTTGATCATGTGGAGCTTTTTGAATTTTGTTGGAGTTGCACACAGTCTGCTCAGTGACCTGGTCACTAAATATCAGCCATGTCACTATACTGAATCTTGGTCATTATCATATTGCTGTTCATTAGGTCTTGCTGTGTGTAAATTAGCTACTACTTTCCCAACATTACAACAGCAACTATTCCAAATGTATTCAACTGGCCATAAAGTGCATTAGGATGGACTAACAGCAAACAGGAAAGCAGCTATCTAAATGCAGGATTTATGGTTGACTATTAGCAGATTCTGGTCAGTGTCAACTTCATCAAATTTCTCTTTGCAAGGTCAAATGGATTTTCTCACCCTATCGTCCTAAACTCACCTCATACCACACTCCCCACCCCCACGTCCCATGGTGCCCTATTCATCCAATACTAACCCGATTCACCAACTCACAGTATGTGGGCAGACTGGCTACTGTCAAGATATCCCAGGATCCCTGGTGTTAACACCAAGTTTGAGCAACTTGCATGGTTCAAGGCAGTCATCCCAGGACATAGAAAGAAAGATTGGCAACCTGCTTTGCAGACAGGGACCAGGAGATCCTGGTGGACAGGAAGGCTATCCTCTTCCCCCAGGACCAGCCAAGCAGACCACAACACTCGATCTTGCCAGCCTGGTTGAGGGCTGCCACCATGGTCAGCACACTCTGGAAGGGTAAATGTCACTATTATTTGTCCAATACCTCATACTCACTCTATCTCTGTTGTTGCACCCACCTCCCACCAAGGCTTACAGTCTCCCATTCTCACTTTTGAATGCAACATCTTCCCTCAATCGATCTTTCCCAACCCAACCTTTCCATGCTATTCACTCTGCATGCCCCCTGCACATGCCTCACCATCTTTCCCCACGTGTAATAAGAGTGCTAGCCACTTTCATCTCCCTCAATTATTCTCTCATTACTGGAGAAAGAGCCAGGAGAGGGGTACCCAACATTTGGCTTCTCACCCCCAATGGAAAGAGGATCTTAGTTCTCACCACCAAGCACCATGATTTAATAACAGAGACTTGACGGGTTGAATGGCCTAACTTCTGCTCCTATTTCTTATGGTCTAATGATCACCGATACTGGTCCTGTGGAGAAGCAAAAATATCCATATCCTGACAACCAAGTCATTTGCTCTCCTGTTATCCTTTCTGTGAGTGTTTTTGTAAAGGCTTGACCTTCTACCCCTTCCCATGACATATTCTCTCTTCGGTCTCCTGCAGATACCAGTGGCATTACCAGGATCTTCACTGTGAAGAGGGCTAATGCTGCAAGGTATCCCCCAACATTATCTGGGAAGACAGCATGGATTGGCTCAAGGAAGCATCAACAAGGCTGTCTCTTGCACCTACCACCAGCTCAGATACTGACACCCAAATGGATACAATTCGTAGGTTAGTGCTGGGCCTATCTGCTGGTAAGCACATCCCTGGCACGTCTCCGCAGTAGTCTGAAGAAGAAATGCTCCAGGGGCACTAGCAGTCAGAGAACTGCCAGAGACCTGGTACCTGCTCAGGACCAGGCAGGAGAGGATCCTATTGTGTTGGCAATTGATGATTTCATTCAAATGCACAAGCAGACACTGGAGCATCAGGCAAGTTTTTCTGGGCCACTAGACAATAGGCAACTTCACACAAAGCTTCCAGGCTGCAACAATGCAGGGGCGACCCTGCTGCCTCAGGAAGGGCAGAAATTTTGGCTGTTTCCATGGACAGGTTGACAGCTACCATAGAGAGCCAGGTGCAGCATCTTCAGGCTCTGCAGGATATACCCAGAGACCTGCACACATTGCTCTAGCTTTGGTGGTCAGCACCAAGGTGAGGTGACAGGTGGAGAAGGACCTTGAGCTGGCTCGAGGTGCCTCTTCCTCACAAGGAGACAAGATGGTGCCAGTTGCACGAGGAAGCACATGCAGGCCCCTCAAAAGATTTCCTCTCAGGACACATACACCTCCACCCTTCCTGCCACCCTCAGCTCTGTAGGATTCAAACTCCTGCCTCTGGGCAGGACACAATGTGTCTGGGCCCTGTAGACACAAACACACCAGGAGTAACCTGAGCAAAACCCCACAGCTGACAGGCTCCACTATAGGGCAGGCTCCCTCCACCTCGGCTGTGGACCCTGGGACTATACCATGACGTTGTGGGAGAGAAAGAAAGAAGAAGACCTTCTGAGGGTACATGGGTAGCATGGGTTACACATCACAGTAAATATATTCTCACATTTGTAAATATTCATTGACTTCTGTTCATCAGCTGTGTGAGGAAATGTCTGCCTGGCCATAGTGACAACATTGAAAGTACTGGGCATCTTTACCGCTACACAATGATCGATAGTCCAAGACGTAAGGTGAACAGCTCCTACACCATGTCCAAGCTACGGGTAAATTGTAGGTAATTGCTATATCTCCAGCCAGGAGAAATAATTGTAGGTGGAAAAACATTGCAATTGCATCATAACCATTAGTGGCATTGATTTGTAATATTGCAAAATGTAGCAGGATTGCTTGGAACAAGAGTTTGGACTCCTGACAATACGTTAATGCTTAACGTTCACATAGCATGTGGTGTACAATGGTGTGTTTCAGCATTAGTGTAAGGGTGGCTGTGTAATACTTTTGCCTTTGAAGAGTTTCATGTAGCTTGAAATTCGTCCCCATGGAATGAAATACTTACCCCACCCACTCTGGGTGTGGTGTAGTTGTTTTCATCTCCATCGTGCACTTATTATTTTCAGGATGACAGAAAGAAATAGCAGTCAATCCTCTAGCAGTGAGTTTCCAGCTCAGCCTCCAAGCAGTAGTGACCCCCAAACGTACACATTCCCTTCTCGGTCACCCTCCCCATCAATCTCATCAGCTTTGAACTTTTTAAAGTTAGTACTCAATCCATCATTCTAAATCTTCATTTACATCCCTAACACGAAGTATATCAAGTAAACGTGCCAGGTGTAGTTATGCAAAGTTCCCACATTGAAGCTGACCATCAATGCCAGCCCCTATACATTAGCCTTTTTCTTTAATTCTTTATCAACTCTCCCTTGCATATACTGGGTTGCCACCCCATCTTCACTACTACAAACTCCTCTGCCTCCCAGCATTCTGCCTTGACTCTCCACAATAAAGTTCATCACCTCCCTCCCACAATAGTGGTCACTGATGAACCTCCTCCTTACTTCTTATAGTGACTGGATCCTGAGGACAGACCTTTGATCAGTGTAATTGGACAGCCCCAAAAGATGCATGCCGAGACCCCTGATAGCTGATATCAATGCAGCTCCCTGACTCTCTTCCCATGACTCTATGGGCTGGTCGCATTGAACCTAGAAGGATGACTGACGCTCACTCCCCAGACTGTACAGGTACAACCCCCTAACACTAACAGCCCAGAGCAGCCAACTGACTGTGCCCAAGCCTCTAGACTGATATCAGAGGCTATCCTTGACTTATTGTGGTGCGCCCCCCTGCCTGAAGAGTATCTTCATGGACTTGTCAATAGGTGATACATGGTTTCTGATTGTTGGGATGAGGATAACAGAAGGAGAACAACAAGTCATCATAAAGTGTCACATAGCCAGCACAGTGTGTCATGCAACATCGCAACCTTCACAGGCCAGTGTGCAGCGGCCCAGCATTGTCAATTCTAAAATGAAGCCCCCAAAATTAAGGCTAAGTCTATACGGTGGCACCATACCCGCACTGAGAAGACAGATTAATCTGTGAGCCCATTGAAACATGAACAGGATCTGGAGATCCAAATTATAAATGGCAAGCAAATGCCACTCATCCCAGCCAGAGCAAGTTTGAAGATTTGACTGGTAATTCTTAATATGCCAGAAAGGGATTCCCATTAGAGCGCAGAATGCTAAGCCATTGACTGACAAACATATCTCGGAGGAGTACAGCAATGTGTTTACAGGGTTAGTATGTCTTGCAGGAGAATATCACTTCAACGTAGATCAGAATGCAAAACCAATTTAGCATCTATTGAGGAAATCTGCAGTTGACCCTAAGGCCAGCCTGAAAGTCAAGTTAGAGGAGCTGGAAAAGGAGAGAATAAGACCTTAGTTAAATGATTAACCAACTCTGTTTTTTTTCTCTATTGATGCTGCCAGGCTTGCTGAGTGTTTTTGGCATTTACTCTTTTCACTTCAGATTCCTAATATTTTAGTTTTGTTGGGAATTGAGAGATGTGTTAGAAGGCAGTACGTGGCGGTCTCTCAGCCTGGCATGGCCTCAACGTGGACTTCCAGTCTCGAGGTGATTCCTCAAAGTGTGAATCCACCTTGGCTAAGCACTTGGGAAAGACTGTAACGTTTGAAATTTCAGCTTTATTTCTTTGTTTTCTACTGAAAACTAAGAAAGTCTGCAATGTGTAACTTTTAACCTTATTTCATATGTTTTATGCTATACTTATTATTATTGCAATGTTTAAGTTTTACAGCTTTGATCTTTCTTCCTACCTTGTTCTTAAGATCCGGGCCCTAGGAACTTGTACCTAAGATGGCACCTTGCGTAACGACATTATACACTTTTCACTGTATGCCTGTACTTTGTACTTGTGTACACATGACAATAAAATCAAAATCAAATCAAATCAAATATTTGCCAGGATCTATTCAAGGCTTGAATTTTATAAAATATTCCCACTGATGGTCTGAGAATTATATTGTACTTGAGGAACTTGATACGAACCCAACATTGCAAAACCGAATATCTCTGAATCAATGACAGGCTTCTACGAACCACCAACATATTTCCTCTCTGCATGCTAAAATTTTAGATGTGGTCTAAAAGTTTTATTTTTGGTAATAAGACACAGATGTTGGATTTAGATTGCCGGATAGAAATGAAATTATTATTTGTTAAATGGCAGAAGTTCTCTATGTAAGAGGAGATTTTTGTCTTCGATAATGTTGCTTATACAGTTTGCTGTCTGATATCACTCTAAGTGTTATCTCGCGAAGGTGGTTTGTAACCATCTGCAGAGCCCCTGCAGTACACGATTAGACCAAAAGCGTTAAAATTTGGATAGTGTGGTTAGTTGGAAGCCACACATTTAGCCAAAGGAAACCACTGTTCTTGCTTTTTGCATTGATGCATATTTAATAAGGGGAACAAGTTCATATAAATATTCACCTTGTATGGTATTTACATTTTGTACTGCAGTGAGATGTGTATTGATGGATACTATCAGAAATAGGCACCTGCCAAAAACGGACAAATAGTGGAAGTCCCAAATAAGTTTATTCTCTACATCGCAGAGAATACAGAAGGCACTTTGAAACCAGTGATACTCACAAATTATGAACTACAGACCATTTGTAATCCATTGAATACTTCTACAACTTAACACACAGGGTAGAGCCTAACTTTGCTGTTTAAAGTATTAAATATATGTGCTGCGTCTGGATTTGAGGATTGTCATAAATGATAGATTGTAAGTAGATTTATTTCTGCTCTTGCTTGCACTAGGGTTTGATTTCCCAAACCCCCACCCCAACAGTAGTATTTACAATGACCATTTTGATCTAAATTTGTCTGTAAACAAAGGATGGCTGATGACAGTCCCTTAAGTACCGATAATTTACATTAACAAGTTTCATTGCATTCTACTTCCCTTCAATGGGCACATTTTGTATTAATGCAGATGTGCATCTGCCAGAAAGATGTGCGTTGGGAAAACCGTACAATTTTATAATAGGAATATAATTGTGTATAAAATTCATTTCTCTAATGAGATTAGAAGGTTGAATTCAAATATTATCATGTATCATTTGTGTCACTGTAGGTACCTGAAAATGATTGAGAAAGCCTGAGATGTGTGTATTTATGCTACAGTATGAGGCATCCATTATGGAATTAAAAGTGTTTCAGCATCTCTGCAGACAAGATTAAGTTTTCTGCTTTCAGAAAATAACAACTAACTTTCTGAGTAGTCTATTGAATAAAGACTTCCCCTAAACCTGGTCTAGACC
Source organism: Rhincodon typus (assembly GCF_021869965.1). Taxonomy (NCBI): domain Eukaryota; kingdom Metazoa; phylum Chordata; class Chondrichthyes; order Orectolobiformes; family Rhincodontidae; genus Rhincodon; species Rhincodon typus. Next base: position 15,638,855 of record NC_063345.1, on the reverse strand, counting down.
ATGACAAATTCAATTCCCTTTCAGTGATATTAACTGATCTCGACTGAGGTATCAAGTTATAAGGTGCAATGGGTCCTGCTACTGCCCCTCCTTGATCTTTTCCACAGATATGGCTTTGGATATAAGTGCACAAGGTCAGCATTGGATGCTTTCATAATAAAATTGTCTGTTTGTGCTTATTGCCCTAGCTTTCAACAGAAAAGAAAACATTGAGAAAGACACACGATAGACGCTGATCCTTATAGATGTACGAAACTCTGGTAGTAGTAAATACAACTATGAAGAAAGACTTTGAAAAAATTCGGTCAACACAGTCTTCAGGTGTTTTAGCAACCTTAAACTTAAGCACAGTTGGACATTGATTTTTTCCATTAGTTGAGGGGTCATGAATGAAGGGCCAATGTTACAAGGTTAAATTAGATTTATAGCAGAAAACAGAAAAGACTTTTCAATGTGAGTTTTGAAAGTGAAATTCACTTGCAGGTGTATTGGTTAAAGGAAAAACTGTTGGCATGACTTTACCTTGGAACAATAAGGTAAGTGCAGGTATCAGAGAAACATAGAAATGAGATGCAGGAGTAAGCTATTTGTCCCTTCAAGACTGCCTTGCTATTCAATATGATCATGATTGATCATACCTCTTCATGTTATAATACTTACAAATTTATCTCTTTCTTGAATATATTCAATGTCATGGCCTCCACAGCCTGCGGTAGTACAATATTCCATAGATTTAATCTCCGTTCATTGAAGACATTTTTCCTCATCTCAGTCCTAAATGGTCTACTCCATATCTGGAGACTATTCCCTCATTCTCAATTCCCCAATCAGGGAAAACATCCTCTCTGCTTCTAGTTTGTCCAGCCCAATTAGAATTTTTTTATTCACACTTGGAACATGAATGTCGCTGGCTGCCCATCATTTATTACCTATCCCTAGCTGCCCTTGAGAATGGTGGTAAGCTGCCTTCTTGAACCACTGCAGTCCATGTGCTGACCCGCAATGGCCTCAGGGAGGAAATTCCCAGGATTTTGACCCAGTGAATGATGGTATACTTCCAGGTCAGAATGGTGACTATCTTGATGGGGAACTTGCAGGTGGTTGTGTTCTCAGGTATTTGCTACAATTGGCCCTTCTGGAAAGAAGTTATTGTAGGTTTGTAAGATGCTGTCTGAGGATTTTTGGTGAATTTCTGCTGTGCATCTCAGATAGTACACGCTGCTGCTACTGAGCATCAGTAACGGAGGCAGTGGAAGCTTGTTGATGTAGTGCCAATCACGCATGCTTCTTTATCCTGGATGATGTTAAGCTTCTTGAGTGTTGTTCTTGAGTGTTGTTGGGGTTGCACCCATCCAAGCAAGTAGGAAGTATTCCATTACACTCCCAACTTGTGCCTTGTAGATGGTGGACAGACTTTGAGGAGTCAGGAGGTGAGTTACTCGCTGCAGTATTCCTTGCCTCTGATCTGTTTTGTAGCCACTGTGTTAATGTGGTGAGACCAGTTGAGTTTCTGGTCAATGATATCCTCAGGATGTTGGTAATTGGGGATTCAGTGATGGTAACACCAATGAATGTCAAGTGGGAATGGTTAGTTTGTCTCTTATTGGTGATGGTCATAGCCTGGCATTTGTGTGGCATGAATGTAACTTGCCACTTGTCAGCCCAAGCCTGGATATAGTCCAGATCTCGTTTCATTGGAACATGGACTGCTTTAGTAGCTGAGGAGTCATGAATGGTGCTCAACATTGTACAATCATTGGCGAACATCCTCACTTCTGACCTAATGATGGAGGAAAGGTCATTGATGAAGTAGCTGAAGATTGTTGGGCAGAGAACACTACTCTGAGGAACTCCTACAGAGATTCCTGGAGCTGAGATGACTGACCTCCAACAACCACAACCATCTTCCTATGTGTGAGGTACGACTCCAACCATCGGAGAGTTTGCCCCCAATACCTATTGATTCCAGTTTTGCTAGGGCTCCTTGATGCCACACTCAGCTGAATGCACCCTTGATGTCAAGAGCTGTAACTCTCACCTCACCTCTGGAATTCAGCTTTTTTGTCCATGTTTGAAGCAAGGCTGCAATGAGGTCAGGAGCTAAATGACCCTGGGGAACTCAAACTGGGAGTCACTGAGCAGGTTATTGCTGAGCAGATGCTAATTGATAGCGCTGTTGTTGACACCTTCCATCATTTTATTGATGATCAAGAGTAGTCTGATGGGGCAGTAATTGGCCTGGTTGGATCTGTCCTGTGTTTTGTGTACAGGATGTACCTGGGCAATTTTCCACATTGTTAGGTAGATGCCAGTGTAGTAACTGTACTGGAAGAGCTTGACTAGGGGAGTAGCAAGTTCTGGAGCACAGTTCTTCAGTACTATTGCCGGAATGATGTCAGGGCCCAAACCCTAGCAGTGCCCAGTGCCTCCAACGTGGCTGAAGACTAGTATCTGTAATGCTGGGGGCCAACGGAGATGACCAATGGATCATCTACTCGGCACTTCTGGCTGAAAATTGCTGTGAATACTTCAGCCTTGTCTTTTGCTCTGATAAGTTGGGCTCTTTCATCATCGAGGATGGGGACGTATGTGGTGACTTTTTCTCCAGTGAGTTGTTTAATTGACCACCACCATTCATGACTGGATGTGGTAGGACAGCAGAACGTAGATCTGATCCACTGGTTGTGGGATTTCCTAGCTCTGTCTATCATTTGCTGCTTATACTGTTTGGCTCGCAAGCAGTCCTGTTTGGTAGTTTCACCTCATTTTTAGGTATGCCTGGTTCTGCTCCCGCACTTTGCCTTGAACCAGATTGATCCCCTGATTTAATGGTAATAGTTGAGTGGGAGAATATGCTGGGCCATGAGGTTACAGATTACACTAGCATGTAATTCTGCTGCTGTTAAGAGACTCATGGTTGCCCAGTCTTGAGTTAGTCACTAAATCTGTTCAAAATCTATCCCACTTAGCATGGTGATAGCACCACTCAACATGATTTAGGGTATTCTCAATGTGAAGATGGGACTTTGTCTCCAAAAGGAGAAGAATTCAGTCAAATCCCCTCTCATCCTTATAAACTTGAGCAAATACAGGCCCGGTCAAACCAATGTCTCCTCATTGGACAGCCCTGCTATTTCTAGTATCAGCCTCGTGAACACCCACTGCACTCCCTCTCTAGCAAGTATATCCTTTCTTTGTAGGGAGACCAAACACGAATTGTCTCACCAAGTTCCTGTATAATTGTAGCAAGACATCCCTACTTCTGAACTCAAATCAGTTGCATGAGGCCCTGTGAGTTTAACTGCCTTTTAATCAATTTTAATCAGTCAATTTCCTACACAGGATGGGCAGGAATATGCCAATGGTCTTTGACTAAGTGTGTAATCTCAGGCATGCATCTATAGCCAGGAGAACAAGAACAACCGAAAGCATTCAAACGCTAACTCGGTCATGCAGAATTTGACTATTGCTGAAAAGAGAGACACATTGTTGAAGCTTTTTGTCCTACACTCATCCAGAAAAACACCAGAGTTTTGAATTTCAGAACAGAAAAGGATATACATTTTGGTCGGCAAGTAAACCCATGTAGCCAAAGTGTTGCTGGCTGCCCGCAGAATACAGCCAACACAGAACGATCCATTCTCTGCACCTTTGTTTTAAATTACCCAGGAGATTTGGGGAGCCATTGTCCACATTCTCCGTGGCACTACTGTAGCCATTCAGTGTTCACTTGCCAATGAGCACCAATGAGTATTAATTATTGTGATCATTTGGCATTTTTGCATTGTCATTATGTAACTGGATGTGCCAGTATTCAAGTGAGTAACAGGGAAGAATTATCAGGGAGCACGGGATCGTGAAAGGGGACTTCTCTTCCTCCTGGTTCCCCACACAAAGAGGCATTTCTGGGCTTCTTCCCTTCAAATTCCTCATCATTCAAAATTACAATTACTGGATGAAAGGGATGGCAATAGGGAAGTAAAATATTATTGGATTGTTTTTTATATGGAAGGTAAGCCTGGTTGGGACAGACTGGTTGGGATGAGTAGCAAGAATATTCCTCCTAATATTTAAGTTATTTAAACAGCTGCACCCAGAAGTTAACTGATCTTTCTGTGCGAAGTTCTTTCGCTAGAATGGCAACTGCCTAACTTTCATCGATAGCAAGAAGAAGAGCAGGTCTCATATTGGGAAAGATAACTGGGAGCGACAGGCTGTCCTTCTCTTCTCAAGTATTATTATTATTTGTGAGCGCATGACACAATGTGTGACACTCAGTGTAGATTTTCCAATCAGTTACACCTAGAACAAAGAACAAAGAAAAATACAGCATAGGATCAGGTCCTTCGGCCCTCGTAGCCTGCTAACCTGCCAGCCCTTCGGCCCTCCTAGCCTGATCATAGAAAGTCAGTTTAACCGATCTAAAAGTATGGACCAAGATCTTTCACACCTAATTGGACAATTTATCTCCTGAAATGTGTGGAATAATTCTTTATAAATGTTGTAGAATTTAAATAATAAGAAGGCAGTGTTGCTGAAACTTTATGTCTTGCATTCATCAGGTTAAATGCAAGAATGCCAAATTTCAAATGATCGCAATAATTTATACAACAGGAGGAAAGGAGCTAATCAGTTCACAAGATGAGTCTGATGTGTCAGAATAATTCAGAAAAATATAGGTTACTATTAGTAAGTTCTGGATATGAGGATAGAATGTGGGACAAGTGAAACTCGTAATCTCAGGTGCCACTGTGGACAAGCGATTAAACAGATAAAATTAGGGACAACATTGTATTGCAGGTTCACATTTACACAGAGATAGTAGGAACTGCAGATGCTCGAGAATCCGAGACAACAAGGTGCGGAGCTGGATGAACACAGCAGGCCAAGCAGTATCATAGGAGCAGAAAGGCTGACGTTTCAGGCCTAGACCCTTCATCAGAAATGGAGGAGGGGAAGGGGGCTCACACCCCGTCCCCGCAATAACAACCAAAAAAGAATCCCCCTCGTCCTCACGTACCACCCCACCAACCTCCAGATCCAACGCATCATCCTCCAACACTTCCGCCATCTGCAATCCCACCCCACCACCAAAGACATCTTTCCCTCCCCACCCTTATCTGCTTTCTGGAGGGACCACTCTCTCCATGACTCCCTTGTCCGCTCCACACTCCCCTCCAGCCCCATCACACCAGGCATTTTCCCTGCAACCGCAGGAAGTACTACACCTGCCCCCATACCTCCTCCCTCACCCCCATCCCAGGCCCCAAGAAGACTTTCCACATCATGCAGATGTTCACCTGCACATCTGCCAATGTGGTATACTGCATCCGCTGTACCCGTTGTGGCCTCCTCTACATCGGGGAAACCAAGCGGAGGCTCGGGGACCGCTTTGCAGAACACCTACGCTCGGTTCGCAATAAACAACTGCACCTCCCAGTCGCGAACCATTTCAACTCCCCCTCCCATTCCTCAGACGACATGTCCATCCTGGACCTCCTGCTGTGCCACAACGAAGGTTGCAGGAACAGCAACTCATATTCCACTTGGGAACCCTGCAGCCCAATGGTATCAATGTGGATTTCACAAGCTTCAAAATCTCCCCTCCCCCTACCGCATCCCAAAACCAGCTCAGCTTGTCCCTGCCTCCCTAACCTGTTCTTCCTCCCACCTATCCCCTCCTCCCACCTCAAGCCGCACCTCCATCTCCTACCTACTAACCTCATCCCACCCCCTTGACCTGTCTGTCCTCCCTGGACTGACCTATCTTCTCCCTAACTCCCCACCTACACTCACCTTTACTGGCTCCATTCCCGCCTCTTCGACCTGTTTGTTTCCTCTCCACCTATCTTCTCCTCTATCCATCTTCTATCCACCTCCCCCTTCTCCTTATTTACTTCAGAACCCACTTCCCCTCCCCCATTTCTGATGAAGGGTCTAGGCCCGAATCGTCAGCCTTTCTGCTCCTATGATGCTGCTTGGCCTGCTGTGTTCATCCAGCTCTGCACCTTGTTGTCACGTTTACACAGAATTGGTTTGAGACTCATTTCACAAAGGGCTTCTGTGGCCAGAGCCCATACAGTTTTTCATCCCATCAGTCCAGACTGGTTTTAGGTTCAATACTCAGACGGAAAAGGACAGTTGCTCACTTGCTGCGACACAATGTACCCTAGCATAGCCCTTTGTTCACAATTACAATGGAAATGAACATCGAGACTCAGATTGAGCTGTTATCAATGAATTGAAATCTTGACATCAAATTCCTCTTTGCTTTTTTAATAAAGATGCTAACATTTTTAAAGTAAACTAGTTTCTTATTACTTCTATTAAAATAGCAGAGAAAAGGAGCTCACACAAATTCATTATCTCATTCATTATTGAAAACATTAATTCAATACTACAGGGACTTAAACAATAAAACAATGAGAAGACAATTGATATCGACCAACCACTTAACATTCATAATACAGATGACTGATTCAGCAGAATCCTGATACCAGAAATCTGCTATTGTCTACTGATCACTGTAATAGAATAAATGTGATGACGGAATATATGACAACAGGCATGACTTAATACTACTGCAAGATAAATATATTCACATTACCACATAACTGCTACTTTACAAAACATGATTAAAAGCTGTTTGTTTTATTCATTCCCCAAGATACAGCTGACAGTGTTAAAAAAAGAGATACTCTATCATTCAAGGCTATTTTAGTGGGGTTTTTTTTAAGATAGAAGTAATCTATCAGCAGTATCCACGTGATAATCATGATCTCCTGCTGTAACGTTAATCCGAAACTGATGAAATTCTTGGGGAAATGGAGCTGCTGCCCCTCCTTTGGAAAGCCAGTGAAGGTGGAGGCCTGTTGGTGTAACTTCAAACGGGATGAGATGGCCTAGAGGTATTATCACTGGACTATTAATCCAGAGACCCAGTTAATGTTCGGGAGACCTGGGTTTGAATCCAGCCATGGCAGATGGTGGAATTTGAATTCAATAAATATCTGGAATTAAGAATCTAGTGATGACCATGAATCCATTGTTGATTGTTGGGAAACACCAATCTGCTTACTTTTGGCCTTTAGGGAAGCTGCCATCCTTACCTGATCTGGCCTACATGTGATTCCACACCCTCAGCAATATGGTTGACTCATAACTGCCCTCTGGGCAATTAGGGGTGGGCAATAAATGCTGGCCTAGCCAGCGGCACCCTCATCCTGTGAATAAATAAAGAAAAACTTCAATGGAACTAGTACATGGGGAGGGAAAATATCAGGCGCCCATATCAAACGAAGCTCATGATTCTCACAAATAAGTCTTACTTAGGAATGGGGTGTGGGAGAGTTTTTCAGAACAGGAAATGCTCTTTAGTTTTGTAATACTGCTAATATTTGAATCTTGTTTCTCCAGATGTTTTAGCACCATGAGCTTGCCAGTTCCTGAGACATTACAAATGTGAATGATCAATGACCCAAGTAAGTGACTGACCCTCCAACTGATGTTAGACACATGTGGCAAAACAGAGAATCTTGTGAAACTCAAATTTCTGTGAAACTTGCAGATGCGTATTGGAATGAAAAGGCAATATATGGGCTTTTGTCTATAAACAGTCAAGTATTCGGTCTGATCGTACAGATGAATTAGTCAAGGTCTATGGGAACATTCTTGTTCTGTTTCCAGAATGCACACTGTATGGTATTTATAGGCTGTCCAGGAGACAGAATCAGCATATAGCTAGGAATCTTAGTACCTTACAATGACTACACAGGGGTCAGTTAGTTGGTTTGCAATGCAGTGATGCCAACAGCATGGGTTCAATTCCCACACTGGCTCAGGTTACTGTACAGACTTTCCTTTTCAACCTCTCCCCTCCCCTCAGGTTAAACCACCACCAATAATGTCTCTGTAACGAGGGAGCAGCACTAAAGTTTGGTAGGAAAATAATGACTTGTCTTTTACAAGTGGTGTTGCAATGGAGGCAGGGTCATCGAATACTTTCAAGGCAGAAACAGTTAGATTCTTGACTAACAAGGGAGTCAATGGTTATCTGAGGTAGGCAGGAATGTAAATTTGAGGCCACAGATGGAGCTGTCATGATCTTATTAAACAGCACAGCAGGCTCTGAATGGCCTACTCCTGCTCATTTTTCATAAGTCCGTATGCACAAAAATACACCTCAAAGCCATACTTATGAATATTAATTCTACGCCTGCTCTTTCATAAGTAACTAATGAATCTATGTTTATCACAAAATGTTCATGGGTTAAATTGTTATATTTGCAATATCATGTCATAACTTGACAAGTCTTTTGGCGCACAACAGAAACGAAGAAGAGAAAAAGGCCACTTATGTTACTTCAAATTATCATAACATGCTGTTCAAGATAAATTAATGATAAATAGCTGCAGTCCCCTTATTACAAAGTTTGTATTTTATATAAATGGTCTCACAGAGTAGTGTCATCAGAAGAAAGAAGTAAAGAAATTTTTGGACAGAAATAGCTATGTTGACCATTTATTTGTGAAAATCATTGCATCAGCACCTCTTCTTGCCCCAATAGCCCATGTACATTCTCAGTGTGTGCCTAAATGTATTCTTCCTCCAAGATTTGATTCATTTGTTTCCTTGACCAGTAAATGATTCACTTCAATGGCCTTCACTCATAATTCCTTCCACATTGTCAACAATGTGCAGCCAAAAACTCCCTGCATGATACCTAACTTTTAGCTTGTAGCCTGCGTCTACTGGGTGTTTGAAATCTTGGTCATGGTCAACATGTTGTCTGAATCAATTTTCTTAATTGCTTTTCTTGCCTTGAAACTTACAGTTAGATCACCTGGATTTTTCCTCTGACTATCCAGACAAGGACATGCTTTAAATGAGATATTGCACAACTAATGTTACAAAGTGACAAAATTCTTGACTAAAATGCAAGGATTTAACCTAAGTAACAATAAAAGTTGTGCATGAAGATAATTAATTTTCTAATTGTCTCAGTTATTAATTTAAATGGCTCTCACTGTTTCAGGTTTTTAGCATTATCATAAGACCAAATGGAGTAGAAACGGGAGTAGGCTGTTCAGCCCCTCAAACCTGTCCCACCATTCAAGATGGCCATAGCTGATCTGACTTTCCTCGCATCCACTTTCCTGCCCTTTCTCTGTAATCCTTGATTCCCTGACTGGTCAAAAATCGATCTATCTCAGCTTTAAATATATGCAAGGACTCTGCCTGCACAGCTCTCTGTAGCAAAGAGTTCCAAATACTCACACCTGAAACATTAACTTTCCTGCTCCTCTGATGCTGCCTGCCTGCTGTGCTCCTCCAGCTCCACACTGTGTCATCTCCAAATATTCACAACCCTCTGACAGAAGAGGTGGAATGGTGGTTCAGTGGCTAGCACTGCTGCCTCACAGTACAGCACCAGGGACCCAGGTTCAATTCCAGCCTTGGGTGACTGTCTGTGCAGAGCTTGCACATTCTCCCTGTGTCTGTGAGGGTTTCCTCCAGGTGCTCTGGTTTCCTCCCACAGTCCAAAGATGTGCAGGTTAGTTGGATTGGCCATGCTAAGTTGCCTCTCACGCCCAGGATGTGCTGGTTAGGTGGATTAGCCATGGGGAATACAGGGATGGTATGGATCTGGGTGGGATGCTTTTAGGAGGGTCAGTGTAGATTCACTGGTCCAAATGGCCTGTTTCCACACTGTAGGGATTCTATAATTCTAAAATCTCAGTTTTTGTGGTGCCCCTTTAATCTGAGATTACGCTCTGTGGTTTTAGACTCTTCCATGAGGGGAAACATCCTTTCAGCATTTACCATCAAGCCCTTTAAAAATCCTAAAATGTTTCAATGAGATCGTCTGTCATTCTTCTAAGCTCCAATGATTAGTGTCCCAACCTGTTCAGCCTTTGCTCATAAGACAATTCTTCCATACCAGGGATCATCCCAGTGAACTTTATCTGAACTGCCTCCAATGAAGTGATATCTTTCCTCAAATAATGATAACAAAACTGCTAACAGTACTCCAGATGTGGTCTCATCAGCACCTTGTACAGTTGCAGTAAGACTTCCCTACTCTTATACTTCAACCTCCTTGAAAAAAGGGCCAATATTCCATTAGCCATCCTGGTTATCTGCTGCACCTGTGTACTGGCTTTGAGTTTCATGTACACCTCAAGGGAAGCCATTGCCAAGGAGTTTCTGTTTACACTTGGAACTGTTCATCGAATTTCAAATTGGCTCTTGTGATTCTTCTTGTTGATGATTCTTCATGAGATAAGCACAATGTGGTTCCAACATCAACCAGATCGACAACGGAAGTCATGTGGCCTCTGTTTGCCATTTTGCAAGAGTCATTGTCCATTTTAAAGAAAGGTTCATCTTACTTACAAGGTAAATAATGCTATAACTACACATTTGTATCATCGTTGAAGTCAAAATTTACATGTGGTTCGGATTAACATCAGCAGTGAAACAGAGGAGCTGAGGTAACTGACCTCTAAAAATCATATCCATTGGAAATCCCTCTCATCACTTTCTTGATGGGTTGAGAGTAGACAGATAGATAGTATTGTATGGGCCTGCCATTTAGATATGATGACAAAGAAAAATCTCTTCTATTCTCTTTAGAGCTCCTTCTCTTAGGAATGGAACTATACCACCAACCGTTGACAATAATGACAATTGACAGTCAACCTGTCATGGCTAAATTGCAAAGTATTAAACAGATTTATGGCACAGAAAACAGGCCATTTGTCCCAACAAATTTCATTCAATATTTATGCTCCACAGTAGCATCCTCCCACCTCTGTCCATTTTACCCTATCAACATATTCTCCTTCGTTTATTGTTCTGACTTTCCTTTCAATTATCTGCAGGATTCACTTCAACTATTCCATGTTGATAATGCATTCCCCTTTCTAAGCATCCTTTTTGTTCAGAAGTTTCTCCCAATGTTCCTATTGGATTTATTTGTGACCTGCTTACATTTCACCCCCCATATTACTAACTATCTCACAGATGGAAATATCTTCTTTATATTGTCCCAATCAAGCTCTTTCTAAATCTTCAGCACCTTTACCAGATCAGTCCCAGCCAGTCAGTTTCATGGGGTAAATCCTAAGCCAAATTGTTTAAACAAAATTCTGTGAAGTAACTATATTGTATGACATTAATTTGTGTTCAATTCGATCTTTAAATGAATAGTATTTCATTGAGGAAATTTGAGCTAACTTTTAGAAATGATCTGGGTCTTTTTCTTCTTAATTGACCTACCCTTAGATTTAGACAAGTGCTATGGAAGACAACAATTCATAGTTTTGAATAATTGACAAAGTAGGAAAAAGAGTGAGAAATGTTCAAACAATAGAGCCAAGCAAACTATAACTTACAGAGAGAAGATTGAGCTAACTGTTACAACCAGGCTTTGGGCAAGGTTCCCTAATTCATTAAGGATCCCCCAAATTGTTAATTGCTCCTGGGTGAGGAGGGATGAACTGTCATTCCCCACCGCACCCCCCCCCCCCCACCCCGTTTATTTACCCACTCTTTAGTGAAGTTGCACAAGGTTAATTTTGAAAAAAAGATTCCTTCCCTTGTGGGTATCTTTCCTTCAGATCAAATTAATTTATATTTTAAACAGAGCCAACTGAGCCTGGCTTTCCTGTGTTAAAAAAAAGTTTATTCATTATGACTCACAAGAAGATTACAACAGCCATGTAAAGCAACACACATATACATAGGTTAGGACCAAGAAGTGAGCGCAAAACAAAAGGAGTAAAATAATAAGGATCAGTCTCTGTAAAGAGTAAATAGTTGAACGTTGTGGTTGATCCAGCAGATGCTACCAGTAACGTTGATATTGCTAGTTGGTCAATCCATTTTGAGATGCTTGGCTTTGCAAGTTGATTGAAATGTCTTTGTCCTGGTTTCCTTTGACAGTAGCTGCCTGGCAGCTCTCAGAGTTAGCGAGAATTTTAAACTCTTTTACCTGCAGTGAAGGAGTGCTTAATGTCTATTCTCAAAGCTATGACCTTCTCAGCTCACTAGACCACACACCAAGCTGTTTGGCCACTAATACACACAATCCAGAGTTGAAGCTTGCATTTAACTCTGTTTGTTGTACATCCTGGAAGAGTAAAAAACAAACAGTTCTGCAGGAGATGCCTCCCTATTATGACGGTGTTAGATCAGCCCTTTAGTTAGCTCTTCCTTCCCTTTTAAACATTTCATTTGAAGATTCTTGTACAGATGGCTCCACACAAGATTATGGCTAGAGAGTTATTAAATTTATATCAACAGTTGTCTTTTGACTGTAGCAGTCCTTATTTTAATATAAAATTACAGATTGGTGTTAAAAGTTTAATTTGTCCATTACTACTTTGGAGTGATGGGGAAATTTACCAATGATGTTACATTTGAAAGTATATAACTATAAATGAGAATGAGATATAAATGTAAGGATAGGGAGATCTTGTGGTGAAATGGTTAACATCCCTGTCAATGAGCTAGAAATTCTAGGTTCAAATCCTACTTCAGATTTGATGCCTAAGGAATGTGTGTTCATAATGCGACCAAATAAGCTTACTTTCAGGAACAAAAACAAAGTTGCTGGAAATGCTCAGCAGGTCTGGCAGCACTGTGAAGGAAAAAACAGAGTTAACGTTTCGGGTCCAGTGACCCTTCCTCAGAACTCACTTTCAACCTGTGAATCCTTCTAACATATGGCACGGGTAAGAGCTGGATAGATTCCTCATCTTCCATATGGTATGCCATCACCTACTCCAGATTATAACAGCCATGTAACGAGTGCACATTGCCACAATAATATTGACTCCCTTATGAATTGTAACCCACCATCACAAACAGGTGCTGACCCCAGATGGATAGACTGCAGTTCCCCAGTAGATAGACAATATTTCTGATTGTTGGTCAGCCGATATACTTGAGACTATATCAAAAAAACAGAAATTGCTGGAAAATCTCAGCAGATCTGCAGCATCCATGGAGAAAAAGAACAGTTAACATTTTGTGTCCAGTGACCATTCTTCAGGAGCAACTATGTTGCTGTTGTAGGTGCACTGTTCTAGGATGTTCCTGTTCTTATTAAACTAAGTCACATGAAGCGGAGATACCTAATGCTAAATAAGCAATTATTCTTTTGGCAAATCTGTTTATCATTGTAGTTAAATGCCTTTGAGACTAAGGGTGAGCTACCCTCTCCCTTGCTAGTGAGCTACCATCTATTCTGCAAAGAAAGAGATCAATTGGAAGTTACTTACAATAGAGGTTCTCAAATTCATGAGAATGTTGACAAGAATGAGAAGCTTAACATATGAGGAACATTTGAGGATTCTGGGACTATACACATTGGAGTTTAGAAGGATGAGGGGGGATCTACTTGAAACTTTCAATATACTGAATGGTCTGGACAGAGTAGATGTTGGGAAGATGCTTCCATTGGTAGGAGAGACTAGGACCCAAGAGCACAGCCTTAGAGAAAAGGGAAGAGCTTTTACAACAGAGATAACGAGAAACTTCTTCAGCCAGAGAGTGGTGAATCTATTGAATTCACTGCCACAGAAGGCTGTGGAGGCCAGATCATTGAGCATATTTAAGACTGAGATAGATAGTTCTTGATTATCAAGGTGATCAAAAGTTATGTGGAGAAAGTGGGAGAATGGGGTTGAGGAACTTATCAGCCGTGATTGAATGGTGGAGCAGACTTGATGGGCCAAATGGCCTAATTTCTGCTCCTATGTCTAATGGTTTTATGGTCTTATTCCCACCTTATTCGTCACATTATTGTAACAGATCTTTAATTAAGAACCATCTAAATTTAGATTCCAATCGACATTCATAAGATCAATGATATGTTTTAATACATTATATCCTAAAAGAATTCAAATAAATTTGTTGGGCATGACCTCTCTCTCTACAATTCTGTTGCTTTTGATTTATTACTTTTCAACTTCCTAGATATTTCAGAATCTTTCCTTACAGTAAACTCAAATATTTGCTACAATCTAGGAGTCAAGGTCAAGGCTCATGTTTGCAAGAGTATTGCTTCTCACCAGTGTCTAAATAGTTTAACCAGATTCCCACCACATTCTCTCAGACTGAAAACCTGGCAGAGACAGAATAAGCGGTAGTGACTATTCATTTCTTGATAGGTCAAACTCGCTGCCAGAGGTGCATTAAACAGGCAGTACTTTCAGAGCCTATGATTTGATGGTTGTTGGACATTGCAAGTATATGCTCATGAACTGTGTAAATAGAGGTTCCACATGGCAGCCAGAATTGCACTTCCATTTTGTTTTTGGGATATCAGTATCCCCAGCAAGACCAGCATTCCTTGCCCATTCCTAATATCTCTGGAGAAGGTGGTTGTGAGTCAACTTCTTGAACTGCTGCAGTCCATCTGGTGTTGGTGCACCACAGGGAGTGAATTCCAGGATCTTGACCTAGTGATACTGAAGGAACAGCAATATATTTCCAAGTCAGGATGGTGAATGGTTTGGAGGGGAACTTGCAGGTGTTGTATCTGCTGCCCTTGTGCAACTGGTTGCAAGTTTGACGGATGCTCGTGGAGGAACCTTGCCCAGTTATTTGCACTGCATCTTGTAGATGGTATATACTGCAGCCACTGTACACCAGTGGAGGAAAGAGTGAATGTTTAATCTGGTGGATTGAACATTGATTAAGCAGGTTGCTTCATCCTTTATAAAGTCGAGCTCTTGAGTGTCGTTATACAGTCAACCAGACAAGTGGACAGTGTTTCATCACAATCCTGAATTGTGCCTTCCAGATTGTGTATAGACTTTGGGTGTCAGGAGAGGAGAGTCTCACCACAGAATTCCCAACTTCTGCCTTACTCTTATAGCCACAGGGTTTGTTTCACAGTCCAATTCACTTACTGTCCTGTTGAAACAGCCAAGATGTTGTTGGTGGAAGATTCAGCACTGGTAATGTCAAGGGAAGAAGGTCAGTTTTTTTGAGTTTCACTGATTAGGTGTACTGCTTTAATTAACTTTGCTTTTGAAATCCTCAGTTTGCTGTCAAGCTCTGTCTTTCCTTCTAGGGCTGAAAAGTGAATCTTATGGCCTATTACTTACATCCACTGTCAGAACAGACTGGCCCCCTCTCAGACTCTTCCATCACAGACTGCTGTCTAAAGAGGAGAAGCAATGCTTCCCATGATACCAGACAATCTGGGAAAACTCCTTAATATCAAAAAATATAGCATGGAGATTAATAGAATAAGTGAAATGAAACTTCTCCAGTTATTGTACCACATTTATTATTTTCACTGTCCCCTTTGGTCATTTAATATTACTTTTATTGGTTAATTAAAAGCGTAATGATTCTTGAAATGTTTTTAAAATTTTAATGTCATTGTTATTTCATTATGATCTAAGTGAAATTAGTTTATCTTATCTATTTTAACATTCAACGTTATTTAATGTTTCCCAGTAAATGAGTGTGTGAGTGACACAAGTAGGTAAGGTAAGGGCCAAGTTAAATGGTGAAAGAAGTAGGGTGGAGAGGTGGCAGGTGCACACAGGTAAAGTTGCCATGGTCTTACCAGACCATAGAGCTGTTCTCTCATGAGAGAGACAACTGGTGGTGGTTCCTCCTCAGACAAAGGGAAAGGTTGAGAAGGAGAGTCTTTCATGGTAACCTCAGCCCGTGTGGGAATTGCAGCCATGCTTGTTAATGTCAGTCTGGACTGTAAACCAATTATCCAGCCAAATGAGCTAACCACAACTGAGTAGGACTGTAGGGTTTCAGGTGAGTAAGGTTGTAGAGTTTTCAATAAGTACTGAGGCAGGTAAATACAGCAGCAAGGTGGCAGGTGAGTAGCATGGTGACAGGTGGGGAATGTGGATAAGTTGGAAATGGATAGAGTAGATAGAGACAGGAAATTGAATGAGGGCTTAGGGTAGGTCAGGGAGTGTTTAGTTGGGGCACGGGGGAAGAGGTGAGGAAGGGGGTCAGACTCCAGCTGGTGTGCAGTCTACATAATGGTCCAAGGTGGTTGCAGTTTCAGGGGTGAAGGGGTTAATGTTAGGAGGCTGCTATCGAGGGCTGGTGTCAGGCGTCCTTTGGGGTTTCTGGCAGTAGTCAGGGCAAAGTTGAGTTGGATGTCAGTGATGAGTCAGGGGATCTGTTAACTAGTAAACCAGGAATTAGAGTAATCTCTAACCTTTCCTGGGTAATTACTCAGCTTTCCAGATTCTGGGTAATTGTCCATTGGAAGTTTCAATTTCATCAGGAAATTCCACATAGTGCCAATGTGCAAGTCAAGTTTGCACTGTCTACAAGGAGATCTAAATTAAATTGAATACATTAATTTAGAGCAATGACTTTAATGAAGACACTGCTGCAGGACAAGAAAACTTTGATGCAAACTCATTAAAAGAAAGTTAGGGTCAACATCCAGTCACATATTTTCACAGCGAAATGTAGCTCAGAAAAGTGGAGCTTTAAATTTAATTCAAAACACAATTGAATATTATGAGGGACAGTGATGTTCAATATTTTGATTAAAAATTGAAGAATCAAATCTAGAGATGGTTTGAAAAATATACAAAGATTTAACTTTCTCAGTCACCACTGATTTTTTTGAAAAAAAAACAAAGTCTCCCATCTTGCTCCATCTTCACTCTGTAATATTAGGCTCAAACTCTTCAAATGGAGTCACAGATTGTTTCAGTAACTTATTAAGAAGTAGAAACATGATTTTTTTTAAAAAGATACAAATCAAAACTATGCTAAATTCCAACAAATGCAAATGGCTTAATCTTCACTGATCATCCCACCATGAATTAATAAGTCTGAAGAAGGGGCACTGGACCTGAAATGTTAACTCTGCTTTGTCTCCACAGATGCTGCCAGACCTGCTGAGTTTTTCCAGCAATTTCTGTTTCTGTTTACGATTTCCAGCATCTGCAGCTCCTTGCTTGTTTTTTTTTTATTGTAATTATTCTTGCCATCTTATCATATTCCCCTCCAACAAATGGATTCAGATCCTTGCATTTCACTTTCTGCTCACTTTGATTGGAATATCAATCCAGTAGTGATGAAGATCTGCAAAGAGAGAAAGCTAAAACTAGAAGATGTATTGCTTCAATGTACCTCGTCACTGTCAGTTTAAAAGTAACCTGGACAGAGGCACATAACCTAATTAATGATTGATGCAAAGAAGTTAAAGGAGTTCATCATAGAATCCCTACAGTATAAAAGCAGGCCATTCAGCCAACACCAACCCTCTGAAGGACATCCGACCCAGACCTACCCCATCTCTGTAACCCTGCATTTCCCACAGTTAATCCACTTAGTCTACACATCCCTGGGCGTTATGGGCAATTTAGCATGGCCAATCCACCTAACCTACATGTCTTTGGACCATGAGAGGAAACCAGAGCACCTGGAGGAAACACACACAAACTCCACAAAGACATTCACCCAAAGATGGAATCAAACCCAGGTTCCTGGCGCTGTGAGGCAGCAGTGCTAATAACTGAGCCGCCATACTGTTGAGGGGGAAGATGAGTTATTTATAAAATAGAGAGGGAAAGGCTAAATAACACAAAACACTTTAATTAGTGAAAACATAATCATAACCTACCATTTGAAAATTATGCATAATTCATCACTCTACATGCATAAATGTTGTATTTCTATGGGATAAAGTGGACCCTAATTGGGGTGAGTTTCTTCAAAATGAATCACACCAACTTTGAGAGCATAGTGTTTTGAGAGAACAGTGTTTTGAGATAGCTATAGCTATCCTTTATCCACTTCCTTCATGGTCTGATTCACTCTTAAAATCTTTTCCAAAACGTTATATAGGTTTTTCTTAGCTAAATAAATGAATTATCCACTTAGGTTTCTTTATTAATCATGCACTATGTAAACATGATACAACAAAGATTTGCATTTGTTAGTTATTTATAGTTCTTAATTCGCGAAGCCTGGAGGTCTGACAGAAGACACCATTTCAACAGTGAGCTAATTATTTTGATAATGATTCATTATTTTCATCGTTTCAGTCTGGCTTTCAGCTTGGGCGAAGTGAGTTCATCTAATAACTCACTTTGCTCACTTATTCATCACTTGGTTTTATTTTGTTATCCTTGGACTTCACCAAGTTGTTTGTTTAAATTACTGAATTGCAAATATTTCAGAATAAGTAGTAATCTTTAACTAAATGCCCTGAACTGCTTTATTCATATTTAATGCTTTCAATTTAACTTGGTGTGGGATTGGAACTGTTACTTGTGAAGGTGAGTTTCAATTTGTCAATCCTTTCCTGGGCAACTACTTAGCTTTCCAGATAGTGGGTAATTGCCCTTTGGATGTTTTACCTTCCTGTGTAATTTCTACAAAGTGAGCTGCATCAGGAATTCCGCATGGTCCCAACATTCAATTCCAACGTATACTGCCACAAGGACTATCCTTCTATCAGAAGAGCTACACCTGTATTGAATTGAATTGGTTAATTCAGAATGTGGAGGTGCAGCTGTTGGACTGGGATGGACAAGGTCAGCAGTCAGACGACCCCAGTCCAACAGGTTTATTTGAAATCACAAGCTATAACCTGCTGTTGCCTGACTTCTGAGGTTAATTCAGGGCAGTAAGTTGAACTGAGACACTGCACCATGCAAGGGGTTCCATTACACCAGGTCAACATCAATGATTTGTCTGCTTGTTTTTCAAGACCTAGAACTGAGACATAAGACTTAATACGAAGGCAACTTTCTTCTCCAGGATACTGAAAGAAATTTTCTGATGGGTGATATGCTCAAACATTTTTACAGAAAAAACAAAGAGGGCTAAAAGGCACATTAAAAGCCACAGTGCGCAATCATACCGGATCTGTTCGACAGAGTGCAGCATCTTCTGCAAGCTTTACTTCAGCAAAATATTTTCCAGTCCAATTCCAAACTCACACTGAGCCCTTTTCAACTCTCATTCCTGTGCCTGCTGACCTATTGGCTTCTGGTTATGCAATATCTCGGTTTTAAAATTCTCTTCCTTGATTTCAAATTCCTTCGTGGCCTCATCCCAATCCTGCAGCTCCACAACCCTCCAAGACATATACATTCCTTCAGTTTTTAACTCCCCCACCACGAGTGACCATACTTTCAGCTACGAAGCTCGAGAAATTCATCCACTAAACCTGTTGGACTCTTTAAATTGCTCTTCCTTTAGTAGGTTCCTTTATGTCTACATTTTTGATGCCACAACATCCCTTTAGGTAGGCCAGAGTCAAACTGTTGATATTGTTCCTGTGAAACAGCTGGGACATTTTTCTGTCTGAAAGGCACTAGAGGAATGCGAGCAATTGTTATTGTTTTTATTTTGACAGCTTATTGAGGTTACAACAATTCTCCTGTTGATCAGAGAGGGACTCAAAGCTTTAATGGGCATTATGTAGAATGGAGCAGGTACTGGGAGTTCTTTGTAAGCTGAATCTAACCACAGAAGGATGACTAAAGACAGGAGAGAGTGTGCGCAAACATTTTCTGACACAACTGTCCACTGGAGGGGTGAATATCCTCTAGGCACATGCTCAGAAATTTGTGGGAGCCGAGGCACATGGAAGGGTGCGGGCATTAAGGATAAGCGCAAGGATGGTCTATCTCATTTGACATGAACATGGTTTAATTCATAAATGTTTGGATTGTGGTTTTTTTTATAGGTTTTTATTTTGTGATAGTCTGTGCCATGGAAATGTGTGCGGCTGTTTGTGAATGAGGAATTGGAGTTGAGGACAGTGGTGCTGCATTATCACCATTTCTTCAGCCTGAACAGAAAGGAGTTCTCTAGGCCACAGCTGTCACCTGCTCTCAGCTTCTTGCTTGTGATGTCTCAGATCTGGAGGCAAAGACAGTTCCCATGTGAAGGTGCAGCTGTGTAATATGCAGCAGGTCACAGTTCTGCAGACAGGGACTGCTCAGAGCAATGCAGTTAGTGGAAGTGTTGGGCGTGTGGTAGTGTAATGGTAATATCACATGACTCATAACTTAATACCCTGGGGACATGGGTTCACATCCTACCTTGAGTATTGTAGTTGGTGAAATCTGAATTTGCTAAAAGTCTGGAGTTAAAAACTAGGCCATTAGCCGCCAAATAGCTATTATCATTAAAAAAAAAGTTGGTTCACAAATGCCCTTTAGAGAAGGGAATCTGCCATCTTTACCTTGTCTGGCCTTGATGTGACTCTAGATCCACTGCCCTGTCAACAGATTGGGCAAGCCACTAAGTGCATGCAATTAGGGATTGGCATTAAATGTTGGCCCAGCCAGCAACGCCCACATCCCATGAATAAGAAAGAAATGTTGTTGCCATTTGCAAGTGCAGTATCACATTATTTTTTGGATCAGAGTTCTCATTGTTTCGCAAATGTGGCTGGTGCACAAACAGAGATATGATCTGTGCTGTGGACAGATAGCTGTTGTAAACCCAATGTCCATCCTTTGGTTTGCCATAGTGGTTGACCTGCAGCTGGTAGAGTGGACTGCCACAGGATGAAGGTATTCGTGACTGAAACCAAGCCCAGGCATGTACCTGAATGATTCAATACCTGTTGTCACATACCAGGTGCATGCTCCACTTTCTGGCAAGAGGGAATAAAATGAAATTCTCTCTCTTTGAATCAACAGCAATCTGCAAGGTGTTGCTAATATCTTCGATCTGGAAAGAGGCGACTGCATAACAGTTCATAGATTTGGAAACCTACAGAAGCACTGACAATGCTCCAATGGTACAGCAGTGGTTAAGTAAATAGCGGATTTCAATAGTGACCTCCTTAGTGAAGCAGAGATCTCGCAAACTTTGATTGTTGTTGAAGACCTGAACAGCCTGTATGAATTTGCCTTCCTGCTGAAAGCCCTAGTCCTACATCTGTTCCACCTCCTCCTTCTTCTGGAAAATTACCCTGCTCTGCTTAACCTCTGTTCATTCCCTCAGTCATGCTTAATCCCAGCAGGGGAGTCCTTCGGCATCTACTACAGCACTCCTCATGCATATTTGCAACTTTTAGCAATGCTGTAAAGCACCAAAACATGCAGAATTGTGGCATGGCCTGAAAATAAAATCAAGCAGCAACTCACCTGTAAATAGTTAATAATTCCTATCATGGTGATAGGTCTTTCATGCTGTTTAGCTCTTGTTCACCTTTACACATAAGCTTTGTTAAGAGGTGTTGGTTCAAATGTTGTGCTCCAAGATAGCAGAGCGGGTGTCAGGTCCGTGCTGTACACCCATTAACATTAACATCTGCCCTGTTCTGCTTTACTCCCAGCAAGCATACACTCCATGTGACATGGCTGCAACAGCTTTCCCCAAGATCTAATTCGATGTGCTTTATATCAGAACTATCAGGAGCATGACAGGAACACCATTTTGGATCCTTTTTGGATCCTTAATGCCAATCATAGCACCCAAACAAATGGAAATTACAGAGCCCAATTCTCATTCAAAACATTCTGTATGCATGACAAGTATCAACTATATACAGGAGATGGCGTTGATTATATCTCTCTTGTGATATCTTATTTTAAATGATAAGGCACTGACATTAAATAAAATGATGAACACTGGAAATGAGAAACAGAAATGCTGCGGATGTGCAGCGTGGGAGTCAATACCTACCTTGTAAAGATAAATGAGCATTTTAAGTAAGACTTCAGTCACAATGAAGTACCTTATCTAAAACACCTTCAGATGCTGACTGACTTGCTGTGGGCTTTCAGCTATATCTGTTCTTACTTTCCAAATAAGTTCTCTTCTTCCAAAACTTCCTCCTGATTTAACAATGAATGCATTAGACTGAAGCAACATCATTCAGTTTGTTGGTTCTTCCTTCTTCATTTCAGAGATACTTTTCAGTTTGGACTCACTTTTTAAACACAGAACGTGGACATAATTGTTTTAAAAAATGCAGCAGCTTCATCATTGTAACTTAATTACTGTAGAAAACATCACTCAGGGATAAGACCCAACCCTGGAAACATATGATTCCTTTAAAATGTTTTATGGGTTTAGCCCTGAAGTATTTCCATGTAAAAAAAAGCTGAAGGCATCTGTTGCTGGCAGATGAGGAAGATTACAACTGTCTCTGGGGGAGTGGGGGGGGGGTCCTTCTGCTTTTACTAAAAATTGGATGCAGTCACTGTACTTTCATTGGGATAAAGTCACATAGACTTTACTAATTAAATAACGGTTAGTAATCCAGAGAACTAAACTTTCAATCTAGAAGGCATGTGTTCAAAATATATTATAGCATATAGTTTGAGAATTTGAATTCTACCTTTTCTGTAATCTGGAAAGTTAAATGAAAACTGGGATTAATGCTGTGTTTTATGCCTCTGAAGTATGCAGAGATGACATACCACATTCTATGTCTCAACAGGAGCTTTTCTCATGCTTCTATAATGTCTGTTCTCATGCTTATAGCTTCTTGATCTCAGTTTAGTTTCGGTTTCCCTGTAACCATGCCTAAACTTGATGAGGCGCACACATCATCCAGTAAATAGTGGTCAGATACACATAGTCAAACACTGAAAAATCAAATACTAAAGTCTACATTTTGATATTGCTAGGGAGGTGGGGGGTCTCTGGTGTAGCCAAACTGGCAACGGTACCCCAATTCTGTAAATCCCATCCCTAAATCCAGCACCTGCCATTTTGCTAGGGGCAGACTATATTTTCACATAGACAGCTCCACAGCAATGTGGTTGACTTTTAACCAATCTCTAGCAAATCCCCTCAGTTTAAGGACAATTAGGGATTGGGGCAATAATTTCTGGCCTTGCCAGAAATGCCTACATGCCATGAAAGAATAATGAAAAACAATTGTTAAAGTGCAGCTGCATTCCCTGGGGTTCCAATTTTCGTTAATGTTTCATAATACGACTTGTGGACTGCAGATTTTTCAGGAGGAGCACTAAAGTTGCTAGACTTCTGTGAAGAGAGAGAGAGTTTACCCTTCTTGATGAGTCGATGGACATATTTGGGAGAGATAAGGTAGCTTAAGGAGAGGTAAGGGAGTTTAAGGAGAGATGGGGTCATCTTTGGGATAGGTTAGGTGCCTTTTGGATTTGTTTAGAAGTAGATAGACTGTGGGCAAAGATAGATAACCTCATTAGCATGGTCTAGTTTATTGGAACAGTAAAGGGAACTATCAATCTCCATAGAACTGTCAAATTGTCACAGAATCCCTACAGTGTGGAGGTAGGCCATTCAGCCCATCAAATCCACATTGACCCTCTGAAGAGCATCCCATCCAGACCCGCACCCCTACCCTATTCCTGTAAGCTTGCATTTCCCATGGCCAACCCATCCTCCAGATACAGCAAAAGTTCACCAACAAGGCATCAAGAACCACAATATAATATTTCAGCTGAGGTCTAACTAGTATCTAGTTATTAATCAGAAGAAGAAATAATAGCACAACATGTATACGCACAGGATAGAAATGAGAAGTCAATCCAAAAATAGATAAAAGTTAAAAGATATATTGGTTAGTCTCTAAGCCACTAGTGAAGAGTAAATAATGAAATATTGATAGCTGAGCATTGAATTTTAAGATTCTCGGCTTTGAAAGTTGATTGAAATTCTTTTGTCCTGGTACCTTTCAACAGTATTTGGCTCAGTGAATAAGTCCATTTTTGTCCTGTTCCTTTTGACTCATCTGCTGCACTTTAGCACTCAGAGCAAGAACGTCAGGCGTGACTAGTGCATGGTTCTTTAACTGCGACCTTCACGGTACATTGGCACTCAAACCTAGGCTTCAAAATGAGCATTTCAGCTTATGGGCACAGCTTCTTCCACTAGCACTCCTTCTTCCACTAGCACACACAGACCCAGGGTTGAAATGGATTTTAACTTCTGTTCTTGTGTATTCCTGAAAGAATAAGATACACAATATGTCTTACACCCAGGCTACTGATTTTTCTCCCATGCTGTCCACAGTCTGAGATAATTCCCAGAAGATCTCAGTTCAGTTTGCAGTGCATTTCTACTTTTATGTCAATCTCTTTGAAGCTTCCTTTACAATTGTCAGGTGTGACATTTTAGTTTTATTCTCTATAGACAGCCACTGGATTTACATCTGCCATTATTTTGATTGTATCAGTCCTCTCTAGTCAAAAACAAATTGCAGAAATTAAAGTTTGATTCGTCTACAGATGATCCAGAGTTATGACCCATGGTCATGACATCTGTGATCCACTCTACCCATTCCAAGACATCTGGATGAATTTCGAATGTGGTAGTGATAGCTGTTTGGATGCTCAGGGAAACAAGAGTGAAGATGATGGGTAGATGGAGGTTGGGGGATGTTACTGATTGAAGAAGCATGCTTGAGTGGTCAAATAGTCTGGTCTATTTCAGAACAACAATATCATTAACGTTGGTGTTATTTGAGCAGTATCTTGTCTTAATCAAATACCTTGGGGATTTCTTATGCAGAAAGTGGCAATTGGTCAAGCAATTGAAGAACACATAGCAGCGTTAAAAAAGAAAGGGTGTCTGCTCTCAATAAGAAGAGAGAAGCATACCTTCATCTCCAGCTGACAGTCTACAGTTGAAGTTAATTATAGTCCTGGCTTCCTCCTCACGTTGTGTCAAATGCTGCATTTTTGGCATGTCCTCCTCGAGTAGCTTAGCATTCCTGGTATCGCATGATGTCTTCTCCTGCAAAGGGAATGCATGCTGATAATTAACGGCTAGAGTCTCCAGCTTCTGCAGTCATAAGCAATCGGGATTCACAGACTGGATGGTAATATTGATAGGTGCAAGGGATAAAGACCTCAGTTATGAGACTTCATTACTCCAGCATGCCTCACAGAATATGAGTCACATAGGATTAGCGCTGCCAAGGAATTCGGTTCAGAGCAGAAGTATCATGATTCCTTGTGATATCCTAAACGGCAATAATTGTGGACCAACGATTGTGAAGATACATATGCTTCTCTGTGAGTGTCTGTAAATATTACAGAATGGGACAGTACTTAAGGACTCCATTTGGCCCATCAATTCTGACCCGCTCATTCTCAGAGCTGACACGTAGTCCCACTTGTCTGCACTTTCTCCAGATCCCTGTAATGTTTTTTTCTCCTTCAATGTTATCCAATTCCCTATTGAATATATGACAATTGCATTTGTTTCTGCCATCATCTCATCCAAAGCCTTCCAAATCCTAAAAACTCATTGCATAAACAACTTTCTCCCTCCACCACTTCTGGTTCTTTTGCCAACCACTTTAAATCTCCCAATCCCGCTGCGCTTTAGCTGTTGGAAACAGTTTCTCTTTATATACTCTATCTAAACCTTTCATGATTTTATGAGGCCATGAAACATTTTCATTGTATGTAGCCAGTGCTGCCCCTTGTGCTGGCCTTACCTCTGGTTTTCCGACGATGGCATTCTACTCTTCTCACTTCTGTGCGAACACATCAAGCTTTTCACATCAGGATTTTGAGAAACTGGAAGATGTTTTTGGCTCCTGTTTAACCCCCAACTATTTTATTCAGTCAATCAAGGCTCTGATGAGTTATTGATTTGTATGAACCCTATTTAAGTAAGGAAGTTACACCCTAGTTCCCTGCTTTCCCTGCATTTTCTGGGCTTCCCTTGATGTATCAGATTCCCAAACTGGCAAGATTTCCACTCTCGTCATGCCAGCATTACTTATATGAGCTGTCCCTGCATTTTTGAACAGAGTTCTCTAATTTTAGCTTTGCTACATTTACACGAGTGAGATAACGTACCAGGAAACTCTAAGGCATAGATTTCTGATCCTAAGGGTTATGGTTTTCTTATAGAAACCTATTCTAAGAATACATAATGAGAAAATAGTGCAGACAAGTCTACAACTCCACAAACAAAGGGTAAGTCAACTGTTCACTTAAAGTTTGATAGTGCTGTGTTAAAGGAACAACTTGCATTTCTATAGTACCTTTTGCAACCTCAAATTCCTTTACAGCTAATGAAGCGCCGCAAGTGTATTAACTGTTGCAAAGCCTAATGCGGCGATTTCAGGGAAGGCAGGCCGAGGCAGCCAGCAGCAAGAGTGGGGCCCAGCGCGGACCCAGCGATCGGAGGCTATGAGCAAGTCCTGCCCAACCATGCTCTGGAGGCAAGCTAAGTGGAGGAGATTAGGGCCCCATTATGGCTAAGCGCTCAAGAAAGACTGTTGAACTTTTCAACTTTATTTCTTTACGTTTCGAGTTTGCATTAGAACTTTTATTACCTTACTTCTGTATTTTTCGGCTTCTGCTATGATGGTCTGTAATGCTTAATTTTTAAGCTTTGTTTATCTCTTTCACTACTTAGTACCTAAGCACCTTTGTACCTAAGATGGCACCATGTGTGTTGACACTTTTCACTGTTCTCCTGTATTTCTGTACTTGAGTACAGTGACATAAAACCGAAATCTAAATGTTGAAAATTAAGCTGCTGGCAATAACCAGCAGCAAAGACCATGCAAATTAATTCAAAAAGTTTCTAAAGGACTTTAGAGACAGAACGAAACTGGGCATTATAGAGACAAGATGGGTAAACAAAACACAACTTTCAGCTACACGTTTGGTGATTGTCTTGGAAGAAACAAAATAATGAAGGTTGACCCTCTTTACTATTAAAAACACTACTTTCTCAGTAGGAAAGGGCTCTCAGTAGCAGGAATCCTGCCAGGGTGTGTACCAATTCCAACAAATGGGGACTTGACCAATGATACAGGAAATGATGAGTAGAGTCAGGAAGTGTAGTGAGGTAAGAATACCAAAGACTACACTATAATAGTCAGACAAGCAACAGATCCAGGCCAATGCCCTGGACAATCTTCTAGCTCTGTGAAACAGATACCAGGTCTGTTTCCAGATCCCAGTTCCATCCCTGAGGAGAGCTGTCACAGCTCCCCAGTTAACACAAGGGCAGACTGCTGATCGGCTGAAGAACAGATTGGGGACCAATGAGAGGCTGTGGGCCTGTCACAAAAACGAAAGGCACTGAAAGACAGTGGGCCTGATCTACCACAACTACTGAGACTACCAATTAAAGAGATTTATTTGGATAACACATGGGCCACTGGAAGGGCATTATCACCAGTATGGATGTGGAAACCCTAAACATCACCAGAGTCCCTGAACACCAGCAAGTCATGAGTGTGAGATGTGTGTCAATGGGGGAGATAATGTGTACTTAAATTGGGTGCTGTTGGTTCCAGACCCCCCAACAGCATAACTACAGGAAGCTTATGCTACCAAAGGCTAGTTCTCATGATTTTGTCTTGTGTCTCCCACAGGTTCTGATATTCACAAAAAGAGATTGACCCCTGGAGCCAGTGCCATCAGAGCAGACCTGACAGTAACCATTGTCACAGCTTTAAGGGCACCTACAACCAGCACAGATGCGGTCACTTTCCTGGATCCTGATATATTGATAGGATGGCATTGACTGAGGAGGATGGCTTGATTCTGTAGAGGAGATGGGAGAGCAAAGGGTACTATGGACAATTCCCCTTGGAGGATGGAGAATAGAAACAGCCAACACCTCATTTGGCACAGACATGGGATTTTAGGAATCACAGGAAAGGAGGTTTCATTTAGAGCAAGAGCAAAAATGTGTTCCCACTAATTGGAGTTCCATGAGGCAATGCACAGTCATTAGATTGAAAAGAGGGGAGTCATTGGAGTACGGGGCTTTAGACACATAAACTCCTCCATTAGGAGAGGGCAATATCATGGACAGCCAAATGTGACAGAACTTACAGTACATGCAGGAACTGTGCACTGACATGCCCAAAATGCATACCTCACTTTGAGCAGTCAGTGGCACAGAGTTTGTTTGAGGAGATGTCAGTGTGTTCCAGCAGCAGTGTCTGGAAGTGAAGTGGACAAAAACCATATGTGTTTCAGCTGTCAGAAGAGGCAAGCAAGCAGGTTGTCTTCACCCCATTGGAGACAATGAGGGGAGCACTACGTAGAAGCGGCTAAAAGTTGAGGTCATCTCATTGTCATAACAATGAGTGGGTCGCTTTGTCATCTCTAATGAGTTGTCTCTGTCTTTTGGAGCACTATGCAAATAGTGAAACATGGAGTCACATGCATGAATGTCCATTCATTAATGGTGGTGCAGGAGAAGTGATGAAGGAGAACAAGGGTCTGTGAGCAGTTAGAGTGAAACCTCTGGGCAGATGTGAACCCTTCATTGGCAGTAAGACTGTTAGAGAGTTGAGCTGTTTCTCCAATGCAAGCTGCTGCTTTCCTTGCCTAGGAGGACTCCCTTTTATGTTCGGGAACTTTGGCCTTAACTCTACAGCCCCATGAAGCCAGGAAAGTGATGAACCTCTGCAATGCCTGCAACCTTACTGACAATCTCTGTGTGACCTGCGCTGACCTGATGGCACCATGACGCCAATGGTTGAGACCCCTCTGAGCCATTCTCCCTTTAAGGAGTGAACTAATACATTGAAGAAGCCTGACTGGCTCTCCACTGTGTATTCACTTCCATGTACCTGGTCCATCTCAGACCTAAGAAGCAACTCATGTGCCCACACTAAAATCTCAACATTTCCCTCAGTGAGCTCAGAACAAGACTTTTAATGACCTTGGAAGAACACAGCAAGCCAGGTAGCATCTGGAGGAAAGGAGAAGTCAATGTTTTGGGTATTACACTTCTTCAGGGTCATACCTGAAACGTTGACTTCTCCTTTCCTCCAGATGCTGCCTGTCTCACTGTATTCTTCCAGCTTCCTACTTGTCTACCTCGGATTCCAGCATCTGCAGATTTTTTTTTGTCTCTTTTAACAATCTTAATTGCTGTTTAGAACCTTAATTATTACTGATTGGATGAGCTTTTTGACAGCCCGTCCTCCACTCTGGTGAAACTTGGGGAGAAAATGGTGACAGGAAACTAGCAAGGCCTAAAAATTCTGCCCCATAGCATTCCTCATACTTTGAATGAGTCTCTATTATAGGCCTTAACACAAACAGCTTCTGATGAACTTCTCAAGCACAATCCCATATAACAAAAGTACACAATTTATTATTGTCACGTGAACGCTTGTATTTGTAATCCAATCCCATAAATAAGAAGCTTAGTATGCATGATGTACATTCATTTACTTAAAACTAATGCAGGATGGCCAACCAGTTCTAATTAGTTTATATACTTCATTAACTTCCAACAGTTTAACACTCCAAAGCAGCCAAGAGCAGGACCAGGCAGATGAGATTGGAGGAGGACTCCTCCAATTTAATCTCTCGAAAGTTATGAGCAAACCATGGTGAATATTGTGATGACTGAGAACATAGACAAACCACTCCCCACGCTCAGGACTAATACAATTCTCTCCTTTCATTTACATGTATACATGTTAAAGTAATCCCCCATGACACATACTAATAGACATGTAAGCTCTGTTTCAGTGAGTCAGAACTCCAGCATTTGCTGCTTTGCTTCATTGAGTTGCTCCTCAAGAGCAAGCATCTGTAGTGGTCACAAAGCCAGCACGTCAGCATCCACTCACTACATTATTTAAGTAGTACACATTGAGAGTCCTAATTTTTCCAAATGACAGATTATCTCTGCGAGACTGCTCTGCAAATGATTGCACTTCCCATGTACCTGTGTGTGAGGAATGTCAGTCTGAGTTTCGCAGAACACCCAGAGCACTGTCTGGTCTGCCTGAGTGGTGAAGTGTTATTCTAATATATGAAAATGCACCAACAAAGGCAATGAATTTTGTAAGAGAGGCATGTTATAGGTGTGTTATGGCTTTGTAGAGAGTCATAAATATTGCTTGTCAGGTCAAAGGCTTCTGATTTATCACAAATTTCTGCAACAGGACTGTTGTCATGAGCCCCTATCATTCTGCTGAAGAGAACTGTCTTTGCTTTGCCGAGCCTTGAAACCTTGGATAAAGTTGGTGTCTGTGGTGGTAATATGCAGATTTACGCACATACTTAGTGTGACATGAACTTTAGGCTCTTTCCTTGATCTATCCAGTCTTGCTGTTTTTGCTTTGGTGACCTCCATCCGGAACATGTTTACTCTCTACTCAGGCATGACCTTGCTTAACTGAATGCTTAATTTCAAAAACTATATAAATAACCCAAATTAGCTGTTGCCAGAATAAAACACCACAAAGCCAAGTACAGTAGAACATAGTGTACAATTGCAATGTTATTGCTTTGGGACTTGTCCAAAAGACTTAACTCCACGGTAACTTTGTGCTGTTAGTCATGCCCGCCAAAGTAAATCGTGCTTCAGTTGGTCAGAACGCTGAATATTATTCCAGTTTACGCAAGCTGGCTTTGACTTGAAGAAAGTGAATGCTCTTGCCCCTCAGTTTCACTGAGTCATCCATACAGGGATTACACTTCCATAAATGTCATCTGATTATGGATTTGTTGACACACCCACAGGTGATGATGCAAACAGAGAATTTCACAATAAAATAATTAACTTTTGAAAATGCACAAGAGTCAAAACTTTGTTTTTAAACCAGTTTTCTATAAGCTTCAACCTATTCCACTGCAACCACTGCTCCCTGCCCCAATAAAGAGATTCTAAATGAAATATTGACTTTACATATTGACAACTAATGTGATAATTAACCATTGGTTCCATTTACATAATGAAGGAAAATATGATGCAGAGCTGCATTTGAGCATTCAGGTGAAGACTGTATAGTTTTAGAAGAGTTACCTGATAGAAAATTACTGGAATATACCATATTGCTGTGTTCAGTAATGAAAGATTAGAGGCGTGTTATTATATTAGCCATCATTGCATGAAACCTGAGTGACTTGTGTAAACTCAAACCATGAATCAGAATTGAAATCCCAATCTTCACTGATATACATTCATTGGCATCCTTCTTTCCATAATTTGGAGGTGCCGGTATTGGACTGGGGTGGACAAAGTCAGAAATCACACAACACCAGGTTATAGTCCAACAGGTTTATTTGAAATCACAAGCTTTCAAGTGACTTCTGACTTCTGTCCATAGGCAACATTTTTTTATGGTTGAACCAAGGAAGAGGTAAACCCCATAGTGGGCAAAAATCACCATGAGATTTAATAAATTAGTGTGGGTTCATTTGCTTACTTTGGAGGAGTTAGTAAATGGCTGGATACATTGAGTTTTTCAAAATATATTACATTAGTGCATAATCACAAATTTAAAAACTTGAAAACGTGGTGTTTGAACTCAATGATACAATGACAAAATAACTCATGTGTTGTTTGAACTTATTTGGCCTAAGAATGTAATAAATTGAGACAAACCTAGAAATGAGTTTGGAACTACTCGGGCAAGTTTATCTATTTTGACCAAATTTGGACATTATTTGAGAATTTTGTAGTTCTTCAGGATATCTGGAAGAGCATCATGACCTTATTACAATCTTTTCCATGCCATTGGAAGTTTATCCAGACTGAAGAGGTAACAAATAAGAAAGCCTATGGCATGTGTCTGTGGTTATGTGTCTACATTTGAAATCAAAATAAATTAATCACTATTTAATTTGTTCCAGGTTTTAAAAAGCATTTTTGTTTTCCATTGTTGCACACCATTCTGTAGCTGATACAGTGAAATGACAATGACCTCTTAATCGGTCTCTCCCGGGAGCAGCAAGAAATACAAACTCCTTTGAGGAGTGAGCCTTGGCTGGTGTACTTTAAGGCCCAGAAGCTGCTGGTCTCTGATTGGCAGCTTCCACCAACCTGGGATGCCACTGTTGAAGAGTCACCAAGTGATTCATCATAACATTGTATAAAATGACCAAATCACTTCTTCCTAAATTAAAATTAGCCTGGGAATATATTTAAAGAAACTGCAAGCTTGGCAAAGCTACATTCACCAGCTTTAGAGACCCTGCAATAAATGTGGTTCCTGGGTTGGTGGAAGCAAATTAATACAACAGCAACTTGTATTCATTTATTGTTGTTAGAATAATGTGTCCCAATGCATTTTGTAGGGGCATTATAATGCAAGGCCCCAGGGCAACTCCAGAAGTACTAAAGCAAGTGACCAAAAGCTTGGTCAAAGAGACATGCAAGTGAAGACGCAGAAAACAGAATTTGAGCTTTTGTCAGGTTTATTGAAATGGGCCACTGGTCAGACGCATTAGACTGGCAAATAGCCCATTTGAAGCTGACATGAATTTGTAATACGTTCAACCATGTCCCAGTTCAAATTAAATAAGTCAGGCATAGTGTCATAGAGTCATAGAGATCTACAGGACATAAAAAGGCTCTTCAACCCATTGAGACCATGCCAGTCAAAAAAGAAACCATCTTACTATCCTAATCCCATTTTCCAGCACTTGGTCCAAAGCCTTGTATGCCTTTATATTGCAGGTGCACAGCTGAATATTTCTGCCTCTATCACTCCTACAAGCAATGTGTTACAGCTTCTCATCACCCTCTAGGACAAATCATTTTTCCTCACATCTTCTTTATCCTCACATCCTGCATCAAATCTATGCCCTCTAGTAATTGATCCCTCCATCAAGGTGAAATGCCTTTTGTTGTCCACCTAGCTATGGTCCTCATAATTTCATACATCTCAATCATGTCCACTCTGAATGTCCTCAGCTGCAAGGATACCAATACCAAGCTCTCTTATAAGCAGAGCCCTTTTTCTTTATTGGAACACATTGGCTCTGTACTCTCCATATTTCCCTTTTGAATGCAGCCCACTGTGCTGAGACGGATTTATCTGAAAGTATGTGCTCCCAGTCCACTCTGGCCAAATTATATCTGATCTTATTAAAATCAGCCTTCACTCAGTTGTGAATTCAGTTGTGAAGCAAGCCCATCCTTGCTCTTTTCCACAACAATCTTGAATCTAATGGAGGTATTGTCGCTGTCTACAAAATGCTCCTCAACTGATACTTCAACTACGTGCCCAGCTTTGTTACCTAAAATAAAGTCCAGGATCGCCCCTCTCTTGTAGGGCCTTCTACGTACAGTCTTAAAAAACTGTCCTGGATTCCTCCAAACCTTTTACACTATGACTACCTCAAATGATGTTGAGAAAGTTGAAACCCCTTGCAATCGATTCAGAGATAGTAGGAACTGCAGATGCTGGAGAATCTGAGGTAACAAGGTGTAGAGCTGGATGAACAC
>NC_063345.1:15578950-15605298 GCF_021869965.1 Rhincodon typus | reverse complement strand
CTGCTTGGCCTGCTGTGTTCATCCAGCTCTACACCTTGTTACCACTTGCAATCATTCCCTTATTACTTTTATGCTTCTCTGATTTATTCACTTGTGAGATGTGGGCATCATTGCCCACTGTGCCCAGAATTTATTGCCCATCCTTAATTGCCCCTTGAGTAGATGGTGGTGAGTTGCCCTCTTGAACCACTCCAGTCCTTGTGCTGTGGGTAGACCCACAATGTTGTTAGGGAGGACCCAGTGACAGTGAAGGAATGATTTTTAAATTCCTGATTTTTCAGCTCCATGAGGTAGATTCCTAAATGCAGGGCCTTATAAATTGTTTATGCATTGTGCATTTTCTAAAGAATGTTCCTTTAAACTAGTAATGATTATGTTTCCTTATATATAAGGTCAGCACCTGATTTTCATTCTTAACTCAATGATTCAAGGGTCACATGTTAAACACAGCATGTTTGTGTTTGCGGTTCAGATACAACTTGACCTTCAGCCTCGTTCTGGACCTATTCTTTCAGGTGCTCTTCAGTCTTATCATGTTCATTTTGCTAAAATCAAGGACTAATAATGGAGGGAAGGGTCATGAATCCCGTAACCAGCCACACGATTGTCAACAGAATCTATGAAATCTCCAGTGATTCACCAGCCGCACCCTCTGCCCCACAGAGACTGATTAATGTGTATTCTCTATTTGTTTTACTCAAACTAATCCTGTCAGGTCATGTAAATCTTGTCTTGAATATTAAGCCTCTGAACACTGATCGTTGTATTGTGTGTCCTTCGAGGTTAACTTAAGGACCAATTTTTCTGAACCTGATAAATTAAAGAGACACTCAATAAATGGACAGACTCAGCAGCAGATGTTTAGCTCAATGTTACCATTCTGTTACTACCCCTTTGTCTTCATGCATGCGTAAATTTGATTAAGACAAGCGACAGAGTCAATTTCGACCACATCATACTTCCACTCTATGCAGCGGTCCAAGGATTGCTATTCATTGCTCACTGACGCCATATTGAAAGGGACGGACAATAAATGGTAAAGATGCTTCCAGTGGTTGGGGAGTCTGGAACCAGGGAGTGCACAATTTAAAAAGATGGGCTAACACAGTGTGGAGCTGGAGGAACACAGCAGACCAGGCAGCATCAGAGGAACAGGAAAGTCGACGTTTCAGCTCAGGAACCTTCCTCAGAAATCTGAAGAAGGGCCCTCACCCGAAATGTCGACTTTCCTGCTCCTCTGATGCTGCCTGGCCTGCTGTGTTCATCCAGCTCTACATCTTGTTATCTCAGATTCTCCAGCATCTGCAGTTCTTACCGTCACTTAAAAAGAAGGGGGTTGCTATTTGGGACTGAGATGAGGAGAAATCTTTTTACCTGAAGGATGGTAAACGTTTGGAATGTTCTTCCCCAGAGGGCTCAAGAAACTTAGTCTTTTGCATGTTCCATGGCATCAGTATGGGGCAAGTGGAAGAGACAGGCCTCAATAACTACTTCAGCTAGTGTGGGGACTGAGCCCACACTGTCGGCATTAACTAACCCACTGGGATAACTGGCCTTAATAGCAACCCCTTTCTTTTTAAGAGATAGCCAGAACTGCAGATGCCGGAGTCAGAGATAATGCAGTGTGGAGTTGGAGGAACACAGCAGACAAGGCAGCATCAGAGGAGCAGGAAAATTGACGTATCATACTGCCAATAATAAGAAGTTTGTTCGTAATATTGAAAGGTTATGTTATTGTAACTTAATAAGGAGTTATGAAAGAAGGAAAGAAAGTTTTTTTGTTATTTATGTAGTTCCTCTGACACTGCTCAGAAACACTTCACAACAATTCAACAACAAAGAATTCCACTGAAGTAAAGGTAAGTGTTGCAAATGTTTTATGCAATGAAATGTCCCAAAAATAACATTGAGTTGAAATACCTGTTAATCTGTTTTTTTTTTAGTTGTGTGGGTGGAGTAAATCATCAGCCTGACTGGTGAAAAAGTTCATTGTTGTCTTTATTGAATCATGGAATCTATACTTTCTACTGAAACAAGTCATTGGAGGCTCAGATTAATATCTCATCAGAAGACAGCACTTTTGGGAATGCAACAATCAAATTGTATTCAACATTCCCATCAATAGCTTTTGGAAGTATGTGTTCAGCTTTCACACCTCTGCTTCTATCACCCTGCCACTGAAATTGACCTCCTTGGCATAACTGCTTTCTTCAGCACAATTGTGCCATACGATTGTGATTCATTGATGAAGGGGAACATCATTTCACGCACCTGCAGAACAACTTAAGTCACCCTGGTCTGTTCGCATCTTCAGTGGATTCTGAGCTGATTCCCAAACCTCCCATCCTAACCTGTATTATATCTGCCTGCAATATCAATTGCACACCGCAAACAATCTCACTCCCACGCCATTGAAAAATTGGACACAATTGCATTAATGATTGACATGGTGTCCTCCCGAATTCCACTGTTCTCAAAATTTAATTTGTTGACGGCTATGCTGTGGATTCCACTTCCATATGCTCTCTTCTTCACTGACGTTTATGAGCTTCCTCTTCCTCAGTATTGTTATTATCCCCATGTGGAGCAATAATTTTTTTAACAACGTATAATTTCCCAACAAGCTGTTGAAATCGATTTCAATCAAACATTACTTGGAAGGCAGCTAACACAGGAAACTATAGAAATTGATTTTTTGCATTAACTAACTATGCAACTGAGAATCCTCATTCATATTTCTACATTAAGCTGAAATCCCAACAGATGTTTAGCCTTGACAACAAACTCCCAACCTCTTGCCAGCTATTCAGCAGACCCTCCTCTCACAGGTGGCTGAGTTTTCCTGTGTCCTCTTTGAAAGTTCCTTCACTCAATCTCCTGAATAACATTAAACTGACTTTAAGCTACAAGTAATTCTTTGCCGGATTCCAGGCAGGGTAGCTGTTCCCACCAGTGAGCAGCTCAGTGGCTAACAGAAAACAGTCTCTCCCTCTGCTTGGCACAACAGCCACTACTTTTGGTCCTTTTCAAGTCCTTTTAGAATCATAGAATTTTACAGAATAGAAGGAAGCCATTTGATCCATCGTGTCTGTACTGGCTCCCAAAAGAGCTATACACAGCTAGTCCTTTTCTCCATCCCTAATTCCACAGCCCTCTAACTTCATCACTTCCAAATATATATCCAGATCTCTTTTGAAGCCTTCTACGGAATCTGCTTCCACCACTCTCCCAGGCAATGCATTCCAATTCCTAACAACTCTCTGAGTAAGGAAGCTGCTCCTTATCTCACTCTTAACTCTCTTGCTGACAATCTTAAACTGTGACCTCTTTTGATCCTTTCCCCTTGAGCCTTTTCAGGTTTCTGTCTGAGTCTGAGTGTTTGTGTACAGCAAGACTAGTTGCCCCTCTTTTGTATTGAGGTTTGAAAGCTGGTACTTGAGATTCTAGAGGGTTTGAACTTGCTTTCTGTCCCCATGGCAACAAAATCACATGGATCTTTGCTTAGGATTATCACCACAACTTTCTTCAGGACATTCAGTTTTCCCTTGAAAGAGACTGTTTAAAACATAACCATCTTATGGAATCTCACATAGTAACAGTACTTTAACTCAACGGTCATAGCTCCAACCAACAAATTCACCAAGCATCTCTCTTTGCTAGGCCTGCATCACCTACAGGCATATATTCCAAAACAAATCTTCTGCTGTTGTAATTCTAGCTCTTTTGGCATCTTCCCTTCCCTCCCACTCTGCCAGCAGCTGTAGAATCTTTGCAGCCCCACTTTTGGAAATGTTCTCCAAATGACTTCTTAAAATGTACATCTTTGGTCAGCCTCTGAGTCGCCAACCAGAATCTGTACATTCCCATTGACTGAGAGTAATTATTTTCACTTCTGCTGAGCTAATATGGGCCATACATTGCAGATATAATGACAGCGAAAGCTACTGACCACCATCTAGATCATGTAATAAAGTCCTGAAATGTGACTTGAAGTCACTATCCTCAATTGGAAGTAAAGTGATGTGGGCTATGAAAGAGGTAGCCAGTTCAATCTCTTCAATTTCACAATGCAGGATTCCAGGGTAAAATGATCTGTGTTCTTGAATAATGGACAGAATTTAACTGCTGTGCCACAAGTGCTAATGTCAACGTCAAAAGGCACTGGAACCCACACAGGTGTGACGTGCGGCAGTTTGGCAATTTTGCCAGCACCAGCCTGTTAAGAGGCCACCTTAAGAGGAGCTGAGAGCTGGATGAATCTCTAAGTTGCTAACACAATCAGCAGGTACCTCCATATTGAAGTGCCTTCAAAGGACCAGTAAGAGAATTAGAGATGTTCTGGGAATAGGGATTCAGTCTCCAACTACAGCGGGTGTCAAAGCCATGGATGTGTCCAGAGCTATGGCCAGATCCCCACCTGGTGGAGCTTCTGAAAAGGAAGGACCAGCCTGGGAAGGCTGCTCACTGTAGCTGGTGGGCACTCCTGATGTGGAGGAGTGGAGGTGTCAATATAAGGATTGCAAGCTCCAAGCTTGAAGGTCTTATGAGGAAAGGCTGAGGGACTTGGGGCTGTTTTCATTAGAGAGAAGAAGGTTAAGAGGTGACTTAATAGAGACATACAAGATGATCAGAGGATTAGATAGGCTGGACAGTGGGAGCTTTTGCCTCGGATGGTGATGGCTAGCACGAGGGGACATAGCTTTAAATTGAGTGGTGATAGATATAGGACAGATGTCAGAGGTAGGTTCTTTACTCAGAGAGTAGTAAGGGCGTGGAATGCCCTGCCTGCAAAAGTAGTAGACTCGCCAACTTTAAGGGCATTTAAATGGTCATTGGATAAACATATGGATGATAATGGAATAGTTTAGGTTAGATGGAGTTCAGATTGGTTTCACAAGTCAGCGCAACATCGAGGGCCGAAGGGCCTGTACTGCGCTGTAATGTTCTATGTTCTATGTTCTAAATAAGGTTGTAAAATGCCCATCAACAGATCTATTAATTAAATTTGTTGGTCACTGGCCTTCGTCAGCACTGTTCTCAGTTTTAGTAATATCCGTTGATGCCAAGAACATGTCAGACTTCTGACCTGACACCACCCACCACCATTTTTCCACCTTTCCTGCTTCCCAGCCAACTCCAAAGGGCTGGTAGAATTCCAACCATTGTGATTGTAGAATTGAGCCTAAATTATTTTGCTCAAAGATCAAACAATAAAAATTCAATATTAATTCCATTCTCTATGTAAAAATGTTCTTTGTAGAGACTAGCTGGATTTTAAGATTGAATGAGATGTGACAGTACAGTGTCAGGATTTGAAAGGTTTCTGATTTGAATTTCCACTGAGGTTATTCCATATCTTATGTTAATGGCATTTTTACCCAGAAATTCAGCAATTGTCTACAAAGAAATCTGATTGCAGATCAATAAAGATTATTAAAATGAGAAACTTTATTTGAAGCAGATTCTTTGAACATAGCAGCTCCTTAGGCAACATAGGGACAATAGTAATCTCTAGTAAGATTGAGTGAGTATGAGGGAAGGTGCATACCAAAACACAATGTCAGTTAATGGCACAAAATAGTGCTATTTTCACATTTAGCCTTCAGCTATTTTAACTTGTCAAGATATTGGCTTGAAACATATTCTCCATAAGTATTTAATTAATCTGCTGGGCTGGATTGTTGTGTGTCCCCGGTGGGATGGATATTTTAAATTCAATCTGAATTAGGATTTGAGTGTTGGTTTGGTTTGTGTTTTGTTGGCGGTCAGGGACAGCTGTGCAGAATAAGTGAACCTGAGAAGATGGTTGTGGGCTGCCTCCTCATTCGCTGCTCTGCACATGGTGGTGTTAGGAAGGGAGTTCCAGGATTGTGACCCAATGGCAGTGAAGGAACAGTGATATATTTCCAAGTCAGATGGCCTCAGATTTTTCCATGTTACTGCTGATCTTGTGCTTCTAGGTGATGGAAGTCACTGGTGTAGAAGATGCTGACAAAGAAGCCTTGGCAAGTTGCATGCACATGAAACATACTGTGCACCAGTGGAGGAAGGAGTGAATGGTGAAGCTAGTGGATATGGTACCAATCAGGTCGTCTGCTTTGCCCTGGGTGTTGTTGAGCTTCTTGAGTGTTGATGGAGCTGCACTCATCCAGGCAATTGGAGAGTATTCCATTACCCTACTGACTTGTAGATTTGAATTGATTTATTTATTGTCACGTGTACCTAAGTACTGTGGAAAGCTTTGTTTACAAGCAGTACAGGCAGATCATAGAAACCAAGGACATACAGATCATTCAGGAAAGTGTCTTGAGGAATTCCTGAAGCAATGCAGTGTGAGGCAGTGGCATTGTGGATCTTTGGTGAACTTCCAGGGACACCGGCTAATTCTCTGGGTACATGGGCTTGAATCTCACCATGGCACCGAAGGGTCTGTTTTCATGCTATACAGCTCTATGACTCTCTAACTCTATGGTAGATGGTAAAATTGAAATTCAGTTAATTAATCTATAATTTGAAAATGTCTAATGACAATAAATTGACTGTTATTAAACACACATTTGGTTCACTAATATCCTTCAGGGAAAGAAATCAGTTGTTCTGACCTGCATGTGACTTCAAATCCTCAGCAATGTGGTTTAGTCTTAGCTGCCCTCAGAATGACTGAGTAATCAATTCATTTGCAGGCAATTAGGATGGGCAGAAGATGCTGGCAATGCCTGCTTTCTATTAAGATTTTTTTTAAAAACAAAGGCATGAGTATCATTCTCTCATATCGTTTGCATTTAGAGCAAAGTCAGCAAGTCTATAGGTCAAGAATGTCACAAAGTAATAACAGTCTGTGAACCGCAATGTTCTTGAAAAATTGACCCAAATATTCCACCTCATTGCTTTCCTAAGCAGCAAAGTTATAGAATTTCATAAAAAGCAATACACTGCTCATGCTGAAAATCTGGAATGAAAACATAGTGTTGGAAATACTCAGCAGGTCTGGCAGCATGTGTGCAGAAAGAGTAACAGACTGAGTTCACATTTCAGGTCAGTGACCTTTTGCCAGAACTCAAATTCTGAATGTTTGGACAGATGGTCAGCAACCTGAAATAGTATTTATTTCGTCTGGGCCTCAGTGTTAGGGCAAGTGCATGTCAGCATCATATGTGCAGCCTGTGGGCCTTCCTGTTTATTTCCATGGCTGTTGCCTGGATAACCTGCAGTCCAGGAGAGTGGCCTACCCCCTCAGGAGCTGCCTGTCATTCAGAGACTCAACAGGTCAGTAGCCTGAGTCGCCCAGAAGGAAGGGTGATCATTGCAGGGGCAGACAGAGGGCCCTAGCCTACGGAAGGTAGGAAGGGAAACCCTTAACATAGATACAGGAGTGAGCTTGGGAATATCATTGGAGCTTCAAGGACCCTTTCATAGTTTATAAAAATGCCTTCCTCTCACCACCCCCTTCCCACAACCCAGGCTTTGACTGGGAGGCTGCCATTGTTTCACTGGCATCCTCCCCATGTCACCGGGCCTGTATCCACTCTCGGCCTTTTCCTACTTACAGGGGATGTCCCTTTTCCTGGCAGCTTTCCCAAGTCTGGTTCTGCTGTTGATAAAATATCAATGATGGGATATAGAGGAGCTCTCCGTGTTTTACAAAACAGAGGGGCCTATGTTGTTGAAGGTGACAGGACAGGTGAAGAGTTAATAAGGGATGCAGTGTTCTTGGCTTTATTGATAAGGCCACAGACTTTAAGAGCAAGGAGGTGTGGTTGAACTTGTACAAGACACTTGTTAGACCTCAGCTGGAGTATTGTGCACAGTTGTGGACACCACCTCATATGAAAATGTGAATGTATTGGAGAGAATGCACAAGCAATTTATAAGAATGGTTCCAGAAATGAGGAACTTCAGCAATGAGGATAGATTGAAAAAGTTGGGATGGTTCTCCCGGGAGAGAAGAAGGCTGAGATAAGATTTGGTAGAGGTTTTCAAATTCATGCGCAGGGTGGCTAGAGTCTATAGGAAGAAGCTATTCCTGCTTGTAAAAGAAAATAAAGTGGAGGGCATAGATTTAGGATGTAAATAAAGGAAGTGCAAATGTGAGAAAAAACATTTTCATGCAACAAGTAGTTAGGGTATGAAATACACGGCCTGGAAGTGTGGAAGAGGCAAGTTCAATCAAGGCATTGAGAGGGACTTTGGATGAGTGTTTGAAGAGAAATGGTGTGTAGGAATTTGAGGAAAATGCAGGAGGATTGGCTCTAGGTAATAAAATCAAACAAGCACAATGGGCTGAATGGTGTCTTTCTATTCCACAATAATTCTATGATTCTGTGAACTGCTATCCAACACCATAAACTAATAGAGATGACACATATCACAAGGCACCAGGATTGGTCATCCAAGAAAACACCACAGCTGTTAACTTTCTCTTTGTCCAAAGCTAGAGCATTGTGGCGTTTTTTAAAATTAATTTGTGGGACATGGGCATTGCTGGCTGGCCAGTCTTTATTGACTGTCTCTTGAGAAGGTGATGATTGGCTGCCTTCTTGAATTGCTGCAGTCTACCTGCTGTGGATTGACCCACAGGAAGGGAATTTTGACTCAGCAGCAGTGAAGGAACGATATATTTCCACATCAGGATGGTGAGAGGCTTGGAGGAGAATTTGAAGGTGGTGATGTTCCAATGTACCTGCTGCCCTTGTCCTTCTAGATGGAAGTGGTCATGGGTTTGAAAGGTGCTGTCTAAGGATCTTTGGTGAACTTCTGCAGTGCATCTCGTAGATGGTACACACTGCTGCTACTGAGCATCGGTGATGGAGGGGGTGGATTCTTGTGGATGTAGTGCCAATCAAGCGGGCTGCTTTGTCCTGGATGACGTCAAGCTTCTTGAGTGTTGTTGGGCTGCACCCATCCAGGCATGTGGGGAGTATTCCATCATGCGCTTGATGTGTGCCTTGTAGATGATGGACAGGTTTGGGGAGCTAGGAACTGAGTTATTCACTGAAGTATTCCTAGCCTCTGATCTGTTCTTGTAGCCACTGTGTTCATGTCGCAAGAACAGTTGGGTTACTGGTCAACGTTAACCCCTGGGATATTGATAGCGGGGGAATTCAGTGATGGTAACACAATTGACAGTCAAGAAACAGTGGTTATATTGTTTCTTATTGGTAATGATCATCGCCTGGCATTTGTGTGGCAGAAATGTGACTTGGCACTTGTCAGCACGAGCCTGGATATTGTCCAGATCTTGCATTTGAACATGGATTGCATCAGTATCTCAGGAGTTGCAAATGGTGCTGAACATTGTGCAATCATTGGCGAACATCCCCACTTCTGACCTTATGATGGAGGGAAGGTCATTGATAAAGCAGCCGAAGATGGTTGGGCCTAGGACACTACAGTGAGGAGCTCCTGCAGAGAAATCCTGGAGCTGAGATGATTGACCTCCAATAATCAAGACCATCTTCCTATGTGCCAGGTATAACCAGTGAAGAGTTTGTCCCCTGATGCTCCTTGATGTCACACTCAATGAAATTGGACCCTGATGTCAAGGGCTGTCACTCTCACCTCACCTCTGGAATTCAGCTCTTTTGTCCATGTGTGAACCAAGGCTGTAATGAGGTCAGGAGCTGAGTGGCGCTGACAGAACCCAAACTGGGCATCGCTGAGCAGGTGCTACTTGATAGCACTGTTGATGATACCTTCCCTCACTTTACTGATGATCGAGAGTAGTCTGATGGGGCGGTAATTGGCCGGGTTAGATTTATCCTGCTTTTTATGTATAGGATAGGTATGGCAATTTTCCACATTGTTGTCTGTATTGTAACTGTACTGGAAGAGTTTGGGGAGCAGCAAATTCTGGAGCACAAGTCCTCAGTACTATTGCTGGAATGTTGTTCAGGTCACATAATCTTTGCAGCATCCAGAGTCTCCAACCATTTCTTGATATCACAAGGAGTGAATCAAATTGGCTGAAGACTGGTATCTGTGATGCTGTGTGGGGACCACTGGAGGAGGCCGAGATAAATCATTCATTTAGCACTTCTGGCTGAAGATTACTGTAAATGCTTCAACCTTATCCTTCGCACTGATAGAGTAATAGAGTAATACAGAATGGAAACAGGCCCTTCAGCCCAAACTGGTCCATGCTGACCATAGTGCCCATTCAGCTAGTTCCTATTGCCTGCATTTGGTTCATATCCCTCTTAATGGCCTAGTGGTATTATCGCTGGACTGTTAATCCAGAGACTGAGATAAAATTCTGGGGACCTGGGTTCAAATCCCGCTGGGCAATGGTGGAATTCAAATTCAATATAATATCTGGAATTAAGAATCTAATGGTGACCATGACTCCATTATCGATTGTCGGGGGAAACCTACCTGGTTCACTAATGTCCTTTAGGGAAGGAAACTGCCATCCTTACTTG
Source organism: Rhincodon typus (assembly GCF_021869965.1). Lineage (NCBI taxonomy): Eukaryota > Metazoa > Chordata > Chondrichthyes > Orectolobiformes > Rhincodontidae > Rhincodon > Rhincodon typus. The sequence goes on along the minus strand of NC_063345.1, from coordinate 15,594,880 downwards.
GTCTAGCCCACATGTGACTCCAGACCCAAAGCAATGTGCTTGACTCTGAAATGCCCTCTGGGCAATTATGGATGGACAATAAATGCTGCCTAGCCAGTGACATCCTCATTCCATTAATGAATAAAGAAAAGATTCATCCTATCTATGCCCCTCATGATTTTATACACCTCAATAACGTCACCCTTCATTCTCCTATGTTCCAAGGAATAAAGACTTGTCCTGGCCACCCTCTCCCTATAGTCCTGGCAACATCCGTATAAATCTTCTTTGCACACTTTCCATCTTAACTATGTCTTTCCTGTAACAGGGTAACCAAAACTGTATACAATACTCCAATCGTGGCCTCACAAATGACTTATACAACTGTAACATAACATCTCATCTCCTATACTCAATACTTCAACTGATGAAGGCCAGCATGCTAAATGCCTTCTTCACCACCCTATCTACCTGTGATGCTGCTTTCAATGAACTATGTACTTGTACTCCTAGATCCCTCTGTTCTACAACAGCAGCAGGGCTACTCACACTCCTCAGGACCTTGGCATTTACTGTATTAGTCCTACTTTGGTTTGACTTTCCAAAGTGCAACACCTCACACTTATCTGTATTGAATTGTATTGACCAGTCCTCAACCTACTTACCCATCTGATCAAGATCTCTCTGTAATTTTTGATAACCTTGCTTGCTATCAATGATACCTCCTAATTTTGTATCATCACTGATGTGCTGGGCTTCCATGTTATTGAGGATGGGGATATTTGTGGAGCCTCCTCCTCCAGTGAGTTGTTTAATTGTCCACCACCATTCGTGACTGGATGTAGCAGGACGGCAGAGTTTAGATCTGATCTGTTAGTTGTGGGATCACTTAGGTCTATCACTTGCTGCTTGTGCTGTTTGACATGTGAGTAGTCCTGTTTGGTAGCTTCAGCAGGTTGACACCTCATTTTTAAGTATGCCTGGTGCTGCTCCTGACACACCCTCCTGCACTCTCCATTGAGCCAGGCTTAATCCTTTGGCTTGATGGTAATGGTTGAGTGAGGGATATGCTGGGCCATGATGTTGCAGATTGTGCTGGACTAAAATTCTGCAGCTGTTGATGGGCACAGTGCTTCATGGATGCCCAGCCTTGAGTTGCTCAATGTCTGTCCCATTTAGCATGGTGATAGTTCCACACAACAACGATGAAGGTTATACTCAATGAAAAGGCAGGACTTCATCTCCAGAAGGACTGTGCAGTGGTCACTCTTACCAATACTGTCATGGACAGATACATCTGCAGCTAGCAGATTGATAAGGATGAGGTCAAGTATTGTTAGTCCCTCACCACCTGCAACAGACCCAGTCTAACAGCTATGACCTTTAGGACCCAACTAGCTCAAACTGTTATTGCTGCCGAGACACTCTTGGTGTTGGACATTGAAATCTCACACTCAGAGTACGTTTTGAACCCTCGTCATTCTCACTGCTTCCTCTAAGTACTGTTCACAATGGAGGAGTACTGATTCATCAGTCAAGGGAGGATGGTACCTGGTAATCAGCAGGAGGTTTCCATGTTTAACCAGAATCCATGAGAATTTATGGAGTCCAGAGTCAATGTTGAGGACTCCTAGAGCAACACCCTCCTGACTGTATACTACTGTGCCATCACCTCTGCTGGGTCTGTCCTGGGACAGGACATATCCAGGGATGGTAATGGTGGTGTCTGGGACATTGTCTGTCAGGTATGATTCCATGCGTATGATGATGCCAAGTTAGTGCTTGTCTAGTCTGTGAGACGGTTCTCCCAGTTTTGGCACTAGACTCCAGATGGAAGCTTCAGGCACAGATACGTTCTCAACACTTAGCATTTAATGCAAATCTTTTCATAACCTCTAAAAATAGTTGAAATCTAACTGTGGTCTCCCTAACACCTCAGCAGATAAATGCAGTACATTTCCCATGTATAACTATATCTGGACTATAGCAGGAAAAAGAGGGAAGACATAAAGCCATTTACCATCATTATACAGGAATATGCAGGGCTGGAAAAGACAGTCTACTGGTCCTAGGTGTACACGAGTGTGGTCTTAAAATAATTTGGACATTTTTTCACTGAAAGTTATAAAGCATTGTCGATCATCCAACAAGCTAGGCGCTGAGACACAAGCTTCGTAACATTGTCCTTAATTCCTGTTTCTTTCCTTAATTCAGACTTCAACCTTCTGATCCTGTCTTCCCACCTTGAAGCAATATTCTGCATGTGCTATATCTATGCTATTGAACACTCCATACTGGCTTCCTTCTATTCATTGAGTTTCAGATTATAAATCTTTCCTCATAACTTACCCTCAGAACATTTGTAAAAAAAATTGTTACCTCTCTTTTTGCTTTCTTCTTGGTCTGAACACATTTTTTTTTCTGCAGCACAATGACAGCATTAAAAACAGTACACTGCCTTAGCATAGGATGTGTATACTCCAATACATTTCTCTGGCTGTTTCACCCAAATGCATTCACTTTTTAAATGTTTCAACATGTAATATGGATACTACAACTGTCATCATTATTATTCCTGGTTACTTTCTAATTGTCCCTTTTCTGATTTAAGTTCACTCATTTTATACTTTTAGCACTTTTTTCACCGACATACTTTATATTTCACAGTCAAATTATACTTTCCATTTGGTTGTACAGCTATAAAACCAATCCTATATTCTCTGCCTCCAGAACTATTCCTATTGCACTTCCGTCAACAAATAGCTTAAACTCTGTCCCGATCCAAGTAATGTGTGTAGACTACAAACAACAGAAATCTAAGCAGCTTTCACTGGACCCCCCACAGTCATAAGCTACTTGCATTTTAACTGAACTTTTAACACACTAAAACATCCCAAGTCCTTCTCAGGAGTGTTTACGCAATAAAAGTCACAGAAGAGGGGGAATTGATGAGGCAGTGGGTTAAAGAAGTATCTTGAAAGACAGAGAGAGGTAGAGAGGCAGGCAGGATTAGGGAGGAAATTCCAGAGCTTAGGGATTTGGCAGCTGAAGGTATGGCTGGCAAAGGTAGGGTGAAGAAAAAACGTGAGTGCACAAGATGCCAGAATTGGTGGAGCACAGACATCTTGGAGGGTTGTGGATTGGAAGAAATTACAGAAATATGAAGAAGTGAAAGTTCATCTGTCATGAGTATTCTCTTTTCTATTTCTAACCATGTTCTGATCCAGTCCCCCACTCATCTGTTATCAGATGATTAAAAATATTTAATGTGGCCCTTTGCTAAAAACCTTTCTAAAAGTTAAAAATGTTACTTAATATGTCATTTTATTATACACTCTAGCTGGGGCATTCTCAAAGATATGAAAGAGATTTGCTTGATAGAATATTCTCCTTCCAAATCCCAGTCGGCTGCAGCTACTCAACTATTGCTATATAGAATTCCTTTTAACTATTCGTCAAATGTTTTCATTATAGAAGTAGCTGAATCAATAATTGATGTTACCAAGGCTGACGCTTCGGGCCTAGACCCTTCTTCATTTTCTGAAAAAGGGTCTAGGTCCGAAACATCAGCCTTCCTGCTCCTCTGATGCTGCTTGGCCTGCTGTGTTCATCCAGCTCTACACCTTGTTATCTCAGATTCTCCAGCATCTGCAGTTCCTACTATCTCTGAATTGATGTTACCACTTGGCAATTAATCATTTGGTAAAGTTCCCTGTTGAAATATAACTCTTGTTAAATCTTACCCAATGCTAAACATTTCTCTTCAATCCTCAGCTCCTGAATAAATACAAATATATAATGAATTAGAAGCAGAATTAAGCCATTCAGGCCTTTGAGCTTCTTCCAATGTTCAATAAGATCATGTTTGATCTGATTGTAACCTCAAACCCACATTCCTACCTCGCCCCCTCTTTTTACTGCCTGGTTTAACAAGAATCAATCCATTTCTGTCTTAACTAATTTCAAGGACTTTGTTTCCACCATCTTTTCAGGATAAAAACTTGCCTATTCCCGGATTTAAATGGATGACTCCTGACATTTAAACAGTGTCTAGATTCAAGATTCCCCCATAACAGGAGACATCCTCTCTGCATGTACTCTGTCAAGACCCTTCAGGATCTTATGTGTTTCAGTCTTCCCTTACTCTTCTAAGCTCAGCAGATAAAACTTAGCTTGCCCAACCTTTCCTCATCAGGCAAACCCCTCATTTCAAGCATTAGTCTGGTAAACATTCTCTCAACTGCCTGTAACATATTTACATCCTTCCTTAAATAAGGTGACCAATACGGTGCACAGAATTTTGTTTCATCAGTGCCCTGTAAAACTGATGATTAACCTCCCTAATTTAGTATTCAATTCTGCTCATAATAAATGACAATATTTTATTAGTTTATCTAATTAATTGTTGTACTTGCATACGAGCCTCTTGCAATCCCTGCACCAGCACCACCCAGATTCCTCTTCATCTCAGGGGACTGCAATGTCTGACAATTCTGACAATGCGCTTCCTTTTTAATTCTTCCTTCCAAAATGGACAATTTCACATTTTCCTGCATTGTACTCCATTTGCCATGTCTTTGCCCACTTACTTACCCTATTTCTTTTTGTAATTTCCTTATGTCCTAATCATAAATTACTTTCCTGGCTATCTTTGTCTCAGTAGCAAATCAGACAACCATATCTTCTGCCACTATATCAAAGTCATTTGTATAAGTTGTAAACAGTTGAGGTCCTAGCACAGATCCCAATGGCACACCATTTGATAACACCTGAAATGACTATTTATGCCTACTCTGTGCTTCCTGCCAGTCAGCCAATCTTCTACCAATGTCAATATGCTACTGCTTGCTACACCAGGAGCTTTCATTTCCCACAATGACCTTTGATATGGTGCCTTCTGGAAAAGAGAGGAACATTTGTGATATTAGGTATATAACCATAAAATCATAGAATAACACATTACATAAGGAAACCATTCAACCCACTGAGCATATACCAAGTGATCTAAAGAGCTATTCTAGTTGGTGCCAGTTCCCAGCTTCTTCCCTATATTGCAACAATTTACTCTTCTTGAAATAATTATCCAAATGTCTTCTGAAAGCTACTGTTCAAATTTTAAAAATTCATTCAGGGGACGTGGAATTCACTGATGAGGCAGTATTTATTATATCCCCAGTTGCATTTGGGAAGATGGTGATGAGCTTCCTACTTCAACTGTCGCAGTCTATGTGTCGGAGGGACAGCCAGAGTGATGTTTGGAAGGGAGTACAAGGATACATGACCCAGCAAGAATGAAAGAACATGGTTCTGATTGAGGATGGTGAGTAGCTTGGACAGGAAACTTTATCGACTTTCACCACAACATCAGGAAGGGGACCCCAAATTTTAACCACTCATTGAGGAAAACAGTTTTTCTTCCTGCAACCTCTGATTTGACTTCTTGACCTACAGCTTAAAACTGTGCCCTCTTATTATTAACTTTTAACCATTGGAAACAGCTTCTCTGTATTTACTCTTTTGAAACCATTCATGTTGTAATGTTAAGGGTATGGTTCATATACCTATTAAAATGACTTATTTTAGAGTTTACATTTAAGCTAGTTTGCATTTGTGGGTTTTGGTCCATGAGTTGGAAGGGGTTTTATGATTAACTTATTGATATTTATGTAACCATGGAGATTTCTTTTTAAAAGACTGTGAAAAAAGAATTCCTCGTCTGTGATGGGCTTCATTTTCATTGGGGGGAGAGTTTATAAGTGTACAAAGTAAGCAGTGTCCATTAGTTTTTTAGTTTAGAAGGTCAGAGATTTTTTTTCGATGAGGGGAAATCCACACAGCACGGAAAAAAAAAACTTTTGGGCTTCGCAATGGTAATTTTGTAGAAATCTTGGTTATAGCTGGGTATGTAAGACAAAAGCTTGTGATGTAAGGATATGCTTTAGAACTGTTAGAAAATGGGTTACATTATTATAAGCAGGATAGTTTGAAAGTTGCAGACTAGAATTGCTTTTGTTACAACCCTGAAGGGGTTATTTGAAGCTGAAAAAATCGAAGCACTATTGTATGAAGGCTCCAGGAAGAGTCTACAAGATTTTCAAGACAGGGATTTGAAGAATAGACATAACATAGTGTGGAGGTGGAGGAGCACAGCAGGCCAGGCAACATTAGAGAAGCGGGAAAGTTGACATTTCGGGTTGGGACTCTTCTTCAGAAATGGGGGAGGGGGAAGGGAGCTCAGAAATAAATCGAGAGAGGAGGGGTGGGGCTGGGGAAGATAGGTGGGATGGTGAAAGGTGAGTGCAGGTAGGCACTCCTTGACCTGACACAACCTGTCCATCTTCTCTCCCACCTATCCACTTCTCCCACCTCACTGATCAATCCCCACCACTCCCTATAATCAAAGCTTCACCAGTCTATCCACATAACTATAATCCAATTTCCAAAATTTAACATTGAATCATTTTCCAAGCATTACAGATGGCAGTTAAGAGGTAATCACATTGTTATGGGTTTGGACTCACCTACAAATTTGACTAGATTTCAAGAGAATGGAAGATTTGGCTTTTGTTTTATTCTTTCATGGAATCTAGGAGTCCTTGATTAACATTTAATATATAAAGTTCACATATTATAATTCAACAAATAATAAATAGATCATATAGATATGAAAATCTGTTTTAAAAGTACTTTGCAAAACTGTTGTTTTATTATGAACTTACCAGTCCATTATTACACTTGACACATTTCATCTTATGGATCATGGCCCGGAAATAAAAGATGGTATTGACTCTCACATTAGCATTTAGTATTACAGGTATTGATTTTTAACAAGACCAGACCAACATTTTCTAAATGCCACCTTGCTATCACTGATTTTAACGTGAGATGAGTGAAATAAACGTTTAATTTCAAATGAAATACAATCAGATTTTTACTCCAAAGGCTGCAGTTTCGCTCAGAATTCTGCTACATACAATGAAGTTTTAAAATAAAATGTGATTAATTTACAAGGTAAATAACTTATCTCAGTCTGAAGCTGCGCTCCTCCAAACCCAGGCTAAGTGGAAAGTACAACTGCTTTTGAAAAGGCATAGAATGCAACCTGGAATAGTTACTGACCACTCGGGATTTCAGCTGAGCTCTCCATATTACCTACTGAAAGAAGGCTCAGTGAAGCCTTTTTCCACTACCTCTTACATTGACATTAGCCACTGTACCTTCCACCTCCGAGAATATCCGGCCTGTGCCCCCAAAGACAGACAGACACACACACACACACACACACACACACACACAGAGACTCACATACACATAAACACACAGACACACACACACACACACACACACACACACACAGACACACACAGACACACACACACACACACACACACACACGCTCTCTCTCACACAGACACAATCTCTCTCTCACAAACACACACACACACAGACACACACACACTCACACACACACACACACTCTCTCTCTCTGTCCCCTCCTTCCAGAAATGCACACACTGTAACTAGCTCTTCCTTCCGCAAGCCCACTCTCTTCTGCCAAGTGGTAGCAGCCAGTGAAGAGGGTAACAGCTTGGCAGTACAAGCCGTAGACAGAGTTAGCACGGGCTATTTTTATCAATGCTTTTATGCGGTCATAGAGTCATACAGGCCCTTCGGTCCAACCAGTCCATGCCGAACATAATCCCAAATTAATCCCACCTGCCTGCTCCTAGCCCATATCCTTTCAAAGCTTTCTTATTCATGTACATATCCAAATATCTTTTAAATGTTATAATTGTGCCCACATCTACCATTTTCTCAAGGAGTTTATTCCACACGTGAACCACCCGCTGTTTAAAAAAATTTGTCCCTCTAGTCTTTGTTTTAAATCACTGTCCTCTCACCTTAAAATGTGCCCCCTTGACTTGAAATCCCCCATCCTAGGGAAAAGACACCTACCATTAACCTTATCTATACCCCTCATGATTTTATAAACTTCTATAAAGTCACCTCTCAATCTCCGAAACTCCAATGAAAGAAGTCCCAGCCTATTCAGCTTTTCTGTATAACTCAAACCCTCCATTTCCAGCAAAATCCTGGTAAATCACTCCAGCTAAATAATATCCTTCCTATAACTGGGCAACTTTTGAGCAGAAGAAATGAAATACTGAGGTATGAGGGCTGGTGCAGGGCACAGTATTGGAAAAGGAGGAGGTTTCAGTCATAATCACTGTTTCTGTGTGCTCAGTTGGGGTCACAACCCACAGTTTTCAAGCCACTATATTAATCTCTCAACTAAGAATCATTATAATTATTTATTCTGCATCATCTCCAAAGCCTTTACAGCTTTTCTGAAGTCCCATGCCAAAATGAACACAATATTCCACCTGGGGCCAAATTACTGTTTATATAGGTTTAACTTAACTTCCTGGTTTTTGTACTCTGCTCCATTATTTATAAATTCCAGGTTCCCAGATGCTTTATCAAATAAGTTCTTGACTTGTTCATCACATTCCAATGTTTGTGAACAAACCTCTAATAGTTGAGGAATGTACTATTCTTTCCAATTCTAAAATGTGACTTGCCCTCAAATGATTTATGCATTAATTAGACAGGGGAAACGCACATCTTCAACTTCCCTGAGGTGGGTTTGAATGGTTGGGAAGACAATACAGACCATAATATCTAGCATAATCCAGCTCAGCAACACAACAGATGGTAGATAAAACTACCCATTAATGTTAGTACCCATTAAAACCAGATAATACTACAGCACAGCTCCATCATTAAGTAAGAACATATTTCTTCATTATGCTTGTCTTGCAAAAATATGGACAACTTTGAAATCTAGGAATATATGATGGTACAGTCATATTACAATTACGCAATGGTTGGTAATTTGTTCTACTCTGAAAAACATCTCTACTTTTTTAGCTACAACAATAACATTTCAAAATACTACAAGTGTACATTTATTTCCAGTAAACGCTAATGATTTGTTACAATCGAAATTAAAATTTTCTACTTCAGAATTAATTGTTATGGTGAAAACAGAGGCTTTGAATACATTTAAAGAGGAGCTGAATAAATTCATAATAAGCAAGGGGGTGAAAAGTTATCATAGCTAAGCAAGGATTTGGAATAATCAGGTCAACCATGATTGTATTGAATGGCAGAGCAGGCTAGAGGGGCTGAGTGGCCTACTCCTGCTCATAAACCATAGCTCCTTTGTTCACAGGATACAGGCATCATTGGCTAGACCAGCATTGATTGCACATCCAGAATTGCCTTTGGGAAGATGGTGGTGACCTCTCTTCTTAAATTGCCTCAGTCTGACAGACACCTGCAGTGCTGTTAGAAAGGAAATTTGACTAAGCGACAGTGACAGACAGTAATGAAGTTCCAAGCTATGATGGTGTGTAGCTTGGAAGGAAACATACAGGCAATGGTTTTCCCATGCATCTACTGCCCTTGTCCTTCCAAGTGGTAGAGGTCCACAGATGCACCTCAAAGATATGGCTACATGTAATGCACTACTGTAATCAGCAATGATAACACCTACAGATGCAGAAAATGTGCAACAGTCATTGATTTTTCTCCATCTATCTCTTGATGAGCAAAATCCAATAACTAGGGGTCACAATTTGAAGATTGTCAGCAAGAAAACTAGGAGTGAGGCGAGGAGAAACTTCTTCACTTAGAGAGTTTGTTAGGATTTGGAATCTGCCTGGGAGAGTGGTGGAGGCGGTTCCATAGCAGGTTTCAAAAGAGAGCTGGATATGTATTTGAAAGTTTGAACGCTAAAGAGATAGGGCTGGAGAATGGGATGAGCCCAGTAGCTTTCGAGAGCCAGTCCCTACATGATGGTTCAAATGGCCTCCTTCTGTATTGTTAATTTCTATGACTCCATGAAAACTATTTGTATTTTGGTTTTTCTGAAGTATCTTCATTTACAGTGCACTGTCGACTAGCTTCAATGAGAAGGAGACAGCCAATATCAATTGCTGTATCAGAATTCTCCACACTGAAACAGGGCAGTGGGAAAATAGATCACTTCAAGGTATAACTACAAGTACCTTAAAGCTGTTCCAAATTATTTGTGCAATTGTCAGTCCGTCACTCAAGGCTTTTATATACTTTATCGAAGCAATAAATAATCTATCACTGTCCAAGACTCAAGCTTGTCTTTCAGAAAAGAATAAACTAATGCATCGGTAGCAATTGCTTCATGCATCAATGTTCCTGTTGGCTTCTAAGATCAAAATGAATGCCAATCCATGCTGGAGCAAGTTGCATAGTTAAATGCAATAATGTGACTTAAATTCACACAGCCACATTGCAAAGTGCTAGGACAGAAGTTTCTGATCTGGGGTATTCTCTGCAAAATAATTAGTGCGCTAAACATGGCAACATACTGTAACGTGCAAGCTTTACATTGCAAACATGGACCAAAGTAAAAATGCAGCGAATTGAGAAAATAAAGATATACAGGAAATCAACAAAACAAAATTTGAGATTTCCAATTTGTTGCATCTCTTGAGAATAATCAATTATAACTTTCCATTTTTTGTAAAATCAGTAGGGAAGTAGACACAGTAGTTTCAGTGGCAGCATGGCAAAAGCTGATATAATGTAGGAAAGGAATTGGACTATTTAGTCTCTGAGCTTATTCCAGCATTCAGTGAATTGTGAAATCATCGCATTGTTCAGCAGAGGAGGCAACTTGAGCGACTGAGCATGCATTCAGTCTTTCAAAGAGCAATCAGTTAGTCCTTTACCTCTACTGCCCCCCACGTTCCCAAAATTTATTTTTCTCCTTCAAATATTTTTCCAATTTCTTTTTAAAGGCTATCATTGAATCTGTCTCCAGCACTCTGTCAGGCAGTGCATTCCAAATCTTAATCACTTGTTGTAAATTGTTGTTTCCTTTAAGTCTTCTGCCAATCACATAAATCTTTGTCATCTTGGTTCTGACACTTCAGACGTTGGAAACAGTCTGTCTTTTTTTTTGTCTAAACATTCATAACACCTCTATCAATTCTCCTCTTAATCTTCTCTGTTTAAAGGAGAACAATCCCAGCCTCTCCAGTGATTTATGTAAGTGTAATCCCTGGCCCCTGGAACCATTGTAAATCTCTTTGTTGTTCTTTTTGAAAGTTTCTCATCATTCCTTAAGTGTGCTGTTTAGAATTGGATACAATGAGTTGAATTTTCCCATTAAATTTCCACAGTCTGCGTTGGCTTCAATTCTAGCCAGGGAACCCACAAGTGTCCATCGGGTGATGTCAGTCGCAGTCTTCCGGGGTGGCTAACTAAGATACTGCCTCTGGGAGCTCACGTCAATTAAAGACAGCGGGAGAACTAGAGAATTAGCAGGTGCAGCAATCCTTCAGCAATTCCCAGCCTGTAGATTCACTGGGTAGCATCATGCCCACCGCTGCCGACCCACACCATCTCCATCCATCAGTCAGGCACTAGCCTCAACAAGAGACACATCATCTGCTGAAAAGACCCTAGTGGCATCAATCTGCCCTCTGGTATGTATTTAATGGAAGCTGATTAGCTACTGACTAGTCCCATATGGATAACCGATGCCGGTCAGACCTCCACCTCTGGCAGGATCGCTCAGAGATGGGAACGTCTCATAGAGTTAGATATAAGATTCTCTAGAGTTAATTCTGGTCCTTCCTCTATACCTAGTCTCCACAGGACAGCAAAGATTTAATCCAACTTGAACCATGCTAGTGTTTTCTACAGGTTTACCAATAACATCATTTGTTTTTACACTATGTCTCTCTTTGTCAAAAGCAATGATCCGTGTGTTTTGTCAATTGCTTTAGTATCTGTGGTATAATGACATTCATGTAAATCAGGATGCTGTAATTGATCACATAACTCTGTTATCAATCAAAAGTCACACCACACCAGGTTATACTCCAACAGGTTTATTTGAAATCACAAACTTTCGAGCACAGCCCCTTTGTCAGGTGAAGCTGCTTGATGAAGGAGCAGCAGTCCAAAAGCTTGTGATTTCAAATAAACCTATTGGACTATAACCTGGTGTCGTGTGAAGTCTGATTTTATCCACCCCAGTCCAACACTGTAACCTCCACATCTGTTATCAGTAAGGGAAAAAACACCAGCCGAGAGTGATCCTGGGAAAAGAGAGGTCTTAGACACTAGGCAAGGTGCTTGGTAACCTACTGTACACTGTGTAAATAAAGGAGTGTTACAAAACATAAGGAATTCGAGAGCTTTACAGCTTCATGAAGAGTGTGTGTAGATATCACAGCCCACAGATACTCTGGACAAGTATCTCAATGTACAGGTAGCAGTATTGGTTTAAAGTACAAGATAAAGAACATAAGAGGTAAAAGATAAAAGAACATAAAGCATGGTGGAAGCTCAGCTGAAAGCCTTCAGAGTCAGGGTCTGAGGTTAAAATATCATCCAAGCAACATAGTTGATAAAAGGAAGAATCCAAAGGCAGGACAGAACTTTGGAAGATTTCAGCTGAGTAAAATTGAGAAGATTCGGTGGTAATCCAAGACCTCAGAAGACTTTGAGATAGTAAGGATTGCAGATGCTGGAAGTCAGAGTTAATAAAATCTGGAGCTGGAGGAGCACAACAGGTCAGACAGCATCCGAAGAGCCAGAAAGTCAACGTTTTGGGTCGGGACCCTTCATCAGGACTGGGGAGGGGAAAGGGAGCTCAGAAATAAATAGGGGGGCCTGGGGCTGGGGAAAGATAGGTAGGATAGTGATAGGTGGATGCAGGTAGGGGGTTGTAGAGATTGGTCTGTGGGAAGGGTGGAGCAGATAGGTGAGAAGGAAGATGGACAGGTTGTGTCAGGTCAAGGCGGCAGGGATGAGAGGGAGGACTGAACATGGGATGAGGCTGGGGTTGGGGAGATTTTGAACGTGATGAACTCTATGTTGAGGCCATTGCACTGTAAGCTCCCAAGGCGAAATATCTTCCTCCAGTTCTTCCGCCAGTTCTTCCTCCTCATGTTCTTCCTCCAGTTTACCTGTGGCCTCTTTTTGACATCGGAAGAGGCCCAGGATGGACATGTCATCAAGAGAGTGAGAGGAGGAGTTGAAATGGTTGGCAACTGGAAGGTGGAGTTGATTGGAGCAAATTAGTCACTGAGTCTGTATTTGGTCTGTCCGATGTAGAGGAGACCACATCGGAAGGAATGGCTGCAATAGGCCAGGTTAGAAGATGTGCTGGATTTGGAATGACAAAATGAGGCCACACATAAACTTTACACCAAGTTCCTCCAACTCGGCTTCCAGTGCAGGTGGCATTTAAAGTAGGGGAGGTCATCTCTTGTGCCAGCAGCACTTTGGTAGAATTTCACTCTTCTTCCAGCGGCAAAGGTGTTAAGACAGCTACTTCCCATCATATCCACCTCTGATTCAGAGAACTCGACAACGTTTGATGGAAAGGGTGAATTCACGGCTTCTGACAGCATTTCTGCCTGTTCCGAGGGGCGGGGCACACTTTGCTGCTGCACAGTTTGCAAATTCATGGCTTTTTTATGGCCCACATGCTATTCAGGACTGTCACACCTATCCACCTTTATATGTCACTGGTCCTAACCTCACGTTGACCATGCCTCTTACTCATTGTGGGGCCATTTTGGTTATTCTTACATTAAATTTTGTCTCCTCTATTAAACTGTGCCTTTCACTTGGTGGAGTCTTGTGTTCAACATTGGAGTTGCTGATGCCATTTCACCCTCCCTTGCCCAGGTCTGGGAAGATTAGACTTAAGCTGGTGCAGAGTCTTCTACCCATTAGCAACTCTGCTGGTGCTATCCCTGTAGTTGCATGTGAGGTGGCCCTACAATCAAACAAGAACAAGAATATAAGGATGCAGAAGTTATGCTGCAGTTATGCAAAACCCTGGTTCATACCCAGTCAGAGTACTGTGAGCTGATCTGTCTATCACACCTTAAGAAGGATATCTTGGTCTTGGAGGGTGTACAATGTCGGTTTACAAGAATGAGAATCTTCAGGTGTTAAGTTATGAGGAAAGACTATACAAATTAGGCCGGTTTTCTTGAACATTTAGAAGGTTGAGGGGTGATTGATTGAATCATCAAGATATAAATTGGAAAAAGACTTGGTAGATAAAGATAAACTACTTCCAGTGGTTGGGGATTCTAGAGACCCAGGGGCATAGTCTGAGAATTAGGTCCAGGAGAGATGTCAGGAAGCACTTCTACACACAAAGGGTGGTAGATGTTTGGAACTCTCTTCCACAAATGGCAGTGGATGTAGGATCAATTGCTAATTTTAAATCTGAGATAGATTTTTTTTGTTAAGCAAAGTTATTAAGGGGCTATGGACCAAAGACAGGTACATTGAATTGAACAATAGATCAGCCATGAACTCAGTGAATAGTGAAACAGATCCAAGGGGCTGAATGGTCTACACCTGTTCCTAGGTCTCTATGGTCAAATAACCAGAGCATCAGGGATATTTGGAGAGCATTGCAGCACACAAGCTTTACACTAACTGAGAAATGCCAATTCTCTGGAAATCAAATGAAGACAAGGGCCATCGGTGAATTTCCAGCACTGAAGTTGCTAAATAATTTACAGCACAGAAAATGAAGAGGGAAAGTTCCACACCAATTTAGCCAGTCTGATGCTTTTGAAAAAAAGCCATCAATGACATTGGAGTCAGAAATATATAACAGGGGGGTTCTGAAAGGTTTAAAGAGAAACTGATGTCTTAGTCCATTTCAACCTAAGGTTGTTCATTATCATAGCCACAGGGTGCATGAATGGAGCAGCCCTTATCTAAATGCGAACTGACTGAACACAAAAATTGGTCTATTTTATGTCAAGAGCTTTGAGACAGACTGGACAAGGGTATGTAACATAGAGAAGGAGGTGTTTGCAGTTCCATGCAGTTTGCAGTTCACTGACTGTCTTATGAGACAAACATTCCACATTGAGATGAAAAACAGCCTCTGGCAACATTATTGGGATTGACAGAAATCTCAAAATGCGTATATGCATCCAGAGATTCAAACTTATACTGATGAGATACTGTTATGAAATAGTTGTATGTTCCAAGCATGTATTGGCAATACAGTTGAGGGTAGCAGAGGATTGAGCAGAAAAATTAGGTTTTGTTCTTGCAGAAGAAGTCAAGTCTTATTCTCTGGCAATAACCAAAACTTTACTAGCAATGGAGAGCAAACCCAAACAAATTTGTGCAGCTAGAAACGCTGACAATGAGCACACAAGGGCCAGGCAATTTTGGATGGATGATCAAAATATAGTCCAGCAGAACAGCTGTTGAAAAGATATCGTGAACATAAAAAACACTCAACAATATAGTAGATTTATTGAGTGTACAACCAGGGAATGGTTATATCAAAGTAGTGCGAAGAGAACGACCACATTAAATCTAGGTATCACAAAATGCAGAATAAGAGCACAACAATCAATGTGGTGGCCAAACTTTTGAAAGACATACATAATTACATTTTGTTGTGCCAAAGGTGTGCCATACTCAGCCAAGTGCCTATGAAGCCAATGATTTTATCAAGATTTGTGGAAAGGCCATGGGAAAGTCAAGCCACAGAATTGCTTGCTTGTAAAGGGAACACATATTTAGTTCTAGTCAATTATTATTCAAGATTAATTGAAATGGCAAGACTTTATTCAACAACAGTGGATTCAGAGAATAGAGTACCGGAAAGGATCTTTGCAGTACACAGAATTATTGGACAATGGATCTAAATCCATGTAAGAGGATTTCAGGAAGTTCAGTTTGGAAACTGACATCAACCATGTGACAAATTTTCCATACAATCCTCAATCAAACAGAGAGGCAGAAAGAATGATTAAAACAGTGATGCACAGGAATCCAAACAGGGAATTAGCTCAGAGATAGTAGGAACTGCAGATGCTGGAGAATCCGAGACAACAAGGT
>NC_063345.1:15560594-15578940 GCF_021869965.1 Rhincodon typus | reverse complement strand
CTGGATGAACACAGCAGGCCAAGCAGCATCATAGGAGCAGAGAGGCTGACGTTTCGGGCCTAGACCCTTCATCAGAAAAGGGGGAGGGGAAGGGGGTTTTGAAATAAATAGGGAGAGAGTGGGAGGCGGATAGAAGAGGGATAGAGGAGAGGATAGGTGGAGAGGAAACAAACAGGTCGAAGAGGCGGGGATGGGGCCAGGAAAGGTGAGTGTAGGTAGGGAGTTAGGAAGGGGATAGGTCAGTCCAGGGAGGCACGGTTGGGGCCAAATTGGGAAGGCTTGAATGTGGATTGTAGTCCATTGGGGATGATCTGGTTCCGTAGGCAGGTGCTAAGGAAGGTGATGTGGCTGTAGTACCTGGTTTGCTTCAGGATGTGGTCGAGCAGTTTCAGGGCCGAAGAGATTACGAGAGAGTTGCAGTGGGAGAGAGATCCCTTGAGGTTTGTCCGGAGGGAGGAGGGTAACTTCTTCAGGTTAGGCATCCTTAGAAGAGGCTTCGCAGTGGGGTTAAAATCGAATCAGAGATAGTAGGAACTGCAGATGCTGGAGAATCCGAGACAACAAGGTGCAGGGCTGGATGAACACAGCAGGCCAAGCAGCATCATAGGAGCAGAGAGGCTGACGTTTCGGGCCTGACCTGAGATACAAAACAACACCATGAATAACCTTACCAGGGGAATTGTTAATGGGGAGGAGGTTAAAGATAACCTCAGGCCAAGCATAATCTCCCAAGACCACATGAAAGTAAAACAAGCAGAGAAAAGCCACAGCAAAAAGCAGCAGTGGTGATACAACTCTAGACATTAAGCGAAAACTCTTGTCAACTTGAAAGATAGGACAGAAATGTTGGAAAGGAAGTCAGAAAACATAATCAATAAATAAAGAAATCAACTGAGATCTTATATTGTCAGAACACCTGAAAGGAAACTCAGGAGGAACAGTAAAGTATTTTTATAACGTAAGCCAGGACATGACAGATGTGATTAATTCACAGTATTGGAAGCCTTACCAATGCTACATCTGACAGTGTGCAATGTGGAACAACTGTATGAAACATTGTACAGCATTTACAGCCCAGATCAGGATGTCCAGCTCCATTCTGAGGCAGGGAGGAGATATGAGAAGGTGATTACAATGGTTATGTTAATTATGACGTTATCAATGTCATCAATATTACAAAGTGTATGCGAGTAAAGTTAATCCATTGGAGTGATATAGACAAAGTAGAGAGAACCGGGGATTGGCGGGGCAGGTAATGTAATGTGATTCATGGAAATCATGATGTTGAGACTAATCACAGATTCTGACTTTAGTAAAAGAGAACACAACAGTCCCAAATGAACATGTGAAGAGAGAAGTCTTAGGTGTGACACATAGAGCTGCATTTGACAACACCAGTCTAGTTTAAACATGTGAAGAAAGAGGTCTAAAACACCACTGATTGAATTATATTTGAGCATGTACAATATACAGATATTAATAAAGGTGTGTTACAGTACATGAGGAGTTGAAGAGACTACATAATAATAAGGAGCAAGCAGCCTCGGTGATAGTGCATGTGCAGGCCATCACTGCCCAGAGATATTCCACAGTGACATCTCAATGTGCAGGTAGGAATATTGGCTCAAAGCATAAGTTAAAGCAATAACCTGACGTGTCACCTTCAAAGAGTTGTACACAAGCACCCTCAGGTCTTTCTGAATCACAGTCTCTGCTTAAACCTGTAATATGTTCATGCCTACTCTGTATTTTAACTCTTCCCAGTTTCCTGGCTCCGTATCTTTTAGCATCTTGTATCAATCTCAGTGTTAAAATGATTTAATTATCTATTGCTTTTTATGGAAGAGAATTCAACACTTCTGCTGCCTTTTGAAGAAGTGCTTCCTAAATTTTCTCTTAAATGGCCTGATTTTGATTTTTCAGATTATGTCCTTGAGTCACCCACCAGCAGAAGAAAAAGGGTTTTCTTTGCCTAACTGATCAATTCCTTTCAAAATTGTAAAAATCTTGATCGTATCAGATCTAAACTTTCTATAACCCAGAGAATACGAGCCCCGTTTGAAGGCTGTCTTCATAATCTCATTCTGCCACCCTTGACAGATAAACCAATGCCACCAGATATTTCTTCAAAGAGACTTCCTGTAAGATTATTGCAAAATGAACAGAAAGGATAGGGATAACCACAAGATTAGACTTCATAAGCAATAATCATTGTGAGAGTAGATAATGAGGTTATGAGTCAATTGCTACTGCAACTATCAAGATTTCACTTGTATCTAATGAGGTTTTAATATACAATTTTTTATTGAGACAAGAATAAACCTAACCACACTTACCCATCATGAGTTTCAGCACTGCAGTATTAGAAGTGAACTTTGATTATTTTGAGCTTCTAAGCAGATGAGGATTTTTCTACAAATCTGATTGACTGGAACGCATCATCAAATGCAAATAGCTAACGATTTGTAAGAAACCACATCTCTTCAATTTTGGGGACACAAACTGAAATGGAAATTGAACTGTTATAACTGAAAAGCTTGGAAAATTTATTTTAACTTGAAAATTAAGTGTTTGCATACCGTTGAGCTGTGCAATATGATGTTGCCTTTTTGGAAGTAGTAAGAGGGAGAATTTGAGACTTGACAGCACTGGGAATCTTTTGAGCTAAGGAAATTCTGCATAGCAACAGCTTTCTGATAGAATGAGAGTTAAAAATCTGGAAGCGTCAAGAGTAGCAGAGAGTGAAAGAAATAGTCAGAGCCCACAGACAGAAAGCATCCTTTTCTATTTCTCTATGGAGAAAAAGACAGAAATGCAAGAAAACTTTTAAAACTTCAGACAAAAGAAAACTAAGTTAACTGATCAACCATTGAATCACAGAACAATTGTCAACTGCAGAAAACAATGTATCATCTTTGTAAAAATCAAAAGCAATAAGGAGAAGATCTTCCCACTCTGTAGTCTAGAATTTTCATTTCAGAAATTTTATATACCCTGTATATATCCTTTTTCACCCTGAACTGGCTTTTCACTTTCCCCTTAGGCTTCTCCTCTGACTCTACTTTCTTATCCCATTGTCACTTTCCTCAACACCACAGCTTCTGTACTATAGGTGACCATTGGGTCAGATTCCTCAAATGATGCTTGAATACACGAGAAGGATTGGCCTATCAGAGTCCTCAACCAGTGAATTAAGATTGTGTCTGTAAGGTCATTTCTGCATTTGGGATCCCCAGAATAGGCCATTTTATGAGCTGTCCTCATTGATCCACATATGAGGCAAGAACTTGTTAGGCCCTTGCTGGAGATGATCCAAGGGCTTGGACAGTGTATCTTGAGAGTTACCCATTGCAACTAGTATATTATTTTGGAGTGCAAAACGTTCCCTGTCTAGATGTTGTGGGGAAGGCAGCAAATAGGCTACTGCATAAGATAAATAACACTCTTCAATTTTTTCATTATTTGGAAGGTAACCATCTGATCCGATTCCTGGAACTGCCTGTATGGATCCTTCTTGAAGGCTAATTTTGGATATTTCTCAGCCATTCCCAGTAATTGGTTGGGTATATGGTACCACCTATTCGCGTTCTATCTCCCCATCGTGCCAGTTGCCCCTGACATACATCAGCTCTGTATCATAGGGGCCATTGTGGATATTTATATCCCCTTCCTCATCCTCTGACTCAAGATCACTAACATCCACCTTGCACTCCCTCATTGCACACACTATCTATCTTGTTCACTTCAGGATCTCATGTAGCCACCTTAACCCTGAAGGGCCCTTGATTCTCCTTTTGATACAGATTTTGGGACTTTTCTTTGATGAGAGAAGAATAATAAGCTACTTTCAGGTCTGCACACAGCTGTTCTGCTTCCTCAGCTCTGCAGCACTGTTCAAATTCCTTTTTCTGTCAGACTGGCATACTGCCATTCATTATTGACACACTAACTTCTAATAAATTGCATCCAGTGATACCACTTTTCCCTTTCTACCTCATATTTTTCCGATTTCTTTTCTCGACCCACTTCTCCTCCTCAAGTTATTCAACAAATTCTCCAATCTGCATCCCTCTCTTCTAATTTTGATGCAGTCCATCTATATCTTCTGATGAATTCTTTTCTTTGAAATGCCATTAACCATTCCTGTCTTCCAAATAGAATGCACTCATTGGCTTCCCAGACCGGCACTCTCACTGCTCACTTAGGGGTGGCATGGTGGCTCAGTGGTTAGCACTGCTGCCTCACAGCGCTAGGGACCAGGGTTCAATTCCACCCTTGGGCGACTATCTGTGTGGAGTTTGCACATTCTCCCTGTACCTGTGTGGGTTTCCTCTCAGTGCTCCGGTTTCCTCCCACTGTCCAAAAAGATGTGCAGTCTAGGTGGACTGGCCATGCTAAATTGCCCATAGTGTTCAGGGATGTGTAGATTAAGGGGATCGGTCTGGGTGGGATGCTCTGAGGTCTGGTGTGGACTTGTTGAGCCAAATGGCCTGTAGGGATTCTATAAAAAATAGTGGAACCTTCTTTACCACATAAATTTCAATTATCCCTCCATTACTGAACCTGATTATTACTTTAACTTCAATTCTCCTACATGGCTCATGAATAATCTGTAGGCCTTTATTCCAACTTTCCCTGATTGGTTGAGTGTACTTAGGATATCAATTACCTAAGTCAGTTCTAACAATGGAATATATTCAATCAAAAACAGAAATTGCTGTTTAACCTCAACAGGTCTGTCAGCATCTGTGGAGAGAGAGAAAACAGAGTTAACGTTTCAAATCCAGTGACCCTTCTTCAGAACAGTACTGAAAAAGACTCACTGGACTTGAAATATTAACTCTGAAGGAACATCCTTGCTACATTTAGTCAGTCTAATCCTGTTAGAATTTTATAGATTTCTATGAGATTCCCCTTCATTTTTCTAAACTCCAGTGAATATATTCCTGACTGATCGCTTCAATTGTCAGTTCAGCCATTGCAGGAATCATTCAAGAAACCTTTATTCCACTCCCTCCGTAGCGAGAACATCCTTCCACAGGTAAGGAGACCATAACTGCATACAGTACTCCAGGTGTGGTCTCACCAAGACTCTGTACAATTGCAGCAAGACATTCCTGCTCCTGTACTTGAATCCTCTCACAACATACCATTTGCCTTCTTCACCGCCTACTACACCTGCATTCTTACTTTCAGTGACTGGTGTACAAGGACACCCAGGTCTTATTGTACCTCCCTGTTTCCCAATCTATCACCATTCAGCTAACAATCTGCCTTCCTGTTTTTGCTACCAAAGTGGATAACCTCACATAGCACTTCATCTACCATGCACTGGCCCACTGACTCAACTTATCCAAATCAGACTGTAGCATCTTTGCGCCCTCCTCACAGGTTACCCTCCCACCCAGCTTTATTTTGCCTGCAAACTTGGAGACATTACATTTAGATCCCACATCTAAGTCATTAATTTCTATTGTAAATGGCTGGGATCCAAGCATTGATCCCTATGGTAACCCATTGGTCACTGGCTACTTTCATTTCTTCTTCTTTTTTGATGCCTGTTTGCAGGCAGTTCTCTATCCATGTCAGTATTCTACCCCCATGTAGACTTGCTTATATCTCTCTGGAAAGAGGTTTATCTCATGGACTAAACAAACCTTGACCTCAGCTTTAGCTTGCTCACCTTCATGTCCAATCAAGTGTATGGTATTCATGCAGTACAATTCTATGATAGTCCCTAATATGGCTGATAAACAGTCCATATTATCATATTTTATTTGCTATGTCTGATTTAATCAGGACTTCAGCTTTTCCAGAGTTCCTGTCACAGTTAGATCTCCTACTAAGTTACAGCACTCAATCTAAAAACGTGCACATTCCTTCAGCAAAACACAGAAACACTTTAAAACTAATGACCTTTCTAATCATTAGGTCATCATCAGGCCTCATATGTTTTTTGCCTTGTTTAATTCACTTAATTCATTTAGCTTTATTTGAGCTAACTCAGCAAATTTTACGCTAGTATCTATGATAATGTGGATGCTGAAAATAAGAAATAAGAGAGAAGTTTGGAGAAACTTAACAAGTCTGGCAGCATGTGTAGAGAGAGGTACAAATTTTCTGATCAATTACCTTTTCTCAAAAGTTCCAATCAAATGTCATTGAGTCGTGATAATAGACTTTTTCTTGCATGTTCTATTTTTATTAACACTGGCTGTAGTCAGTCATCAGGAATAACTGAAAACTCTCCCAATTTTATTATCAGGTTGGATATCTACATGGTATTTTCTGGGCATGGGGCACTGGTCTCTAGAATTTTCTTTAGGGCACCCATATTATACCTATCAATGTACTGGCACACCATAGCTCACTGTCTACCGCAAAACTGTGTAAGGAAGAATGGGATAACATAGTGTGGAGCTGGAGGAGCACAGCAGGCCAGGCAGCATCAGAGAAACAGGAAAGTTGACGTTTTGAGTCAGGAATTGATTGTTTTTTATTCATTCATAGGAAGTGGGCATCATTGGCTGATCAGAATGTATTGCCCAAACAGGAGTTTGGTACCAACCACATTTTTGTGGATCTGGTGTATTGTGTGGCCCAACCAGGTAAAGATGGCAGATTGCCTATCCTAGAGGACATTAGTGAGCCAGATTTCTTTCATGCCAATCAACAGTAGTTGCATGATTGAAGATCTTCCTATTACTCCAGCCTTTTATTGAATTCAAGTTTCTACAATACCATGATAGGATTTGAACCCCTATCTGCAAGACATTAGTCTGGGGTTCTCAAGTGCCAGTTTAGTGACGTTACCACTATATCGCTACCTGTCTATTGTAGTCTTCATTCTCTTTGTGCAAGGTGAGTTACCTTTGGGTTGCAGCTATCATTGACTACTGTTTTATTACAAGCCAAGATGCCAGAGAATGGACGTGGGAATAACCTACTCAGCAGATTGTATTGTGATTAACCTTCAGTGAACAAATCAAAGACGTTGTGTCAAGCTGCCGATGCCCACAAATTATGAAGAAGAGTCAGACCAGACTGAAATATTAATTCTGTTTCCCTCTCTACAGTTGCTTCTCCAGCATTCTGTGTTTGAAACAAATTCACTCGAGCCCATCATATCATCTACACTGTCTGAAATACCTTGACAAAATTAGCGTAGATCCAGTTAGATGGAAAAGTAACTAGCCTTTCCTTTTCTAGGTTCCATGTTAACCATGCCTGAAGTGGAATTTGATAAGAGGAGTCATCATCCCTCGATTCCTTTAACCTTCTTGTTCTTTGTCAGTTTTGCCTAATTTTGACCTGGAGCATTTTGCCTTCATTAACAAAACCATTCAATTACCAGAGACAGTGGAAACACTAAATCAGTGGAACAGCTGTAATCTCCCCCAGAACTGTATATGCACTGTTGATGATCTTGTACATTGTTGAATAATAATTTTCACAAGTGGCGTCTTCCTTGATTTGCCAACATCTCCCATTGATACATTGCTGTCTGTGTCTGTTGGAAGGTAACACCATAAGTCACTGATATACCGTTATTCTACAATCTCCTCTGCAAAACCCACCCAACTTTAAGGCATGAAGTAAGTGCAGAAGACATAATAAGTTGGAACTTCAATTCACCACAGAGTGAAGCAACTGCCAAAGACTGAACTTTAACTTAGTATAGCAACCACAAGCAACTACGTTTCAGTTATTTGTTGCCAAGGCACCCAACAGTTAATTGTGAAACCAACAACCACACCAACTAGGAACTGTCACACTATCGAATGCAAGTAATTCTGAGTTCCAAGAGCTGCATGACCTGTGTCCTTCTCATTAGCAGCGATCTGTATGCTTTGCCAAAATGTATATTACATTGGTATTATTTGCAATATTTGGAAATTAAACACCAACTGTTTTCAAAAGAGCTCCTTTTTGTTGATATCATTATCAAAACTACTACAGTTGAGTTAGACAGTGGTGTAGTGGTGACTCATTGGACTAGCTATCCAGGTAACCAGGCTAATCATCTGGGGTAAAATAAAACTGGAGATCAGAGACAAAAACAGAAATTGCTGGCAAAACTCAGCAGGTCTAGCAGCATCTGTGGGGAGAAAGTAGAGTTAACGTTTCAAGTTTGGTAACTGTTAAGACTTGAAATGTTAAGTCTAATCGCCTGGGGTCCTGGGTTCAAACCCCATCACAGTGGCTGGTTCAATAAACAGTGATGTGGTATCACCAAGTCTTCTTTAATGAATAGCTTCCCCATTTCTCTTTCACACTTTGCAAATCTTCAACATTTAACCCCTGAGCCTGTGTTTCTCTCTACCTTTTCTCACAAACTCCCCCCATACTCTATCGAACCTCATTGCATCTTTGAGATTCCCTTCCTATTCTGTTCACCACATTCCTGGTAATTTGCTGACCACCCACCTACCTGTTATCAGTGAGGTGAGAGACTACAACATGTAGTGACTAAAAGTAAGAACTGAAAGGGACTTGATGAAGATGGGGAAATAGAAGCTGTACTTAAATAAAATATATAAAAACAAAACATTTTTAAAATCAAAATCCACTTAGTTGACAACATTAACAGTAAAGCTATTCAACATAGATAAGCACATGTCCTGATTAGTTGGCTCTGGTGCAGCTAGTGACAATCAGTCACCACATACAACATTCAAATATCAGTACGTTTACCACAGAACTAACTAGAGAGAAGGAATTTTGCTGCAAATAAAGATTTAGAAGGACTTATTTCACAATGTCATATTTTAAAGTCCAAATTAAAGTACACGTTCCATTTGGAGATGGAAAAGATATATATTCTGTTAAGACGTATTTTTGACAAATTATGCTTATTTGCAGACTAAAGAAAAAGGCTTGTCAAACACCTTCAAAAAATAATTCCCCAGTAAACAATATGCATTATTTATTTAGCATCACTCATGCTGAAGACAATTTGACTGAAAGTTTTAGAGAAAAGTTTTAGAATAGAATCGTTATCCACAAAAAACAGGAAAAGAGGTCTTGTGATAGTATTATATTTATTCACTGAAGGGGATTTCCTGATTAACAATACAATAATGTGCACAGTTTATTACAATCACAAAACTTTGAATCACAAAAATAATTTTAAAAAGAGGCAGATCTTACAATTAATCTGCAATAATCAACCCAAAGTTGTTAGTTTATCAAGATTTGATCCAATGTAAAACCTGATGATGTTTTGAGAGTCTACGTGAAGGATTAATTGAATCATTTTTTAAAATATCTTTTCCTTTACCAATTTTGAACCCTCCCTTCACCTCCTGAAAGATTTATGCTCAGTTTTTTTTAATTGTTTTTTACTCAATTATATTTACCTTAAGAAAATAGCCCTCATTCTGGAACAAAGATAATGCTGAGAGGCGAGCACGAGGTGAAATAGCGCAGCCAACCATATGCTGACTTGTCAGTTCCATCCTGCCACCAGGCCACTCATGAGCAAGTTGAACATACAGTATTAAACCTACCTGCCCACAAGTAGCAGGTAGACATTCCAGATCGCCGACGGCAACTTAGGATCAACCAAAAGACATTGACTAGGATTTTCCAGTCAGCCTTCGGGCTCCTACAAGATGTTGAGGCCAGCCAAACCCAGGGAATGCACAGACCACTCCAAAGGGGGCTTTCCTGTTTGAACATGTTCTTGTGTGGGTTCTTCAGGTATTGATACAAGCTCAGGGGTGATCTCTTTGTAATGATGATGTATGTTTATCATTACACAGGATATGATGGTGCGTCTATGAGGCAAGAGGCTCTGGGTTATACCATGTCCAGGGATGTTACTGGAACTCTAACATATGATCACAGAGGTCACAATAACATCACTATTTACCTCAAAGGACCATTGACATCATCAAACCTTGTCACCACCAGCAGCG
This sequence comes from Rhincodon typus, assembly GCF_021869965.1. NCBI lineage: Eukaryota > Metazoa > Chordata > Chondrichthyes > Orectolobiformes > Rhincodontidae > Rhincodon > Rhincodon typus. The sequence goes on along the minus strand of NC_063345.1, from coordinate 15,569,020 downwards.
GCATGAATTTTTTTTCTTTATTCATTCACAGGATGACCAGGCAGCATTTACTGCCCATCCCTAATTGCCCAGAGAGCAGTTCAGAGTCAACCACATTGCTGTGGGTCATGAGTCACATGTAGGCCAGACCAGGTAAGGATGACAGTTTCCTTCCCTAAAGGACGTTAGTGAATCAGATGGACTCTTCAATTCAATCTAAAAATCACACCTCCAGTTTCAAGAAAACCCTGGCCTTCTCAGTTGGCAGTCAATCTGTTCTTGAGCTATTAATCGTCTGGCGAGGGCAGACAATACCTTGTTATTTTCCAGACAGTTTGAGTTTCTGGCCTACGTTTCAGCTTAATGGTGGGGTTCAGAAGCTGGCAAGGGAAATCCTACTTTTTACTGAAACTTATAATCAACTAATGGAATGATTTGAAGAACTAAAGAGATTGCATCTAAATAGCACCTTCTATGACCTCAGGAATTCTCAAAGTGTTTTGTAGTTAATTAAATATGTTTGAAATCAAGCTTCATTTGTAATGCTAGAATCATGTAATTGTACAGCACAGAAGGCTATTCAAAGCAACATGCCCACGTTAGCTCCATGAATGTTTTACTAATTTAGTCCCATAGCCTTCCTTTATACCCACTGCCCTGCAATTTTTTTTTCCCTTTAGTATATATCTAATTCTGTTTTGAAATGTACCACTGAATCTGCTCCTGCCATTTTTGGCAGGGTTTTTCAGGGCATCACAATTTGCTAAGTAAACAAAAATAATCTGCATTTCTTTCTGGGTTTAATGTAAAGAAATAGGAGGTGGAATTTTTTGGTCCTATCTGGAGCAGTCATAAGGACAGGAGGAGGAATTTAACTGGACAAGGGGCCAAATCTTCAATTCCCAACAGCAGGTTAAATGGCAATTATTAAGCCCTCCAAACCTTTCCGACTGGTCACCTTTCCCAACCCTCAGCAACATCCTTTCCATTAATTCTCATTCTACCAAATCTCATTTACATCCTGACATTATACATGTGGCATGTTTTGAGAAGGTTGTCTTTTCATGGAAGCTCTTCAATAACTGAGTCTTCATAACCAAGGCGTTTCTTTGCACAAACTGTTACAGTGCAGTAAATGTCCAGGTCACCCAGGTCATGAAATGTCTCCTTCATTACTGGTGTTGCAAAGCTTTTCAGAGGAAGGGATACAGCTAGCCTGGGCCAATTATCTTGCCCAGGTGAGGTGGTCCAATTGGCTGACGCCAATGATCCTCACCATGGCAGGCAAGAGGGCCTCAACACAAAAGAAGCTCAACAGACAATGGGTTCAACATAAAATAGACTCACTCAAAAAGGGCCTTGAAAGAAAGGTTGCAAATAAAGATGGGAAACTTGGCAGGAAACTCAACTTGCAGGGCATGGTTGTGAGGTGTGCCCGGCGTACCTTGGGGAATAGAGGTGAGCACCTGAGAGGCAGAGGGGAGAGTCACAGTGATTGGGGGGAACGAGGAAACGTGGGAGCAGCACATTGAGAGCAGGGAGCAGGAGGGGCATCATGAGGTGTGTTGGCAAGAGTGAAAGAGTGGATAAATTCAATATGGGGCAGTGAAAGGGGAGGGCATGGGCAGGTGTGGACTCAGGGGCAGCTGAGGAAGGTCAAGGGACATCATGAATGGGAAGGCAGTGACAGTGAGATGTTATAGCATGACAAAGCAGACGTCAGAGTAAATGAGAGGACCATCTACAGAAATGGGGGTGAGTGTAGGTTGGAGAGGGAGGATTGAGGGTAATGGAACTGAAAAAAAAAGCACTCAAACCATTATCCTCCTCAGGCCAGGCAGACAAGGGTGTATCATTGAGTATGCGCAGTGCAAATAGGAGGAACCTGATCTTTATTATCACGAGTTCCTGCACATCAGAAACAGCCAAAAGTGAATGATTTGAAACAGAAAGCAAAAAAAAACACATGAGCGCTCAGCCTTAAGGACTTTACGTTGTAATGAAACTCTCAATGCTGCAGACAGGTTAATAAGCTCCAGTCATTCCTCACCCTGACATCACAATTGTGCATTGAACTCCAAGCTGTTCAACAACTCCTGATCAATGACATTGCTGCTTTGTGTGATGGTGCTGGTCTCTGTGAAACCATTGCAGGAGCCTTCACTGAATCTGAAGGGTATCTGAATCTTAAGGAAGTCGGGATGAAGCCATGATACACACTGCTGATTACAAGGCTACAGGGCTGTGTCGCAATGGATCATGAAGGCCCCCACGAGTCACAGTGAGACACATACCACATGAATGTACTAAAATACTTAAGGCTTGCACATGGCTGAATGACCACATGACTGCAAACATGAGTCATGCAAGGTAGGCTTCACTGTGTTGAGGTGGCTGCAGGACAGGATTTTACTCATGATAGGGGCCCAAAACGTTAGGCCAAAATCTTGCAAAATCTTGTATATGTTGGTTTCTGCCAGTTCTATCTGGGATGCCTTGGCCAGTTGCATTGGCACTGATCCTTCTTCTTGGTTATAATCTGTGTTCTCAATGCCCACTGGCAAAGGAAGACCACATGACATCTTAGGGAGATAGCATGCTCAGCCTTTGTCAAATGGTGTATGTTTATTACATATTACTGGGGTTGTGCGGCATCTCCCAGTCAGCCTCCGTTCAGTGTGTTTGGAGGGTTAACAATGCCCTTCTAAGGAAAGCTCAATTTGTGCAATTCACTGTGGAACCAGACAGCCAAGCTGTTCAATGTGGGGTGCTCAGAGCTCCCTGGCATTATGCAGCCACAAACCTGAACAGAAAGAGATTTCACTTGTTCAATGTCTAGCTTCTTTGTGATGACAGGCAGCAATTCCTGCTGGTGTGTGCCCACTATCCAGGAAGCTGCCATGATGTTTGCAATCTGCGCAACATCCAGTTTCTTTGAAAGCTTCCTCCACATTTGCCAACAGCCTATAGGGCTGTATCATCAGGGGCAAGGGTTGCCCCCAGAAGACCCACCTCAGGACCCCAGATTGATAACAAACAGTGCCGCATTTTTTTTGTTCTCTCATGGGAGATGGACATCTTTGGTTGACCAGCATTTATTGTCCGTTCCTAGCTCCTCTTTGAGAAGATGATGGCGAGCGGTCTCCTTGAAATGCTATTGTCCATCTGCTGTGAATAGTCCCACAGTGCCCTTAGGGAGGACCCAATGACAAGAGGGAACAGCGATTTATTTCTGAGTCAGTATGGTATGTGGCTTGAAGGGGAACCTGAAGATGGTGATGTTCCCATGTATCTGCTGCTCTTGTACTTCTAAATGGAAGTGGTCACAGGTTTGGAAGGAGTTGTCTGAGGATCATTTGGTGAAGTTCTGCAGTGCATCTTGTCAATAGTACACACTGCTGCTACTGAGCGTCGGTGGTGGAGGGAGTGAAAGTTTGTGGATGTGGTGCCAATCAAGTGGGCTGCTTTGTCCTGGATAGTGTCAAGCTTCTTGAGTATTGTTGGAGCTGCACCCATCCAGGCAAATGGGAAGTTTTCCATTACACTCCTGGCTTGTGCCTTGTAGATGGTAGTCAAGCTTCAGGGAGTCACCAGTGAGTTACTCACTGCAGTATTCCTAGCCTCTGATTTGCTCTTGTAGCCACTATGTTTATGTGGTGAGTCCGGTTGAGTTGCTGGACAATGGTCACCCCCAGGATGTTGACAGTGGGATATTCAGTGATGGTAACACCATTGAATGTCAAGGCATGGTGGTCAGAATTTCTGTTATTGGGTATGGTCATTGCCTGGCATTTATGTGGCATGAATGTTACTTGCCACTTGTCAGCCCAAGCCTGGATATAGTCCAGATCTTGTTGCATTTGAACATGAATTGCTTCAGTATCCACTCGTGCCATTACTGAACAGATATTGCTTTTCTAATGATGAGCTTCTGTTGCCTGGACCTGCTCAGGAGCGGCACTCGAGTAATTACCAGACAGTGCCTCCGGAATAGTCATTGTTTGCTGTGCACTGTACAACTTAGGTCAGTGACGGGATGACAATGTGGCAGGGAGGGAGATGGATCAGCTACCTCTATTCCCAAGAGAGGAAGAACAGGAGACGGACAGAGATGCCGAGTGGGGTGAAGCCAATGCTGCTGCTGAAGAAGAAGACAAGGCAAACAGACCAAAAAGAACCTACTGGCCACTAAATTTCAGGCTGAATTACAACATATGTAGAAAGAGCTAGGAGCCAACAATGGCTGAGAAGCTTGCCTTTAGGGAATGCTTGATTTCGACTGTGACCAGATCTGGGAACCACACCTAAGGAAAGATACATTGGCCTTGGAGGAAAGGCAACACAGTTTACATCAAATGATAAAACAGAAAGAACTGCAGCTGCTGTAAATCAGAACAAAGTACTGAGTTCCGAGGAAGGGTTATTCGACCCAAAATGTTAATTCTTATTTCTCCCCACAGATGCTGCCAGACCTGCTCAGCTTTTCTAGCTTGTTTTCGTTATTAGAACGATACCTGGGCTTGAGAGGTTAAATTGTGAAATCCACATTGATACCAAGTTTCAAAATCTCCCCTCCCCCTACCGCATCCCAAAACCAGTCCAGCTCGTCTCTGCCTCCCTAACCTGTTCTTCCTCCCACCTATCCCCTCCTCCCACCTCAAGCCACACCTCCATCTCCTACCGACCAACCTCATCCCGCCCCCTTGACCTGTCCGTCCTCCCTGGACTGACCTATCCCCTTCCTAACTCCCTCCCCTACACTCACCTTTACTGGCTCCATCCCCGCCTCTTCGACCTGTTTGTTTCCTCTCCACCTATCCTCTCCTCTATCCCTCTTCTATCCGCCTCCCACTCTCTCCCTATTTATTTCAAAACCCCCTTCCCCTCCCCCTTTTCTGATGAAGGATCTAGGCCCGAAACGTCAGCCTCTCTGCTCCTATGATGCTGCTTGGCCTGCTGTGTTCATCCAGCCCTGCACCTTGTTGTCTCGGATTCTCCAGCATCTGCAGTTCCTACTATCTCTCATACAAATTGAGCCTGTTTTCTCTGGAATTTAGAAAGTTAAGGCATGATCTGTTCAAAGTCTTCAAGATATTAACAGGAAAAGACAAACTCGATAAAGTTAAACTATTTCCATTGGGGTTAAAATTGAATCAGAGATAGTAGGAACTGCAAAGCCTCTCTGCTCCTATGATGCTGCTTGGCCTGCTGTGTTCATCCAGCCCTGCACCTTGTTGTCTTATTTCCATTGGTTAGGGGTTCTAAAACTAAAGGCATAGCCTAAGAATTAGGGCCAGACCATTCAGGAGAGATGTTAGGAAGCATTTCTATACGCATCTACATGTTTGGAATTCTCTTCCTCAAATGACAGTGGATGCTGGATCAGTTCGTTTTAACTCTAGATAGATAACTTTTCATTTTCAAGAAGGAGTTAGATATAATTTTTAGGGCTAAAGGAATCAAAGGATATGGGGAGAGAGTGGGAACAGGGGACTGAGAGTTGGATAATCAGTCCTGATCACACTGAATGGTGCAGGCCTGAAAGGCTAACAACCTACTCCTGCTCCCATTTTCTATGTTTCTATTGATACTCCATGTGTAGCTGGAGAAGCAGATTGGAGGCTTTCTCAGCAGATGGCTGTAGATATCCAGTCTTCCCCATCAGCATGGTCCCCTTGATCTCCAGTCAGCTCCCCTGCATGCTCCTCAAAGGGAAGGAGTTAAAAGCTCTGAATGAACTGAGCTTCTGTTTCATCAGACATGAAAAATAATAAAGTATCATATGACGTGTATGACTGAGATAGCTCTGAGGCGTTCAGACCAATGCTACTTTTTGTAGTTATAGCCTTGCCCCATGCAAACCTGCCTGCACAATTTTGAGAGGAGTTCTAGGACTAGCCTTGAACCATATGCTGATTTGTAGCCTTGATGCACTCTCGTAGAAGGCAGCAGCTCCTCACGCATCAATTATAATATGCTGAAGGGCAGACATTACTGCCAGAGCACAGAGAGGAACTCTGCACATCTGCATTAATACAAGTTCATCTCACTCACACGCTACTATGGAATCACAGCACACCAAATTAGCAAACTGGGAACACAGAGGTAAAGTTGTTTAAATGCTACTGATTGCCTTTAAGGAAAGGAGGAATAAGAAAAGTCCTTTATGTCTGTATTGCATGTTGTGATAGCCTCAGGACTTTCACAGATGTTTCACACCATAGAATCACAGAATACCTACAGTGTGGAAGGATGCCATTTGGCCCAACAAGTCCATACTGACTGTCTGAACAGCATCCCAACCAGACCCATTCCCCTACCCTATCACACAGCATTTCCTATGGCTACACACCTAGCCTGCACATCCTTGAACACAATGGGTGATTTAGTCTGGCCAATCCATCTAATTTACACATCCCTGGACACTATGGGCGATTTAGCCTGGCCAATCCACCTAGCCTGCATATCCCTGGGCAGTTTGGGCCATTTAGCATGGCCAATCCACCTAAACTACACATCTTTGGACTGTGGGAGGAAACCAGAGCACCCAGCGGAAACCCACACAGACACAGGGAGAATGTGCAAACTCCACACAGACAGTGACCCAAGGGTGGAATCGAATTGGTGCTGTAAGGCAGCAGTGCTAATCACTGAGCCACCATGCTGCTCCCCAGAATACTCATACCTTCCAGAATACCACTGAAGTAGAGTCCCTGTTGGTGAATACAGGTTGCATGGACTGACAGTGAGAAACGACTGCATGAGCCAACAATATAATATAGCTTCATTCAGAGAAGTAGTCGCAGAAGTCGAAGAATCATAAAGACATACAGTAGGCAGTGGCCATAATATGATTGAATTCACCCTGTGGTTTGGAGGGAGAAGCAGGAATCAGATGTAATGGTATTACAATTGAGGGAAACCCGACAGAGGAGCTGGAATATGAGTCTAGCAAGGAAAATGGTGGAGCAGCAAAGGCGGGGGGTTTCCAGGGATAATTCGGGAGGCACAGCAGAATTACATCCCAAGGAAGAAGAAATATATTAAAAGGAGGATGAGGCAAATGTGGCTGACGAGGGAAATCAAGAACAGCATAGAAACCAAAGGACAAGCATATAATGTGACAATGATTAATGGGAAACCAGAGAATTGGGAAGCCTTTAAAAAACCAGCATAGAACATTGGAAAGCATTAACAATTAAAAAAGATGAAATATGATGGTAAGCTAGCTAGTGATATAAAAGAAGATTGCAAGAGTTTTTTTTAAGACACTAAAAGGTAAGAGAGAGGCAACTGTGGTCATTGGAGCAGTGGAAAATGAGGCTGGAGAAGAAGTAATGGGAACAAAGAAATGATGGAGGAACTGAATAGATGCTTTGCATTAGTTTTCACAGTGGAAGACCCCAGCAGCATACCAGAACTTCAAGAGAGCCAGGGGCAGTTGTGAATCTAGTGGCCATCACTATGGAGAAAATACTGGGGAAGCTGAAATGTCTGAAGGTAGATAAATCCCCCTGACCAGATAGACTACACCTCAGAGTTCTGAAGGAGATAGCTGAGGAAAGTGTGGAGACATTAGTGGTTATCTTTCAGGAATCACTGGAGTCAGGGAGGGTGCCAGAGGACAGGAATATGACTAATGTAACATCCCTGTTTAAGAAGGGAGGGAGGCAGAACACATGAAACTATAGGCCAGTTTGCCTGATCTCAGTGATTGGTGCGATTGGTAAGTCCATTATTAAGGATGGGATGTGGAGTATTTGGAAGTGCAGGTTAAAATATGGTTGAGTCAGCACCACTTCATCAAGGGGAAGTCATGCCTGATAAATTTGATAGAATTCTTTGAGAAGTTAACAAGCATGTTAGACAAAGGAGAACCAGCGTACATGATCTATTTTGATCACCAGAAGGCCTTTGACAAGGTGCCACACTGGAGGCTGCTAAACAAGGTGGGAGCCCATGGTTTTAGGTGTAAAGTACTGGCATGGATAGAGAAAACAAGGTGCAGGGCTGGATGAACACAGCAGGCCAAGCAGCATCATAGGAGCAGAGAGGCTGACGTTTCGGGCCTAGATCCTTCATCAGAAAAGGGGGAGGGGAAGGGGGTTTTGAAATAAATAGGGAGAGAGTGGGAGGCAGATAGAAGGTGGATACAGGAGAGGATAGCTGGAGAGGAAACAAACAGGTCGAAGAGGCGGGGATGGGGCCAGTAAAGGTGAGTGTAGGTGGGGAGTTAGGGAGGGGATAGGTCAGTCCAGGGAGGACGGACAGGTCAAGGGAGCAGGATGAGGTTAGTCGGTAGGAGATGGAGGTGCGGCTTGAGGTGGGAGGAGGGGATAGGTGGGAGGAAGAACAGGTTAGGGAGGCAGGGACGAGCTGGACTGGTTTTGGGATGCGGTAGGGGGAGGGGAGATTTTGAAACTTGTGAAATCCACATTGATACCATT